>NC_083691.1:34293879-34601810 GCF_033118175.1 Dama dama
CTGTACTCTGCTTAGCGAAGCTCTGGCCCATGTCATCTCGTTCTCAAACAGGAATCTGTGTTCGGGAAAAGTGGGGAGGAGGCTGGTGACATGTACCTCTCCATAAATTCCGTGACGACCTCCCCACCCCCTTCCACCACGTGCATCTGTTGCTTCTCTGGCTTTGTGTGAAAGGAGGGGCTGAGGTCCTTGCAGAGGGTCCCTGCTGGCCTTATTTGCCCACTCAGGCTGGCAGGGGTCTCATCTGTTGAAGCATGGGGGCTGAACTGAATGTTCTCCTGGGGTTCTGTGAGTCCTGAAGCATAGGCTTTCTACTTAAAGCAAAAAAAGGGAAGAGGGGCAGGGAAGATCCAGTGGGATGGATTGAGCGCTTCCTACAAGCCAGCTACTCCTAGGCTTGTGGGTGCAGGCAAATATCCAGTCATGCGGCTCAGAGTTCAGTGTCAATATGTCCATGGCAAGCTGGAGGGGCTTGAGGAGGCATGGGGGGAGAGGGGTGCAGCTGCCTGCTCTGCTCCCTTCCCCCGACAGGTCTCACTATTACTCACCCCCTTGGGGTACTGGGGGCAGTCCTGACAGAAAAGCATAGTAGCACGTGGACTCTGCAATCAGATACATTGGAGTCAGATCCAGGCTACCCTATCTGCTTGCTCTGTGCCATTGGACAAATGATTAAATCTCTTGGAAACTCAGTTTCATATCAGCACTCAGTCATGGCCACTACAAGGGTTGATTCGCCCTTCCTCCAAGCTGACTTACCTCTCCTCTCAATCTGGAGTTCTGGAAACAGAAGGAATCCTGAACATGCAGGTGGCCCAGAAGCAGTTGGGTGTGAGCTCGCTAGCTTCATGGTCAGCCCTCTGAGGACCGTGTTTGGTTTTCCCTCTCTCACCCAGATTTGACACCCCCTGGCCCATCCCCTACCATCCCTCACAGAGCCCTCTTCCCCTGCAGGAGACGGAGGAGCTGGAGGAGGAGAAGTCAGGCCTGCAGAAGGAGATTGCCGAGCTGCAGAAAGAGAAAGAGAAGCTGGAGTTCATGCTGGTGGCCCATGGGCCCGTGTGCAAGATCAGTCCCGAGGAACGCCGGTCCCCACCAGCCTCCGGGCTGCAGTCCCTGCGCGGCGGGGCCAGTGGAGGGGTCGGTGCCGTGGTGGTGAAACAGGAGCCCCTGGAAGAGGACAGCCCCTCGTCCTCATCAGCGGGGCTGGACAAGGCCCAGCGCTCCGTGATCAAGCCCATCAGCATTGCTGGGGGCTTCTATGGCGAGGAGCCCCTGCACACCCCCATCGTGGTGACCTCCACTCCTGCCATCACTCCGGGCACCTCGAACCTCGTCTTCACCTACCCCAGCGTGCTGGAGCAGGAGTCGCCAGCATCGCCTTCTGAGTCCTGCTCCAAGGCTCACCGCCGAAGCAGTAGCAGTGGGGACCAGTCATCAGACTCCTTGAACTCCCCTACTCTGCTGGCTCTGTAACCCAGCTCCCAGGGGCGGGGGTGGGGATCCTCGTCACTGCCTCCTGCCCAGGGACCAGCACCTTCCAGCACTCCAGGGCCATGAGGGGAAGAGGGGGACCCTGCCAGAGAGCTTCCTGGCTCTGGGGAAACCCAGGTGGGATTTGGTGGTGAGTCGCCGGAGGACTTGGATGAGCTCTTGGATGTCACAGGACCTCCTCCTCCCTCGTCCGTCTCGCAAAGCAAATCCTGTTTCTTGAAAAACATTGGAGAACTTGGTTTGGTGGACTCGGGCATCTCCCTGGCTTCTGAAGAGCTTGAAGCTGGTGTGGACCTTTCCTGTCCCTTGGTTCCGACGTGTCTCTGGAGTGATGGCGTCCTTCCCGCCCCACCAAGCATGCTCAGTGCCTTTTTGGTTTCACCTTTCCTCTGTTTGCCCCTTCCTTCCCCCAGTGTCAATTTCACTTCCTCTTAGTTTTTTATCAAATTTGCCATGACATTTCATCTGGGTGGTCTGAATAGTAAAGCTCTTCATTTCTGAAGAGGGGGCAGCAGGGTGACTCTTTGGCTGGGGCTGACTTGTCCAGAAGGGGACAGTCCATGTGCAATACAGAACCTTCCCTCCTCTGACACTTCTGGTCCACCACCATCTCCGGAACTGCCAGCAGGGCTCCTTGAGCTCTCCAGGAGAGGCCACCATCGCTAGGAGGTTTGGAGGACCCTTCCTCCCCATCCTCGGAGACGGCTTTTGGAGGAGCAGCTTGGCCAGAAGACAGGGTGTGAGTGAGACAGCTGGGGCACGGATTGGGTTTGCCAAATGCCTAATTACCAGGCCGGGGACGGCCAGGAATAGTGCCAACGAACTACACGTTGTGTCCCAGCCAGCCTCTCTTCACCCGTGTCTTGAGTAGGACGTCTCTTGTAATTACCGCCTCGTCATTCTGCCCCGGACCCTTCTCTCCTTCCTTCCTCGGAGCCACACATCACTCCAAGTCCCTGCCGGCTCCACCCTCCCCCAGCCTGCCTCTCAGGGCGACGCCACCCATGGAGGTTTAATGAGTGTGGGCCCTCCCCAAGCCTCAAAATCACCTCTGCTGTGGATGGAGAGGCCGGGGGAGGAAGGAGGGAGGCAGTCGGAGTGGCGTTTGCCTCGCAGCAGCCCCAGCGCCTGCTTCTCGCCTCTCACCGAGGTGCTGGGCCGTGCTACCCTCTGTGGTCATCTGCTACCTGATGGATCTCGCGCTTTTTCTCTTACACTCCCCTGCCCCCTCACCCCAGTGTGCTCCCCAGGTCCACCAGCCGGCTGTGAACAGCTGGCCCAGAGCTGTTGTTGTGGCTTGCAGCTTACGCTCCATTCCCCAGGGGCTGCTGAAATCAGAGATGAATCCCACTGCAAGAGAGCTGCCCCTTCCCGTGGGGTGGGGGATGGGGAAAAGGGGTCCTCCAGTCCCCGGGAGCACAGCTCCGCAGAGCTCCGCAGAGCTCCACGGAGTCCCCGCCTGCCACCCCTTGGAGCCTTTTTTTCTCCCCAAGGCTGGTCTTCCAGCTTTGGCCTCTGCTGGGCTAGTGCTCTGAGGGAGGCCCCGCTATTGTGATTCAGCTGTAGAGATCATTGTATGATAATTTAAAACTATATAGATATTATTTAAATCAACCCAGTGGGGGTTAAATCTCAAAGTTGGACTCGGGAGAGAGAGAGAGAAAGCGATGACAGGGTTGCTCACCTATTCCCTTCACAGACCCAGGCCTGACACGCCGGCTGGTATTTAATGTTCATTACTCGTTTGCCATGTCCTAGACACACAGAATGGAACAGCCCAATGCCTAAAATACACAGCCCACTATGCCTGGGAGTGATGTGTGGAGGGGTAGGGCTTGCAAAGAGAGGAGACTAAAAGAAACAGGATTTTTTCCCAAAATGCTTTACATATGTTATTTCCCACATTCCTTGGCTGTGACGCTGCCCCCCAGTTCCCCAGAGGTTCTGGGAGGGGCACTCCTAATAAGATGGGGCCTTTGGGTTTCTGGCTTCAGATTAATCAAGGACACAGAAGTCGGCTAGGAGTAGCAGGAGACAGGCAAAAAGAACTGGGGTGAACTCAGCTCTGAAAGACTTAATCATCTCAAGTGGTATTTGAGGCCAACTGGGAGCTATTTACTTCTTTTTGAATATATGTATTATATATTTCTTAAATGAAGCTGCTCTCTGGTGTTTTGTTTCTAAAGTCCCTTTGTGCCCTGCTTTGCACAGCCCTGATCCCAAGGCAGGCCCCGGCATGTGACTTGGGGCCAGGCTGGACATTCCTGAGATGGAGTCTGGCTTTAGTTCAGATTTCAAACTGCATTGGCTTTGGGACCAGCAGAAAGCAAGAAACCAGCCGACTTGCAGGACTTCGAGGCCTCTGAGCTGTGTTTCTATTCAGGACCCTCTAACTTTTTTCTCGGAGGTGGTTTGGCTTCCCCAAAGCCAGAGGTTATTTGGAGAAGGCTGAATATTCACTCCTAACTCATAGGCATATCCTCAGTCACTGCCTTCTGGCTGGTTCTCTAAAGCTGCTGCCAGACACCAGGCCTGCTGCTTCCTCCTCCTTCCTTTCTCCTCCTCATCAGGAGCAGTGGCAGGGGGAGCCTTTGGACTTGGGCAGGGAACCCCGTGCCCCCCTCTGTCCCCAGCCGTGAGGCAACTGGTGTGGACTCCAGTTGGGCTGCAGGCAGCTCTGGGACAGCATAGGGCAGGCACTCCTTGACAGGCTGGTGTGAAACACACAGTCCCCTTGGCCACCTGGCCGCCTCTTGGGAACAGCCCTCTTCCTGTTGAGTGGATGGGGACAGCTGCTGACACAGGACAGAGAGGCGATCCCAGGTGAAGCTTAGGCAATTACCAGAGCCAACTCAAAGCAGAGAATTCACCGGGGAAGTTTTCAGGAAGAAATAATTGTTCTGCCTGTGAGACTGGCCAGGTGTCTTCACTGTGGCCCATCACACAAGCATCTCAAAGCCAGGAACCATCAGAGGCTACTGGTTCCCTTTCTCAGGCTTTGGGGAAGGGATCTCCTCTCTGTTCCCACTAGGCTCCATTTTAAGGTTGAGCTCAACTTACAGGCATTGGGACTTTTCTCCCCTTTCCTTGATGGACCAACAGTACTTGCAATCTCACCTTGTAACTTTTAGGTTGATTTCCTCCCTTGATCAGACATCCATGTGGCCTCTTTAAGAAGGAAAAGAATAGCACCTACTATGTGCCAGGCACTGTTAGGCACTTTTATATATATATATATACTCTCTCTAGGGTGAGACTACGTGATGAGGACTTCCCTTATTAAAGGCCCACCACTAATGGATCAACAAAAACACTTGGAGGTGAGAAGGTCTTTCTCCAAAGATCCAAGGCAAGATTGCCTTCAGTCTGAGGTTTGTTCTTAAAGACCCACCCCCTACAATATCCTCCCACCTCTGAATTTGTTTTCCCTGTGATGTGCTCCTTTGCACTCATCAGATGGTTAACCTGAGTCCTTATAGAATTTGTGGACCAATAGGATATGTGGTGTGTGTAACTTTCTTTTAAAAACTTAAGTAAAGTGGTCTTGCTACTTTCTGCTTGTTGAGTCTTCTTGGCATTCAATCTTAAAAGCCAGCATCTCACTATTTATTGACGGGTTGTGTGTATGTGTGCGTGCGTGCGTGTGTGTGTGTGTATACATTTCTAGGTGTGCCCATGGTCCTCCTGCACCTTTTAAAAAGGAAACCCAGTCACCTCACTACCTATTTGACATCTTCTCATGCTTCTAGTATATTGGTCGTACATCAACAAAGGGTTTTAATTTTCTAATGCTGACATGTTCAGGAGGAGCTGGGTCAAATTTTGAGCAGGGCATGGGAAGGGAAGGGGGAGAAGTAATTGACATTTATTTTATTATTTATTTTAAATGTTTACATCTTTGTAGCCTGAATAGAAACAGATAGCATTAAAATGCTCAGTTCCTCTCTCCCTCTCTTTCTTCTTTATAATTTTTTTTTAATTTAGGCTAATGATGGCTTTGTTGTTTCTAAAATGATTTGTGACTTGTGCTGTATAAACTGTATAAAAAAAGGTTCTGTTTTTAAAGATGGTGTGTCATTCCCTCTGGGGACAGTGGTCACCAAGAACTCTACGTTAGAAGAGAACACAAGGAAAGATCCTGCTCTGTTCCTCAAAAATTATTTTCTGTGTATGATTAAAAGTTTATTCCATTTATTTTAGTTTGTGGTTACTTGATGTCGAGGAAGAAAAAATTTCACGTTTGTATAAAGAATAGGTATCAGGGTGTCTTTTCTGAAGTGAAAGATGTATATATAGTATTTTGGTATATTGTGGCAAATCAAAAGCTTTGTGCATCTGTGTTTGAGGTATGTTGATGATGTGGAATAAAGACTCTGCTCTAAGATTCTGGAGGTAAAAAAAAAAAAGTTGTACAAGATTCCTACAGCTTGATGGGGAATTTAATTATCTTTCTGAGCACCTTGTCTTTTTTTTTTTTTTTTAAGTATTGGTGAAATGGTCCCATTGGAAAGGCTTCTAAATAGGCCTCTCCAGGCAGGACTATGAGCTCAAAAATCTTTGTATAGTTTTGAAATTTGAGGAGTAGCTCAGCTCTGAAGCATCTCTGGTGGTGTTTTGTTGTTGTTGTTCTGTTTTGTTATTTTACTGTAATACAAGCCTACAGTATTTGCACTAAAGAAAGCTTGTTAGAAAAAGCTTGCTGCTATGGAAGAAAGAACATATTACAACTCTTTTTCCTTTTTTTTTTTTTTTTTTTGTTAGCTTTTTCACTTTCCATTGAGTAGCTTTTTGTAGAATAAAATGAATTAAGATTGAAGAGCCTCTGATGGTTGGTTTATTCTGTCTTCCTATCTTTCCTGTCACTTCTCTTTTTTCCTTCTAGGCTTTTCTACCTTTGGCTCCGTGGGCAGAGTTGGTCTTTTTATTGGGAATGGGGAAGCAGGGAACAACTCCCTGGGAATCTCTTTTGGCAGAATTAGAAGGTGAGCTGCTGGGGGTGGGGCTGCTTAGACCTTCCCCACCTCCTTTCTCATACTTCTTTCTCTTTACCCTCTCCAATTCCTCCCAGTCCTATTTCCCACTTCTTAGGGCCTGATTCTCAGCTAGCTGCCAAGTACTGCTAAGTGCTAGCCACTAACAGTTCACAGGGCTGTCCCTTCCTGGGGGCACTTTGGATTTTGTTTCAATAAAATTGACTCTGGAGACTTGAGAATCTTCAAAAAGCCAATTTAAGGTATTGCTCAGAGGGTCCAGGTGGCTGCATGAGGTCATGCGCGGGCCTCTGGAAACAACCAAGGCATGTACATAAGTGGGACGATCACATCTCCGGATGTCCTTTTTGAACAGACACAGGTTGGTGGGTGTGGAACACTGAGAAGTGTCAGCCAAACCCTGCTGCCCAGGAAGCTGGGGGTAAATGGGAGTGTCTGTCCTGGGTGCTCTTCCCCTGCAGTGTAAAGGCTAGGGAGGCACATGTGTCAGTGGTCAGCAGTCAGGATGGTCGGCAGCAGCTGAGCGTTAGGTGCTGAGTTAACACCACTCACTCCTAATCTGTGGAAGAGGAGCCCAGAGTGAAGGCCTCGTTCCTTGGATGGACCCAAGAGCTCTGGACTGTGAGAGTTACAGGCACTTTGAATCCTAGCCCTGCCCCTCTACCCGTAATCTCTCTGAGCCAGTTTCCTCTCTGTAAAGAGGGAGGGTAATGATAGTGCTGTGGGAACCCCCATGTTTTATCTCCTTTCCCTTTTGAGAAGGCCTGGGGTATGAGGGAACCGGACATTCAAAGCTCTTGGCACTGGACCTCCTAGCAACAACTTCTGCCTGAGCAGACAACACAGGCCGTGGTACCCGGGGCGTCTCAGTGGTACCTGCATTTTTCTGAGCAGTTGACGTGGCTCTTTTCGGTGTAAGTGTCGAGGAGGGAGATGCTGGGAATGTTCACATTGGCTTCAGTCGGCTTTGCGGGTTACGCTGTCCTGAGAGAAGCATATGTCTCTGCTTGCCTCTCATGCCTAGGCGCTTCTGTCACATTTTTCATCTTCCAGGAACACTTCGAAATCTCCTTCGTTTGTTTGAATTCCCACCTCTTCGCCCACATGGCAATTAGAGAGGTTGGTGATTGCCAGGTGCTTATTAAGTGGAGTCATAAGTAGTCCTGCTTCTTTGGGCAGCTGTAAATGCCTTAAAAGCATGCAGAGAGCTTTTCAGTTTTTTTTTTTTTTTTAATTGAGAAAAACAATAAGGGGCCACCTCCACTGGGTTTTAACAGAGTCTGTCGGGGAATTCTGCAATTCCAGCTGAGTCTAGGTCTTGGTCCAAACTGGTTCAGTGATCTGGGTTGATGGTAAATGCTGTCAATTACTTTTCTAACAAAGTTGGAGTTCTTCAGACTGAGTGGGGTTCTCTCCCAGGAAAGACGTCTTGGTGAGGAGCTTCCAGGGCCGTCTCCTATGCTGGACCTAGAGTTTCCCAAATGGATGCTTGTCACTGGGCTTTCTTTGTTCACTGGACCGCTGCTGGGTAAGGGAACAGGAATTTCCCCTGGAGTTGCTATTTTCCAAGGCTGTCAGCAATGTTTGTTTCTTGGGCTAGTGAATGAGACGGTATATGTGAAGGCACAAGGAAAGGTATGACGTGCTAAAAAAGGGAAAAAAAAAAAAAAGGAGACTTGGTTATAAAGTTGACTGATGCAACTTGATTACAGCATAGCCCCTGGGTTTTGGGCTCCGAGGTGTGTTTGGAATGAAAAGGTGTGATTTCCCCTTGGGTCCTGTGTGTTTAAAGGATGGATGGGTACTTGTTCGTGGGCAGCCCAACCCTGCTGGCCCAGGGCCCACCAGGCCTGAAGGTCGAGGAGTGCTGACGGCCTTCCCTCCCCACCAGCCTCGCACCTGCCCTTGTTCTCAAGTCTGTTCCTCCCCTGACACAACAAAAGGACTGTTTCCTGAGAAGCTGTGAGCTGTTAGGACAAGTCCACCCGCCCTTCTTCACAACTGGTCTTCGCCTTTTCGGGCCCTGTCTGGAGTGGAGAGAAACTATGACCCCCGACTCTGCCCTCTGGGATGGGATTGTCCTCCTTCCTCCCCACGGGCCCCACTGGACAGACAGATGGCCCAGGAGAGCATCTGGGGCACCATCTCAGGCTGTGAGCTGTTGTCTCTGGGAAGATCCCCCTGGTTTAAAGGAAAAAATAAAACCTGCTCCAGGCTCCACCTCTGGAACTATCAAATCCTTAATCAAACTAAACACCTTCAGAAGTCCTTGTTAAGGACTCAGCCAGTGAAGTAAAAAACCAAAATACACACACTCAGCTGGTTGGTAATAGTGCTCAGCTGAGTGTCTCTGAGGACACTTGGAGGTCATGCTTATACATGGGGGAACTCCAGTCTTGATCCAAAGGTGCAGTACAAGGGGCTATGGGACCTTGACTCTGGGGCTGCCCTAGAATATAGCACTGTTGTGCCCTTCAGGACATTTAGAGATGATTCAGTGTTTAGGTATGCAAATTTTTTTAATTGAGGTAAAATCCACAAAACCATAAAAGCCAACCATTTTATGAACGTCTCTGGCAGTCCAGTGGTTGAAATTTCCAATGCTGGGGGTGCAGTTTGGATCCCTGGTCAGGGTGCTAGGATCCCACATGCCTCCTAGCCAAAAAAAAAAAGCAAACAAACATAAAACAGAAGCAGTATTTTTAACAGATTCAGTATTTAGACTTAAGAAAAAAATGGTCCACATCAAAAAAATCTTTTAAAAATTAACCATTTAAAAGTGAACAATTCAGTGACATTTAGTACCTTCACAGTGTTGTGCAATGACCATTTCTGTCTAGGTCTAAAACATTTTCATCACTGTGAGAGGAAGCCCTGACGCATTACACAGTTACTCCCCGCCCCGCTGCCTCCAGCCCCTGGCAACCACCCATCTGCCTACTGTCTCTATGGATTTATATTGAGGTAGAACTTCTGAGAATCCCAATGACTCTATTTTTTGAACTAAAAAACAATCGTGAGACCTTAGCATGGAAAATAATATCTATGAATAGTGATGTAGTTTCCTTCTTATTTTAGCGCTTTGTAGATTTTATATGCTTTCACATACCCAGTCTTGTTCAGAAGCCTAAGAGACAAATGTTGCTGAACACGTTGGAAATTATCAGCTCCAGGAGAAATTCCTTTTCCCTTATGCAGTGGTGTGTCTGGTACGCTGGCAAATACAGTCACCACCTTGATCTATTGCATGAGGCATGCATTTGTTTCTCAAGGAAAGATGGAAAAAATCTGAAAAGACAGATTTTGTTCATGGATAAAAACAGGCACCTCTTTTTGTGTTGTAAGCATAGGAAAACCACATTTAAATTAACTTAAAAATTAATGTTGATGGAAACTGTCACCATCATATTCTTATAGGTATGATGGAGAAAATATTCATTCAAAATTATTTTTGTGTTCCTACCAAGTCCATGACACCATGCAGACACCACTGGGGATGAAGTCGTATAAGACTATACAGATGTTATATAAGGTGTCTCTTTGCCTCACAGTCAAGTGTTTTCATTTGAAATAACAACTACTATGAAGAGGTTTCCCTCAAGGAGGTTGCAATGTGATGGGAAGACAGGGACAGGAAAGACATATTCACAGTAGAATATGATAAGTGGCTCAGCTTGTGGCTGGTGGGGGTTTCAGAGAAGATTCTGCAGTGGAAGGGTCCCTGGGCTGGGAGGGGAGTGGGGTCTGTATGGACAGAGTAGAGGGTGGGCATGCTGGGCAGGGAAGAGTCTGAGCAAAGACCTGTGCAGAAGGAAAGCATGGGGCGGCCTTGGGAACCAGGAAGGAGTACCCAGCATCTGCAGCATGGGCAGCTTTGGGGGATGCTGGAAATTTAACCTGAGATCTTAAGAGCCTCAATGACAGGCCTGAGTCTTGCTGTCAGTTGGTCATTCAGCCCAACGTAGTGCCTGTTTTTGCCAGGCTGTCCTCTGTGCTTTGGAGGTAGAGGTGATAAGCAATCACATACATACACACACACACACACACACACACACAGAGGTGATAAGTACTCACATGCACACACACCCACACGCATACACACCAGCCATTGTCTAATGGAGCAGTCTGATCACATAATTACAAGGTCAGTGAGTGCCTCAAAGTCATATAAGCTATTTTGGCTGCAGATTATCACTGGGACTTTCCCTAATCTGGGGGGCTTTTCCAGAACTAGCCCCACTTAAGCTGAGACCCCAAAAGTCAGCAGAAATGAGACCTTTGTTTTGAGGTATTGGGAGCTGTAGACGAAGGATCGGTGGATGCGGCTACAGTCACTCTAGGAAGATTAAGGTAGGTGTCCAGGGTGGTGGGGGTGGGGCAGAGGGAGGCCAGGGGCTGGGAGCTCTTGAGAAGGCTCTGCCCACAGTCCAGGAGAGAGCCAGCCTGTCTCCCGTCTGCCCTCCTTCACCTGCTTTAACAGAGAAGGGGTCCTCCTGCTCCCCAAAACTCATTCCTGCCACCTTCTTCTCAGGGATCCTCTTCAAGCAGCTTCTTCCTCTTCTTATTCCATCACTGACCTCTACCTCTCTAAGGGTCCTTTCCTTTAAATGAGGTCAAGTCTCGCCCATTTTAAACATAAGAATCCTTCATGACTCCACCCCTAGGTCAGCTCCAGAGGAGTTATCTCTACGTGCTGGGCCCACTTCCTCACCTCCCACTCTTCCTTCAACCCACTCAAGTCTGCCTCCACCTCCACTGTCCTGAGGCTACTTCCTTGTGACCAAATCCTACAGACTTGTCTCAGCCTGCATCTTCCTTGACTGTAGCATCACTGATGGCTCTGCTCACTGCTCCTTCCTTGCAGTGCCATTTTCTTTGACTGCCTTCTTCCTGTCCTCATCTCTCCCTCACCACCACCAACTCCTGTCTTACCTCCTAAGTGTGTTTCAGATCTGAGTGTTCTATCCAGCTCTACTGTTACTGTCCTTGTATGAGCCTCTGTCACCCCTCACCCAGACAACTCCAATCCCCACCTGCAGCCAGAACATCAGCATTGTGTCTGCAGGTTTTGGGTCCCAATCACTAAACTGAAGCTATAATTCTCCCACTTGACCCCTGTCTTAGAGGTATATCAATTAGGATTACATTCAGCTGCCAGTGACAGAAAAACCCAAATAAGCAGAACTGTGAATACACAGAGCTTCTTTCTCTCCCTTAAAAGTCTGGAGCCAGAAGCTTGAGGGCTGGTCTGGTGGTTTCAGGAGGTTGTCAGGGTCCAGGATCTTCTTTTCTGTCTGTTCCCAAGATATGCCTCTAATTTCCATGATCTACATTCTGGCAAACTCTAGCCATCATATTTGCTTTCCAAGAAACAGTCTGGCAGAATGGGAGAGGGGCTTCCCCTTCCCTCTTTTATTTCAACTCCCATTTTACAGAGACTTTCCTGAAAGTCCTTTTGACATTTCTGCTTATATTTTGCTAGCTAGAACATATACACATGGTCAGAGCTAGCTGCAAGGGAGTCTGGGAAATGTAATCTTAAATACAGCCTTAGTGGTGTACAGCCTTAGGGTGTAAAACTGAGGGTTGTGTTATTGAGGCAAAAAGGGAAGAATGGGCCCTGGAGTAACCAAAGAGCAGTTTCTGCCATAGTCACTCCAAAATTCACATGCCCCCTTTCTCGTACATCAAATTCGTTCCTCTCCTCCCTGGGAGAGATGACCCCAAAGCCTCATGCAGATCAAGAATCAGTAGGCTATGTGCAACCCTTTTCATGGGCTCCACGTGGTCTGAGCACATAGAAATGAAAACACTCCACCCCATGCTTACTATGGCAGGTGGAATAGGAGCAGGATAACTGCAGTGAGGGCTCCCATTCAGAGAAAAGAAGCATGGGAACACATCTGGCACTGGTTCCTGACAACGATCAGATACTCATGGGCTGGAGGAGGGAGCCCCGCCTACCCCAGCAGTGGAGCTTTGTCCATTGTCCATGTCCCTGGGCTTTTCCTTCTGGGAGGCTCTTATCCCCCACAGCTACACCTGAAACAGGCATTGGTGAGTGGGGCCCCTGGGAGCTTCAGAGTGTTCACCTCTACTTCCTGCTGCTGCAGACTGTGGATCCCAGTGATTGTATTAGGAAATAACGGTCATAGTCAATACTTTTTATTGTTTGTTCAGTGCATTAAAAAAAAAAAAGCTTAGCAGGCTTTCAATCTATCTGCTTCTGATCAGTTTCTTATATAAAATCCACAACTACAGACCTAGTGCAGCCATCATTCTAACACTGCAGGGGAACCAGGGGGTCTTGAGAAAGCTAAATTCAAACTTCCCCTGTGCCTAACCATACTGCAGTTTACTTTGATGTGAAGACCTTTAGAGTGATGTGTAAGGACATCTCCTCCCAGAGCTCCCCTCCCTCCCTTTGCTGTCCGGGACTTCAACTGGAGGATGGACAATGACGATACACACCTGACTTCCTCCCACACTTACCTCCTCTCTCACTTCCTCCCCGCCAACCTCCAGACCTGAGATCAGGGCTCTCCCATCTGTTCTCCTCTTTAGATAAAGCTCTAAGGTCAGTTCTGTCCTGCTAGCTTCTTGATATATTACAGAGAAAGTTAAAGACATCCAGAACATCCTTTTTCTTAATAAAGACTGTCTTTTAAGACCATTGTCTGGCTGAGGAATCTGATTTTGAATGTCTGCAACTCAATACTCCTTATCCCCTTCTCTGAATATTTTTTTTCCTTTGATCACTCTAACACTGCTTTCAAGGCAAGCAGACCAATGCACTGACCAGGAAGGTCACATACACAGAAATGCAAAAGAGAAATGTAAGTGATCCTATTTTTCAAAATAGGATCCTGCTTACATCATTCAAGACTTCCTGTTTTACTGAGGGTAAGTCCAAAATGTGTAAGAGTGTTTCATGGGGTTTGATTCCTGCTACCTCCCCAGCTTCATCTGGTCAAACTTCCAGCCTCACATTTTCACAAGAACCACACTGGACTTTTCTCAGTTCCTTCAGCACATATTGCTGAGAACCTTCATAATAACTTTAGTGTAGTCTGGAAAACTTTGCCTCTCTCACTGACCATCTCCTGTTCATTCATTCCTCAGGTTTCAATTTAAAGTCTCTGCCATGGCATCCCTTAGAGTACCTTGTACCTTTGGGACTATTTAACTAATTATTTTGAATAACACATGATGTATCTCTGCTTCCCATTGGAAATCAGCTGCAGGGGGCTGCAAGAATGACCTCTCTTCTGTCTGCCTGGCACATCATTAGATCATCATAATCTCTAATCTACATTAGAAAAATGAGTTTCTAAAATGTAAATCTGCTTGAATTCCTTCTCTTTTCACTCAGGTTAAAGTCAGTCTCCTTTATGCAGCTTCCAACGCAAAGTGTGATCTGGCCCCATCTTTTCTCACTTGTCTCCCTCTCCCCTTCCACATTCATCTAGATTGAAACACTCTTCAGGGTATTGTAGGGGCTGAACTTTTGCCTACAAGTCTTCAGGTAAATTATGCCTAATTCCTGGTATAAACGACTCTCATCCTCTGGCTCCTAGCTGAGAGAGCTGCACTGATGGATGGATGAACGTGTCATTCATCCTGTTCTAGGTGCCAGAAACGGTGCTAAGTGCAAAGGAAACAGCATGAACAAGGCAGATAGCATCCCCAGTCTATCTGCCCTGGATAACCTCACCCTGAGGCTGTTACCTGTCTTTCCTGTGGGCTCCCCTGGCTCTATGAAAAACATCTAGCAGTGCCTCATCACACTGCTGCAATGATTGCAACCTGTTTATCTCCCCTGCCAGCCCAGAAGCTATTTTTTGAATGAATCTAGGAAGCATCAAAGTCCTCTTCTGCGGGTAGTTACAAGAAATAGGAAATGGCATAGAACAGATGAGCTGGGTCACAGACACTGTGGGCCAGGGTGCAAGGCAGCACGGACCAGGGGGAGCAAGGATAGACACAAAGGAAACAGAAATGGCCCTTGCTCTTCCTCCTTTCTTAGGGAGTTACAGAAAGTGTGGTCCAAGAAAGGTGTTTGGAGTCAGACACAAAAGGTCACATACTGTATGATTCTGTTTCTTCCATTACTGGAATAGGTATACCCAGAGAGGCTGAACGTGGGTTGGTGGTGGCCAGGGGCTGGGGAGAGAGAGGATGGGGAATGACAGGTACAGGGTTTTCTTCTGGGGGCAGGAAAACATTTTAGAACCAGGGAAAGGTGGTGGCCACGACACTGTGAACTGTGATAAATGCTGCTGAACCGTACACTTTATTTTATTTTATTTATTTTTTGGTGGTACTGTTAATGGAATTGTTTTTTTTTAATTTATTTTTTAATAGTTGGAGGCTAATAACTTTACAATATTGTAGTGGTTTTTGCCATACATTGACATGAATCAGCCATGGATTTACATGTGTTCCCCATCCTGATCCCCCCTCCCGCCTCCCTCCCCATCCCATCCCTCTGGGTCTTCCCAGTGCACCAGCCCCAAGCACTTGTCTCATGCATCCAACCTGGGCTGGTGATCTGTTTCACCCTTGATAATATACATGTTTCGATGCTTTTCTCTCAGAACATCCCACCCTCGCCGTCCCCCACAGAGTCCAAAAGTCTGCTCTGTACATCTGTGTCTCTTTTCCTGTTTTGCATATAGGGTTATCATTACCATCTTTCTAAATTCCATATATATGCATTAGTATACTGTATTGGTCTTTATCTTTCTGGCTTACTTCACTCTGTATAATGGGCTCCAATTTCATTCATCTTATTAGAACTGATTCAAATGAATTCTTTTTAATGGCTGAGTAATATTCCATGGTGTATACGTACAACAGCTTCCTTACACTTTAAAAATGGTTGATTTTATTACGTGAATTACACCTAAAGAAGGGAGGGAGGAAGGAAGGAAGGAAGGACTTGGAAGCTGGAGGAGGGGAGAGAGAATTTCTTTGCCAGTCCCTGATGAAATCACAGCGACTCCTGGGACCCTGGGGCTTGGTCAGCTTTGACAGGAGAGTCTCCTAGGGGGTCTGGTTCTTCTACAGGTACAGGTAAGCCTGGAACATCAGGACACTGGCCCCTATGCACCCGGGCATTGGCAAGAGCATCACAGTCTTCTCAGACGCAGGGACTAGAATGACAGGCCTTCCTGGATGCAGAAGAGAATGCTCGGCACACGTGTGCACCAAGAACTAGGTCTCGAAAGCCAACAGTGAGTAAGTGTTTGTGAGCGTGTGTGATCAGTGTGTCCAGCTTAGGGGCAGCATGGTCAAAGGGCAACCACCCAAAGGGGCACTGCTTTCGAGTCCTTTCTCTGTCAATGAATGACTATGTGATCGTAAGCAAGTTACTTTTCATTTCTGAATAAAAATGAAAGCCACAGCCATTGCTAGGGAATGAGAAATGGTACAGTCACTTTGGAAGACAGCTTGGCAGTTTCTTATAAAACTAAGCATACTCTCAAAATTTTTTTCTTATTTTATTGAAGTATAGTTGATTTACAAGGTTGTGTTAGTTTCTGGTGTATAGAGAGTGCCCCAATTTTTTATATATATATATAATAGTTTGTATTTGGTAATCTCAAACTCCCACTCCATCCGTCCCCCTTACTCCATCCCCTTTGGCAACCACAAGTCTGTTCTCTATATCTCTATATCTGTGAGTCTGTTTCTGTTTCATAGATAAGTTCATTTGTGTCATATTTTAGATTCCACATATAAGTGATAGCATATGATATTTGTCTTTTTGACTTCACTTAGTATGATAATCTCTAGGTCCATACATGCTGCTGCAAACAGCTTTATTTCATTCTCTTTATGGCTGAGTAGTAGTCCATTATACACACACACACACACACACACACACACACACCCCACATCTTCTTTATCCATTCATATGTCCATGGACATTTTGGTTGTTTCCAACACATACATATCTATCAATAGTTACCTTAAATGTCAATGAACTAAATAATCCAATTAAAAGACAGAATGGCAGGTTGGATAAAAAACAAGGGCCTACATTAAACATACTCTTTATGAACCCACAGTGGTGCTTCTAGGTATTTTCCCAAGTGAGTTGAAAAGTTATATCCATGCAAAAACCTGAGCATGGATGTTTACAGCAGCTTTATTCATAACTGCCAAAACTTGGAAGCAACCAAGATGCCCTTCAGGAGGTGGATGAAGAAAGAAACTCTGGTTTCCATTCAGAAAATGGAATGTTATTCAGTGGTAGAAATAAATGAGTGATTAAGCCACAAAAAGGCATGTGCAGGGTATTGTGTAGACATAGAAGATGTGCTTTTATTTGATGAACTTGCTATGTAAAGGGTATGTGTAATAAGCTCTTGGAAAGAAGACTTGCTTTAAACCAAGGGCAGTGGCCTTTCTTGGACTCGTGGGAACAGCAGCAGGTGTGTGGGTTGTGGAGGTGCCAGAGCTCTCACTTCCTCTTCATGTTCTCAGGCGTCCTGGTGGCGACCTGGGTCATCCCCACCCACACTCTGCATACCAAGCCCAGGGTCCAGCCCTCAAACAGCAGTGAGATGGAGCATAAAGGAACCGGGGTGGCCCTTCTGGATTTTTCACACTCAAGATGGAGCCAAGAGCTGACCCTGAGGGATCTAGCACTGGGGTTAGCAGGCATTCAAGGCTTTAAAGTCCTATTGGGTGGCTCATTAGCTGTGTGAATTTGGATGAGTTACTTAACCTTCCTGATCTTCCCTTTTCTTATTTGCAAGATGAGGATAACCCTCCAGAGGATTATTGGAAGGATTATGTGATATAACATACTTAAGGTGACTCAAACCCAGTAAGCTCTGCATAATGATTTACGCCATTGTCATGCCGCCATCCTTCCTTCTTACAACACGAGGGAGGTGCAACCCAGAGAGTGGAAGCAGCTGGTTCATGGCTATACAGCTGGCTCACGGCTGGCTGGAGCTTCCTCTGAAATCATTTCCCCTGCTGCCTTGGTCGGGCCTTTTCTGAGAATCCCTAACAGATAGGATGAATTGATAGCCTGCATTTCACATCATCGTCAGCTCCCTGTGCCCATCAGACAATGGAATTACAAAACCATAGGCTGCTACTTTTTTCCAGCTCTGCCACTAGTTTGCAAACTGGGATGGTTTGTTTGAGTTCCTCTGTGCTGAGCTCCACCCTCTTCATGGAGCTGGCCTCCCTGTAGGAGACAGCAGGGCTCCAAGGATCAGACACCTCTCCTCTGCAAGAGCTCTGTTAGCATTCCAGAGCCCCTGGCCTGCTCATCCTGCAGCAAGACCCAGTGCCAGACACCATACCCCCACCCCTCCTGAGTGGACCCAGACTCATCAGCATTTCCCTGACTTTGTGACACCTTATCCCCTCCTCGAAAGTGCTGCCTGACATACAGATCTTTTGTACAATTAAAATGAATTGAAAGTATGTTATTCTCTTTGGAACATTTCACAACAGCCCTGGAGATAATGAAAGACATGTTGGTGTTGGGAAATAGAAGCAGGAGTTCCAGCTCCATAAAGCTGTCTCTGACACCTCAAAGCCAGACATTTGCTGACCAGCAGTGTCTGCCCTGGGCACATCTCCCCGTGGAAGTCTCTGCTACTCTGGACCCCTCCCATCCCCTCCTCCCACGATGTCGGAGCTCCTGCCCCCATAACTACTGTCTCAGAAGCCATCACTCCTTCCCCTTCCCTGTGCCACAGGCCCTGCTGCTCAGACCACCCCAAGGGCTGGAGGAACAGGTGTGAGCAGGTTAGGGCCATAGCCAAGAAATACATGTAGCCTTTAGAAGCTGGAAAAGACAAGGAGATGAATTCTTTTCTGGAGCCTCCGGTAGAAATCTTGATTTTCGTCCAGTGGGATATCTGATCTACAGAGTAAGATAATAAATATTTTAACATGTTATTGACCAGATATGTATTAATATGTCTTTTGCTCAGTTCAGTTGCTCAGTCATGTCTGACTCTTTGCGACCCCATGAACTGCAGCACGCCAGGCCTCCCTGTCCATCACCAGCTCCCGGAGTTTACCCAAACTCATGTCCATTGAGTCGGTCATCCCCTTCTCCTCCTGCCCCCAATCCCTCCCAGCATCAGAGTCTTTTCAAATGAGTCAGCTCTTCGCATCAGGTGGCCAAAGTATTGGAGTTTCAGCTTCAACATCAGTCCTTCCAATGAACATCAGGACTGATCTCCTTTAGGATGTACTGGTTGGATCTCCTTGCAGTCCAAGGGACTCTTAAAGAGTCTTCTCCAACACAAAACACTTCAAAAGCATCAATTTTTCAGCACTCAGCTTTCTTTCGAGCCCAACTCTCATATCCAAACATGACTACTGGAAAAAGCATAGCCTTGACTAGATGGACCCTTGTTGGCAAAGTAATGTCTCTGCTTTTTAATATGCTGTCTAGGTTGGTCATACCATTTCTGTCCTTTATTGAACCCATCTTTGCATGAAATGTTCCCTTGATATCTCTAATTTCTTGAAGAGATCTCTAGTCTTTCCCATTCTGTTGTTTTCATCTATTTCGTTGCATTGATTGCTGAGGAAGGCTTTCTTATCTCTCCTTGCTATTCCTTGGAACTCTGCGTTTGAATGGGAATATCTTTCCCTTTCTCCTTTGCTTTTCACTTCTCTTCTTTTCACAGCTATTTGTAAGGCCTTCTCAGACAACCATTTTGCTTTTTTGCATTTCTTTTCCATGGGGATGGTCTTGATCCCTGTCTCCTGTACAACGTCACGAACCTACATCCACAGTTCATCAGGCACTCTGTCTATCAGATCTAGTCCCTTAAATCTATTTCTCACTTCCACTGTATAGTCATAAGGGATTTGACTTAGGTCATACCTGAATGGTCTAGTGGTTTTCCCTATTCTTCAATTTAAGTCTGAATTTGACAATAAGGAGTTCATGATCTGAGCCACAGTCAGCTCCGGGTCTTGTTTTTGCTGACTGTATAGAGCTTCTCCATCTTTGGCTGCAAAGAATGTAATCAATCTGATTTTGGTGTTGACCATCTGGTGATGTCCATGTGTAGATTCTTCTCTTGTGTTTTTGGAAGAGGGTGTTTGCTATGACCAGTGCGTTCTCTTGGCAAAACTCTATTAGCCTTTGCCCTGCTTCATTCAGTACTCCAAGGTCAAATTTGCCTGTTACTCCAGTGTTTCTTGACTTCCTACTTTTGCATTCCAGTCCCCTATAATGAAAAGGATATCTTTTTTTGGGTGTTAGTTCTAAAAGGCCTTGTAGGTCATCATATAATCGTTCAACTTCAGCTTCCTCAGCATTACTGAAGTTCATTCCAATCCCAAAGAAAGGCAATCCCAAAGAAGGCTCAAACTACCACACAATTGCACTCAACTCACATGCTAGTAAAGTAATGCTCAAAATTCTCCAAGCCAGGCTTCAGCAATACGTGAACCATGAACTTTCAGATGTTCAAGCTGGTTTTAAAAAAGGCAGAGGAACCAGAGATCAAATTGCCAACATCTGCTGGATCATCAAAAAAGCAAGAGAATTCCAGAAAAACATCTATTTCTGCTTTATTCACTATGCCAAAGCCTTTGACTGTGTGGATCACAATAAACTGTGAAAAATTCTGAAAGAGATGGGAATACCAGACCACAAGTCCTGCCTCTTGAAAACCTATATGCAGGTCAGGAAGCAATAGTTAGAACTGGACATGCAACAACAGACTGGTTCCAAATAGGAAAAGGAGTACGTCAAGGGTGTATATTGTCACCCCGCTTATTTAACTTATATGCAGAGTACATCATGAGAAACGCTGGGCTGGAAGAAGTACAAGCTGGAATCAGGATTGCTGGGAGAAATATCAATAACCTCAGATATGCAGATGATACCACCCTTATGGCAGAAAGTGAAGAGGAACTAAAAAGCCTCTTGATGAAAGTGAAAGAGGAGAGCGAAAAAGTTGGCTTAAAGCTCAACATTCAGAAAACTAAGATCATGGCATCTGGTCCCATCACTTCATGGCAAATAGATAGGGAAACAGTGGAAACTGTCAGACTTTATTTTTTTGGGCTCCAAAATCACTGCAGATGGTGATTGCAGCCATGAAATTAAAAGACGCTTACTCCTTGGAAGGAAAGTTATGGCCAACCTAGACAGCATATTAAAAAGCAGAGACATTACTTTGCCAACAAATGTCTGTCTAGTCAAGGCTATGGTTTTTCCAGTGGTCATGTATGGATATGAGAGTTGGACTGTGAAGAAAGCTGATCACTGAAAAATTGATGCTTTTGAACTGTGGTGCTGGGGAAGACTCTTGAGAGTCCCTTGGACTGCAAGGAGATCCATCCAGTCCATCCTAAAGGAGATCAGTCCTATGTGTTCATTGGAAGGACTGACACTGAAGCTGAAACTCCAATACTCTGACCACCTCATGCAAAGAGTTGACTCGTTGGAAAATACCCTGATGCTGGAAAGGATTAGGGGCAGGAGCAGAGGGGGACGACAGGGGATGAGATGGCTGGATGGCATCACCGACTCGATGGACATGAGTTTGAGTAAACTCCGGGAGTTGGTGATGGACAGGGAGGCCTGGCATGCAATTCATGGGGTCGCAAAGAGTTGGACACGACTGAGCGACTGAACTGAACTGAACTAGGCTGGTCATAGCTTTTCTTCCAAGAAACAAGAGTCTTTTAATTTCATGGCTGCAGTCACCATCTGCAGTGATTTTGGAGCCCAAAAAAATAAAATCTGCCACTGTTTCCACTGTTTCCCCATATATTTGCCATGAAGTGATGGGACCAGATGCCATGATCTTAGTTTTCTGAATGTTGAGCTTTAAGCCAACTTTTTCGCTCTCCTCTTTCACTTTCATCAGGAGGCTTTTTAGTTCCTCTTCACTTTCTGCCATAAGGGTGGTATCATCTGCATATCTGAGGTTATTGATATTTCTCCCAGCAATCTTGATTCCAGCTTGTGCTTCTTCCAGCCCAGCGTTTCTCATGATGTACTCTGCATATAAGTTAAATAAGCAGGGTGACAATATACACCTTTGACGTACTCCTTTCCCAATTTGGAACCAGTCTGTTGTTGCATGTCCAGTTCTAACTGTTGCTTCTTGACCTGCATACAGGTTTCTTAAGAGGCAGGTCAGGTGGTCTAACTGTTGCTTCTTGACCTGCATACAGGTTTCTTAAGAGGCAGGTCAGGTGGTCTGGTATTCCCATCTCTTTCAGAATTTTCCACAGTTTATTGTGATCCACACAGTCAAAGGCTTTGGCATAGTGAATAAAGCAGAAATAGATGTTTTTCTGGAATTCTCTTGCTTTTTCGATGATCCAGCAGATGTTGGCAATTTGATCTCTGGTTCCTCTGCCTTTTCTAAAACCAGCTTGAACATCTGAAAATTCATGGTTCACATATAGTTGAAGCCTGGCTTGGAGAATTTTGAGCATTACTTTACTAGCATGTGAGATGAGTGCAGTTATGTGGTAGTTTGAACATTCTTTGGGATTGCCTTTCTTTGGAATTGGAATGAAAACTGACCTTTTCCAGTCCTGTGGCCACTGCTGAGTTTTCCAAATTTGCTGGCATATTGAGTGCAACACTTTCACAGCATCATCTTTTAGGATTTGAAATAGTTCAACTGCAATTCCATCACCTCCAATAGCTTTGTTTGTAGTGATGCTTCCTAAGGCCCACTTGACTTCACATTCCATGATGTCTGGCTCTAGGTGAGTGATCACACCATCATGATTATCTGGGTCATGAAGATCTTTTTCATACAGTTCTTATGTGTATTCTTGCCACCTCTTATGTCTTTTGCTACCTGAATGTTATTGACCAGAGTGTTTCAATATTAACCTACATAACAATTCGCTGGCCACAGGCATTTGTTTCTGCAAAAATACCCCAGTCGATAATGTGTTAAGCCAGAATATTTGAGATGATTTGTTACAGCAGCAAGTGAACTGTGAATTTGCTCAGTCATGTCCAACTCTTTGAGATCCCATGGATTGGATTATAGCCTACCAGGCTCCTCCATCCATGGAATTTTCCAGGCAAGAGTACTGGAGTACTTTCTCCTTCTCCGGGGGATCTTTCCGACCCAGGGATCAGACCCAGGTCTCCCGCACTGCAGGCAGACGTTTTACTGTCTGAGCCACAAGGGAAGCCCAGTTATAGCAACAGTAGGAAACTAATACGGTGGGTGTACAGCTGAGATAAGCAATAATACTTATGGCAGTAATTAGTGTTTATTGAGTGTATATAATATGCCAGACATTATTCTTCTGCTTTGGATAGTGTATTAGTGGGCTAGGGCTGCCATAACAAAATACCACAGACATTTGTTTTCGTAGGTTTCTGGAGGATAGATGTCCAAGATCAGTGTGCCCACAGGGTTTATTTCTCCTGTGGCCTCTTTCCTTTTGCCATCTCTTCACTTGGTCTTTTCTCTGTGTGCCCATTTCTTTGTCTTTTCTTCTTCCCCCAAGGACACCAGTCGCATTGCATTAGGGCCCCACCCTAGTGGCCTCATCTTAATGTCATCACTCCTTATAGGGCCTGTCTCCAAATAAATTCTGAGGTACTGGGGGGTTAGGGCTTCAGTGTGTGAATTTAATGGGGAACACAATTCTACTCATAATATGTGGATTATCTCATTCAATTCCCAAGTAACCCATGTGTTAGAACCCATATTGTCATAATTTTACAGATAAGGAAATAGGCTCAGAGTGGTTAAGTTGTTTCCTCAAATTTACACAGCAAATAAATAGCAAGGCCAGGTCTGAGAATAATCAGTTCATATCCTTTGCTCTTTGTTTCTATGAGAGAAATGTCTGCCGTTTGGGGTTTGCAGGTGCATGGGGGCTAAGGAAACATTGATTGATGAAGGGATGAGTGGGAGTCGCTCCCACGACTTCTAGAAGAACACGGGCCAGGCTGGGCTGAGCCTGAAGGCAGCTTATGCCCCACTTCCGCAGGTTGGCAGGGAGTGCTTCCAGGGGAAAACCAAAAACCAAGCAGGAGGTGGGTGGCCAGGAGGGGTGATGAGGTAGGAAATGTTGCCCACTATTCCCCAAATAAGCACACTCCTCAGAGGTTTTCTGGGTGAGGGAGTGGTCTGGTTTCTCTTAACCCTCAAAGAGCTGTGGCAGACAGTTTTGTAGCTTGAGGTATCCCACGGACAGCGCTGGGATGCTAGTGTCAAATCCCTCCACATCTAACTCCAGATTTCAGGTACTCGGATGTCCCAAGAGAGCTCCTCTTCAATATGGACAATCCTGGCCAACTGCAAAGGAGGAATGGACAATGACATGGCCAGCTGTCTCTTGGACACAGGTGGCTGGCCAACACCCAGGGCCGAGGCTGGACTTGCCTTGACCTGGCCTGACTGCTCATTTTGGTCACTGTGGCAAAGGAGACAGCTGCCCATGAGGGCCAGGCAGGTCTTTGGCTGGTCACCCAAATCAATGGGAATGTCCCAGTTACCTCTTGGGACTACAGAGAACAATGGCCTCGGAGTGCTCAGCCCTCAGAGCATGGAGCTCCAGCAGACCCTTCCCCAGTCAGACTCTCAGCTTGCTGTGGTCCAGAGCCCACCATGCAGCCCACCACACAGCCCACCATCCCTGCTCTTGACACCTTCTCTCCATTCTATCCCAGTCTGTAACAGCAGGAGGTAGAGACACTCTGCAACAACTTTATCGTGATCCAATACGGAACTCACAGAGGGTCGCTCAGTCATGTCTGACTCTTGGTGACCCCATGGACTGTGGCCTTCCAGGCTCCTTTGTCCATGAAATTCTCTAGGCCAGAATCCTGGAGTGGGTAGCCATTCCTTTCTCCAGGGGATCTTCCCAACCCAGGGATTGAACCCAGGTCTCACGCATTGTAGGCAGATTCTTTACTGTCTGAGCCACCATGGAAGCCCCATAGAGGGGAATTTAAGAGGCCCAAAGGGTCAAATAGAAGCTGATATGGCTCCCATTTCATCCTAGGCTCTTGGTGTAGAATAAATATCGTGTAGCCTTGTTCTTCCCACTCACCATGACAATAGTTGAATTTCCTATATAACATTCCCAGTGTAGAATGATTACCCAGCCTTTGCTTGAACTCCTTCAGCGATGGGGAGCTTACCTCTTTGTAAAGCAGCCGATCACACCCCCTCACTAGGCTGGAGAGTTCATCTTCATACTGATCCTTCCCTATATTGTGTCCCATCTGCTTGCTGCTGCTTCCACCCATTGTTCCCACCAAAGATGGCCATTCCCTGTTCCTCACAGCTCTTCAGAGAACGTCATGGGGTTGAGCAGGAGGAAGGAGGTTCAGCCTTGTCAATCCTCAGGCAAGGTTTGCCCTGAGTCTCAGGCACACTACAGAATGACTTTACTTTTTTGACCTTCTCGATGAACTGGCACTGCTGCCAAGGGCAGAAGCGCGGTGGGCCTCTAGGCCCTTTGGACCACAGATACACAGCCGTGCTGACTGGGAAGGCCTCAGCCCACTGTCTGAGTTCTGGTGGGGCTTTTCTGGGTCCCTAGGGCCTGTAGTGAGGGACATGACATCCCAGAGACAACGATGACCTTGGAATTTGACCACCTGGGTCCCTGTCCTGGATTTACTGCTTTCTAGTTGGTATCCTTTAAGCTTCTCACTTAAACTCTGAACTTTAGTTTCCTCCTCTGTAAAATGGGGAAATATTGTTTTGTTATGAGAATCAAGTGACACCACATGTGGGAAAAAGGTTTATCAACCAAAACAGGCTCTGCCAATGAGTAACCAGTTCTAGCCATTAGCAAAGGGACTTGTGGGGCTTGGAGATTTCTCTGGTCTGGGCCTTCCTGGGAGGGTGAATGTCTGAAGCAGAGTTGGTTTAAACAGGACTTTAAACTCCTCCTCAAGCCCTGTGGCTGGTCCTTTGGCACCCTCAGGGCCTCCCTGTGGCAAGGCAAGATGACAGAGTTCCACGCCTGAGTCTTCAGGGGCAGATTCTGGCCCAGGTGCCTCAGCCCTGCTTTGGAGACCTGGATAAAGCAGGTAAACCTCACCAAGTCAGGGTTTGGAGTGGGGGCGAGGTGGGAAGTACCAGGCAGGGCCCCCTCACCCCCAGCTATCAGGTGGTTTTCCTCTCTTCTCAGGAGACCCCAGGGCTGCCTGCCCAGAGCCACACACGCATGGCCTCTGCCCATCATGGCCCACCATCCCTCCCTGCCCAGCCTTTAATATGCTCAGTCGCTTCAGTTGTGTCCAACTGTATGGACTGTACCCTGCCAGGCTCCTCTGTCCATGCGATTCTCCAGGCAAGAATATTGGAGTGGATTGCCACGCCCTTCTCGGCCTTTAATATAGACACAGGTTAATTCTCATTCCCCAATGGAAGGGTTTACTGAGGGAAGCAATTGAGGAGTGGGTGTGGGGCCCAGCCTGACGATAGTGGAGGAGCATAAAGTGAGGGGATCTCATCTAATCCCACCCCTCACTGGACAGATGGGGCCCTGGGAGGGGAGGGCTGCCCCAGCCCAGTACGAGGCGGCTAGTTTGCTGTGCGTCCCAAGCCCGGGTTCTTTCCTGGCCACTTCCCTGGCGGTCTGCAGACTCCGGGCCTCCAGGCTGGCTTCTGGCAGCCCTGAGCCCCGTGACGGGGCAGAGATGGCAGCTGCCCTCACCCTGCTGATGTCACAGGAGCAGGAGGCCAGGAGCCTCCACAAATAGCAGCATGTCGCCACCCGCCTAACCCCAATCCGGTTTATCCTGAGTTAGCAGAAGCACCTGTGGGACGGACTCCCCAGGCGGGGCCGGCTGGGTGGCTCCGTCCTTCCTCATGTCACATGCCACAAACGTGGGGGGTGGGGGGCGTGGGGAGGGGAGCTAGGTCTGGATCATCCGGGGCTGTGAGATGATGTGGGTCTGGTTGGGGGCTGGGGGCAGGCAACTTGTCTCAGGGGGCACATCCCCGCCCCACAATGGCAGTGTCCATCCAGGGGGCTGAGGGCAGTGCGGGCAGGGCCAGTCCCCTGGTTGGTTCCAGATACAGGGTAGATGCTGGGCTGTGCCCGTGGCCTCCCCTCTCTGCCTGCTCATCCACTCAGCTTGGGCTCCCCTGCTATAAAGCAGGAACAAGTCCCATCCCTTACCTGCCTGGGGGGACATTGAACTGGAGTGAGATAATGTCTGCACAGCTCAGCCATCCACCAAGGAAGGCAGCCTCTAAACACGAATCTATTTTTACTGCCTAGAGCTCTGCCTGGCTCCTTCTGGGGGCCCCTGCTGCTGCCTGGCCCCCTGGAGACAGACACGAGAGCTGAGCCTGTGTGCAGGCCCTTCAGGCCCGTCCTAGGCATGGCAGTGGCAGAGGCAGCTCCGAGCGAGCGCCCAGCCCCTAGCTTTCTGAGCCCCCTGGCTCTGGGACTGGATTAACTCCTCACAGGCCATTGTTCAGGGTTCAAGGAGCAGCCCGCTCCTGGCATTCTGGTTCCACCAGGAGTCTGGGCGGACAGGCGTGGCCAGGGCCTAATGAGTAGGGTGTGCCCCGAGGAGTTGTTAGGAACAGGGTGACAGCTGTGGGCAGGTCCCCGCCCTCGGCTGGTGGGCGGGCCGGCTTGCACAATAGTCACCTGGGCTGGGGGCACTGCATGGCATCCTGGCCAAGTGTTTATTTTTAAAAAACAAATACTCAGCTTTGGTGGTGGGGCGGAGAATGTTTCTAAATATTTAAAGGACATCATGCCAACACTTTTTAAACCCCCAAATCTATTGTATTAGGAAAGCTGATGCAAATTTATAAAATTGCTCCCAACTACAAACTCTGGGAGATACTGAAAGACAGAGAAGCCTGACGTGCTGCAGTCCATGGGGTCACAAAGCATCAGACACGACTTAGCGACTGAACAACAACAAAGAGGGTAGAACGCCAGACCTATATCTGGGTTATTATCTCCTTCAGCTTACCCCTTCCCCACCAGTTTTAAAAGGAAAGGATTTCTGCAATCACTAGGCAATTGTGGGCAGGTGGGCCTCACACCGTGGCCATCATCCATGCCTGTGTCAGGATGGGTTTCCTGGTCTCAGTCCTCTGCAGGCAAACATAACTGCCTGCTGTTGTTTCCTGGGATGAAAATGCTGGTAGGAGGGTGGGTTCCTGGCCTGCCTGGTTTTCATGGTAGAATTGTCACCTAGATCTCCAGCAGCTCATGGAGTTTGGAATGAAATCAGTCCTCCAAGTAATAAACAAGTGGAAGTGGACTCAAAATGCTGAGTGTTTGTGTGTCTTCGGGGGACTGTTTCTCTGTTTTCCAAAGCAGGTCTCCTGCCCGGCAGCAAAGGTTAGTCTGTCTGTTGCGTACGTGGGAGAGGGCCTGTTGAGACAATGCTGAAGTATGTGTGTGTGTGTAGTGTGGAGTCTTGCATCCTGGGTCCTGCTGTCGTCTGGGAGGCTTCTAGCTTAGAAATGGGACTGTGGAATCCAAGGGCTCAGTGGGAAATGCTGTGGGGAAGACAAGGGCAGGCAGGCCTGAGAAGAACACGGTGGTGGTAGCAACGTGTTTTGGAAGCTTTCCACAGCTGCTGCTGGGTCTAGCAACAGGGCAGACCCTGGAGACACCAGAATTTCTGTGGGGTGGGGCTCAAAATAGAGACCGTTCCTCTAGAATCTCTTTCTAGGATCGTAAGCACTAGGGCCCCAGCGAGGACATCTGCTACAATCCACCAGTCAGCCATTTCTGTCCTCAAGCAGCTTAGTCATGCACCACGGCAGACTCTGAGAAGACCATGAGATGAGTGAGCCTGGGGTGATCTCCAGTCAGCCCAACTTCTGTCTCACTCTAGCCTGGATCTCTCTGCTGAGCCCCAGACCGTGTGGACCGCCCACCTGACACTACTCATCCAGTCTTCACAGGACTGCAGGGCGAACACCATGGTCTCTGCTAGGAAAACTCAGGAGATTAAAAAATGCAAACCTCATCTCTCCCACCTCCCCCGCCCCCGCAGGTCCCTGTGTTCCAAACAGTGGCTCCTTCAGCCTTGTGGGATAAACTAAGCTCATTCTTCCATTCACCTCTGCAACACACTATAACTTATATCCTTCCCTCCAGTTTTTCCAATTGATTTCAGAAAAATTTAAATCCCACCTCCCTTCTTCTGGGGAGCATTCTTCAGTCAAACCCTTAAACTCTATCTCAGTGGAGGGGGTTTCTATCACCAGCAAGGGTAGAGGGTCACTGAAAAGAACTGGAAGTTGTTAAAGCAGATGACAGCCACTGGGAAGGGAGGAGGTCAGAGTAGAGCATCTAGAAGTATCCTCAGTCTTACAAATAAGACGGTTCTATGTTGTGATGGAGGGATTGAGGTAAGGAGGTGCAGGGGCAATGACTAATTTAGTAGGAGACCTTGAACAAATCCACTCCCCATTCTGAGCTTTCATTTCCCCACTGACAAAATGGGAATGATGAGTTCCATCTCTCAGGGTGTATGATATACCCCTTATGAGTTTTAACACAGACCTGACCATGCGTGCTAAATGCCAGCTCTCCTTCCCATTTTCACAAGGCAGCAGTCTGCTCCAAAGGCCGGGGGAGTCTAGAAAGTGCCCCCAGAGCATTGACATCCCCCAGGGCACTCTTGGGAGATTGAGGAGGTAGAGGGACCAACCAGCAGGGGTGACAGGGACTCTGAAAACTGGGAATCAAGACATTGCCAGTACCATGGCTGTCATGCTGGTCTCTTAATTAGCCTGCATTAATGAACAGCATGATTCATGATTTGCTGCTTCTCAACGATGCCCTTTCTGTTTGTCTTCCTCCCACCTTAGCCCAACAGCTGTTGCCACCCCAATTCCACCGTCCACATCACCCATCAGCCATGTCAGGGAGGTGGGGTCTGTTCTCCTTGGTCCCCTGGGCCTCCGGCTCTGCCCCTGTCTGGTTCTTGGACCGGCTGAGCCAGAGAGGAGTCCCAGCCAGTGCTGAGGAACTTTGTGTAGGAGGCCTTGAGCGAGTCCCTCCAAGACAGGTGACAGATGACAGACTTGGCAGAAGCCGCACAGGGTGTTATAGGTGGAGTTCAGGCTAGCGGACTGAGGCCTCCCGGTGCAGGGATTCCACTTCCTCTCCTCAACCTCCTTCCTTCCTTCAGCCCCCGCACACACAACTGAGGCAGGGCCTTGCCCTTCTCGTACATGCAGACCTCTAGGGGACTGGCAGTGCCCAGTTCTCAGAAAATGCATTCATGAGAGAGGTCTCCTGAACTTTCCAGCTCCATCTATCTCTGTCCTCTGGGGTGCCAAGATGGGCTGAGACCTGGGAACTTGAAAGAGTCTGCCATGTTCCTCAGTTTGGAGCAGGGCAGCCCGACAGAGAGGACTCACATCCTTCTCAGTGCCCACTCACTTGTCCACGGCCATCCACAGCAGCTTCCATGCCCCTGAGTTACCTTGCCTTCTATTTCAAGGACTACATAAACATTATGAAATTAACTTGCTTGTGTTTGATTCCTCATGAGTAACATTTGTTAGGCTGTATGTGGTAGAATATTTAGTTTTTTAAAATCATGCTGTGCTGTGGCCAGTTGCTTCAGTGGTGTCCGACTCTTTGTGACCCCATGGACCATAGCCCACCAAGTTCCTCTGTCCAGGGGATTTCCCAGGCAAGAGTAGTGGAGTGGGTTGCTATGCCCTCCTCCAGGGATCTTCCTGACCCAGGGATCAAACCCAAGTCTCCTGTCTCCAACATTGCAGACAGATTCTTTACCACTGATCTACCAGGGAAGCCTTAAATTGTGGTGCAGTACATGTTATATCAAATATACCGTCGTAACCATTTCTAGGTGTACATTTCAGTAATGGCAAGGATTTTCACATTGTTTGCAACCAATCTCCAGACCTTTTTTTTTTTTTTTTGTAAGACTAAAATTCTAGACCTATTAAACTAAAACTCTAGACCTATTAAATTGTAGAAAGTAGGGAAAATACTAGACTATTCAGGTATGACCTGAATCAAATCCTTTATGATGATACACTAGAAGTGACAAAGAGATTCAAGGGATTAGATCTGATAGACAGAGTGCCTGAAGAACTTATGGATGTTTATGACATTGTATAGGAGGCAGTGATCAAGACCATCCCCAAGAAAAAGAAATGCAAAAAGGCAAAATGGTTGTCTGAGGAGGCCTTACAAATAGCTAAGAAAAGAAAAGACGTGAAACGCAAAGGAGAAAAGGAAAGATATACCCACTTGAATGCAGAATTCCAAAGAATAGCAAGGAAAGATAAGAAAGCCCTCCTTAGTGATCAATGCAAAGAAACAGAGAAAAACAATAGAATGGGAAAGACTAGAGGTCTCTTCAAGAAAATTAGAAATACTAGTGGAAAATTTCATGCAAAATGGGAACAATAAAGGATAGAAATGGTATGGACATAACAGAAGCAGACGGTGGCAAGAATACACAGAAGAACTGTATGAAAAAGATCTTCATGACCCAGATAACCATGATGGTGTGATTACTCACCTAGAACCAGACATCCTGGAATGTGAAGTCAAGTGGGCCTTAGGAATCACTATGAACAAAGCTAATGGAGGTGATAGAATTCCAGTTGGGCTATTTCAAATCCTAAAAGATGATGTTGTGAAAGTGCTGAACTCAATAGGCCAGCAAATTTGGAAAACTCAGCAGTGGCCACAGGACTGGAAAAGGTCAGTTTTCATTCCAATCCCAAAGAAGGCAATCCCAAAGAATGTTCAAACCACCTCACAACTGCACTCGTCTCACACACTAGTAAAGTAATGTTCAAAATTCTCCAAGCCAGGCTTCAACAGTACGTGAACCGTGAATTTTCAGATGTTCAAGCTGGTTTTAGAAAAGGCAGAGGAACCAGAGATAAAATTGCCAGCATCCGTTGGATCATAGAAAAAACAAGAGAGTTCCAGAAAAACAACTACTTCTGCTTTGTTGACTACACCAAAGCCTTTGTGTGGATCACAATAAACTATGGAAAATTCTTAAAGAGATTGGAATACCAGACCACCTGACCTGCCTCCTGAGAAATCTGTATGTAGGTCAGGAAGCAACAGTTAGAACTGGACATGGAACAACAGACTGGTTCCAAATCGGGAGAGGAGTACGCCAAGGCTGTATATTGTTACCCTGCTTATTTAGCTGATATACAGAGTACATCATGAGAAATGCAGACTGGATGAAGCACAAGCTGGAATCAAGATTGCCAGGAGAAATATCAGTAACCTCAGATATACAGATGACTCTACCCTGATGGCAGAAAGTGAAGAAGAACTAAAGAGCCTCTTGATGAGAGTGAAAGAGAAGAGTGAAAAAGTTGGCTTAAAACTCAACATTCAGGAAACTAAGATCATGACATCTGGTCCCATCACTTCATGGCAAATAGATGGGGAAACAGTGGAAACAACTCACTTTATTTTTTGGGCTCCAAAATCACTGCACGTGGTGACTACAGCAATGAAATTAAAAGACACATACTCCTTGGAAGAAAAGTTATGACCAACATAGACAGCATATTAAAAAGCAGAGACATTACTTTGCCAACAAATGTCTGTCTAGTCAAGGCTATGGTTTTTCCAGTAGTCACATATGGATGTAAGAGTTGGACTATAAAGAAAGCTGAGCACTGAAGAACTGATGCTTTTGAACTGTGGTGTTGGAGAAGACTCTTGAGAGTCCCTTGGACTGCAAGGAGATCCAACCAGTCCATCCTAAAGGAGAACAGTCCTGGGTGTTCATTGGAAGGACTGATGCCGAAGCTGAAACTCCAATAATTTGGCCACCTCCTCCGAAGAGTTGACTCATTGGAAAAGACCCTGATGCTGGGAGGGATTGGGGGCAGGAGGAGAAGGGGACGACAGAGGATGAGATGGTTGGATAGTATTACCAACACAATGGATATGAGTTTGAATAAGCTCTGGGAGTTTGTGATGGACAAGGAAGCCTGGTGCGCAGCAGTCCATGAGGTCATAAAGAGTCAGACATGACTGAGCGACTGAACTGATTAAACCCATTCCCCCCATTTCTCCTCTCCAAAGCCTCTGACAGCCGTCTTGTTCTTTCATTGAGGTACACTAGATATGGTGAGATAGACTTATGTGTAAAACCCATGTATTTTGACATATCTGTGTGTGTGTAAACATGTCTCTAAACAAGATGCAATTTCTTTTTATCACCTCACAAACTGGCGTTATTTTCCTTTCCTTTTCCTTTTTTAAAAAAATTTAGTTTATTAAAGCTAAAGCTAACCAAAAAAACAATTCATCTATTTCTCCTCGCTGTCCCCCTTTCCTGCCTCTGGCAACCACCAATCTGTTCTCTTTATCTGTTAGCATGGTTTTTAAATTAAAAAAATTTTTTTTTAGATTCTTCATATAATCCTTCTTTTAAGAAACAGTTTTATTAACTATAATCATATCACCATGTTGTATATTAGGTCTCCAGCACATATCTGTCAATCCCCACCTGATTTCTATCATCATAGATCAGTTTTGCTTGTTCTAGAACTTCTAGTAAATGACATTATACTATATGTATTTTCTTGTGCTGACATTTCTTTCAGCATCATATTGTTGAGATTCACCTATGTCATATCTATCAGTATAGGCACACCTACAGAGACACTGTAGGTTCAATTCCACTGCAATAAAGCAAATATTTTTGTACTTAATTCTTTGTCTGATCTGATCTTTTAAAAAGACTCCTTTATCTTGTTAGTTTGGTGACTTTAAAAAAACTTTTTATTTTATATTGGATATATCCAATTAACAGTGTTGTAACAGCCCCTGGTGCTAAAGCAAATATTTCAATAAAGCAAGTCACAAACAATTTTTGGTTTATAGGATAAAGTTACATTTATGCTATACTGTAGTCCATTAGGTGTGCGATAGCATTATGTCTTAAAAAATAATGTACATATTTTAGAGAATACGTCATTGCTAAAAAATGCTACCCATCATCTGACAATACAAGGTTGCCACAAACCTTCAGTCTGTTTAAAAAAAAAAGTATCTTCAAAGCGCAGTAAAGTAACGCACAATAAAATGAAGTGCAGTAAGACAACACATGGCTATGGCTTGTTCATTTCTATTGCTGAGTCGTATTTCAGGGCACAGAGATACCACAGTTAGCTTATTTACCCACATATGGATGGACATTTGGGCTATTTCCAGTCCTTGTTGTTATGAGTAAAACTGCTGTGAACACTTTTGGACAAGTGTTTGGTGACTATATGTTTTTATTTCTTTTGGGCATATGCTTGGGAATGGAATTGGTGAATCACAGGGCAGATGTATATTTAACTTTATAGGAAACTGTCAAACAGTTTTCCAAAATAGACCATTTTATAGCCCCGCTAACAATGTCTGAGTCCCAGTTGCTCCATGTCCTTGCCAACATTTAGTATTGTTGGTCATTTTAGGTGTAGCTATTCAGTAGGTGTAAAATGTGATTGTATGGTGGTTTAATTTGCGTCTCTTGATTAACTCAATGATGTTGAGCAATCTTTAATTGTTTATTGGCCAATCTTCTTTTGTGACATGTCTGGTCAAGTTTTCTGCTTTCTTTTATCTAATATTTCTTTATTTGAGGGGAAGTTCCTTTTTATTGGAGCTTCCCAGGTGGCACTATTGGTAAAGAACCTGCCTGCCAACACAGAAGATGTAGGAGATGTGGGTTCAATCCCTGGGTTGGGAAGATCTTCTGGAGAAGGGCAAGACAACCTACTCCAATATTCTTGCCTGGAGAATCCCATGGAGAGAGGAGCCTGGGGTCGTGGGGTCACAAAGAGTGGGACATGACTGAAGTGATATTGATCTGTTGGTATTCTGTATATATTCTGGATACCAAAACTTTGTCAAATATATGTTTAGTGAATATTTCTTTGTTAGACTGGCCTGCCAATTTTTGTGACAATATCTTTTGATTTTTAAAGAAAATTTTGACGAGGTCTAATATATAAATCTTTCTTTAAAAAAATGGTTTGTGCTTTTCATGACCTGTTTAATAAAACTGTCTTCTGCAAGGTCATGAACATTTTCTGCTCTGTTTTCTTTTGGAAGTTTTATGGTTTTAGGTTGCCTGTTTAGGTCTATAATCCATCTTAGCATAGTTTTTGAATATGATGTAAGGGTCAATATTCATTATTAAATATATGAATATACAGTTATTCTACCACCATGTGAAATTAAAGACTTCTTCCCCATTGAATTACCTTGGGGTTTTTTGCTGATGATCAGTTGACTGTATGTGTGTGGATATAGTTCTGAACTCCGTTCCTTTGATCCTGTTGTCTATTCTTATGCCAAGACCCACCATCTTGATTACTAGAGCTTTAAACCAGCTCTAGTAATCAATCAAGTCCTAAACCAGGTAGCAAGAATCCTCCATGGGGCAGCATAGTTTTGAAATATGAACCCATTCCCTCAAGTATGTGTCCTCTGCCCTTTTCACCACAGTTCTGTGCTGATTGCCAAGGGGAAGTGAGCACAATCCTAAGAGCAGTCAAAAAAGGGAGACTTCCTGGCTTTGGTTTTGAAAGCCCAAGTCCTCTGAGGACTAGAGACAAAACATTTGGGGAACACAGGGTGATAAAAAGTGGCTCATCCATCCACTTCTAGTTAACAATTCTTCTAAGATGAGAGAACCCACCCTAGGCTTAGTGGAAGGAATCAGAACAACCATGCACCCCTGCATTGGAGTTAGGATCTCAGGGAGGCAGGGGAACCCTTGCAGAACACCCCCTGTCTCTGATGGCCCAGGGAAGCAGAATGAATCCTGGACCCTCACTGTGGCCCTGGGGAAGAGCTATGCCCTGAACAGCCTATGGATCAGAACAATGGCCATCCTAGCAGAGGGATGAAAAGTTACCCTAGTGCCTTGGTTCCCTATCTGTTCTGACCCTAAGATGGGAGAAGGAATCATGAATTAACTGTGATTAATGTCCTGCCACTCTGGTAGCAAGGGGTCTAAGCTGAGTCATAAGGAAGTAAAGCAAGTAACATACTGAAGCACATGAGTTTATTACTTAAGGTTTATCCTGCTTTAAATGGAACTTCTAACAATCCACATTTAAATAACTGAGGCTAATGATAATAAAGAGTGAAGGTGGAGGAGAGGAGCCCTCCCTTCTGCTGGGAGAGGGACTGGCAAAGAGGATTCAGGGGCACACTGGCCAGTTCGTTTGCCTGCCTCACTAATGTTTTAGCTCCTGGATCTAGGATCTCAAGATGCTGTGAAACAACTCATCCTATGTTCTTCTGAGATCTAGTGCCTTCTCTGTTCTGAAATGCCTTATTAAAATCCCTCCACCTGATGCATTGATTTTGTCTTGAGCAATTCAAAAGACATCAGAGTGGGTCCCATGTGTCACCTCAAGATCCTCGTGGGGCAAAGCTTGGAGGTGAGTCCCATTTCCTACATGAAGGGACCACCTGGGAAACCGAGGCTCAGAGTGAGGATGCCATCTTGTCCTGGCTGCAGAGAACATCGACGTGGGTCTGTCTCATGCTTCACAGTCCTGGTGCTGTTGTCCATGCTGTCCATGTCGACTGCGCCCGTGTTAGGAATGGGGAAACTGATGCTTCAGCTCTATTTATCAAGTGCAGGAAATCTAGTTTGCATGTTGTTTTTCTTATAGTAGTATGTTCAGCTTGTACTTTAACTCCAAGAATGTAAAGCAAACATTTCAGAACACGTTGAATTAACACCTCCCCTTTGCTGAGATACCATTTCCACCAAATGTCCAGAAATGGGACATGTGGATAATGGAAAACAGACCAAAAATATTTGCTTGACTGGCACTGTGGATTAGGGTGTAAGGAGAGTGTAAACACACACACCCACTCCACGTACGCACCCTGCAGGTTGAGCCCTGGATTAAGGTCCTTTCAAAGCAGCCAAGGCTAGGCTGCCAAGTTCAGGGTTGCCTGGGGCCTGGCTGTGCTGGGGTGAGGCTGGGGTGCTTGGGTCAAAGAAACACAGCGTCTTGGAATCCAGCGAGAGCCCCTGCACCCACTGCCCAGAGAGGGGTGGGGGCTGTCAACCCATGTTGAGAAGACTACCATCACCCAAAGGTTGGCAGACAGCCTGGGGGAAGGTGGAAAGGACTTCTAGCTTGTTGCTGACTGGCTTTTCTAGCTTCCATCTAGAGTCTTGTGGCCCCTTCCACCAGCAGGACTCCTGGCACATGTCTAAGTAGCCCGGCTCAAGGGAGCATTGAACTCATTCACCCTCCCAGCAGTTGGGCCATGACGCGCATGGGCCTCTTACTCATCCTGAAGTCATCAGTCATGTTTCCAGGAGTATGAGTAATTCAGGGAGGGAGGGGGAGGGGAGAGGACTCACGATTGTGGGGGTGGGATGATGTTGAAGAGGCAACGTGGCCCAGAATGAGCCCTCATCCCTCTTAATCCAAAGCTGGAAATGTTACTTGTTTTGAAAAGTAATGCATCCTTCATCTACTGCAATGTGTGTGTGTGTGTGTGTGTGTGTGTGTGTGTGTGTGTGTAATGCTGGCAGTTTAAGGAAATTGGAACCCAAAGCAATATGGACTTCTCCCTTCATTCCTAGGAAGCTGAGAAAGTGGTAGCCCAGAGGAGGGTTGCCAGTAGGATACCTCTAGGACTTATTGATAAAATATGAACTCGCATTGTTCTAACACATTATCCCATGTGTCTCTCTGAGGGGAATGTAAGCTCAGAAAGTCTCGTGAATTGCCCACCACTGGAGACTATCAGAGCTGGGAATAGAACCTGGGTCCCCACACTAGTCCAGTACTCACCTCTCTGGACTGTGAGGTCTGGTCTATGCAAGCCCCTGGACTTGTTTTCTCTGCCTGGCCAGCTTCTATAGCTGGGTCAGCCTGGACCCGATGGCTGTCTCCACCCTTTCCTATATCACACTCTCACAGAGGTCCTGGCAGTGGGTACTGCTGATGAGGTTCAAGTCCAGATTGTTTTTCCCTCTTCCTGCATTGGGGCCTGGCTGCTCCAGAAGAGTGTGGAACCTCTCCTGAGGCAGTAACAAGTGGAGAAGTCAGGAGTCTACCTGTGGGATGGAGAGCTGGTGAGCTGGTCAGCCTGGACTGTAAGAGGTGCCCAAGGAAGGGTCCTTCTGGCCCAAACCTGAGAAGTCAAGTATGGCGGTCAGGCATTTGGGCTATGGATTGGCTGAGGAAACTGATGTCTTAACCCTGTATCTGAGTTTCTTACATTTCCTGGCACAGTCCTCTCCCGGGAGTGAGACTGGATGGAATACATGAAATACATCCTTAATACCCTGGAAGAGGAAATTCTGCAGGAGATATACCTGGAAAAGGCACTAGGTGATCAGGCTTCCCAGGTGGACTAGTGGTAAAGAACCTGCCTACAAATGTAGAAGACATAAAGAACCAGGGTTCAATCCCTGGGTTGGGAAGATCCCTGGAGGAGGGCATGGAAACCCACTCCAGTATTCTTGCCTGGAGAATCCCATGGACAGAGGAGCCTGGCGGGCTATAGTCCATGGGGTTACAAAGAGTTAGACATGACTGAAGCAACTTAGCACACATGTACTTGGTGAGTACTTACCGTGTTCCCAGACATTGTGCTCTGTTTCACATGTATTATCTTTTTGGATCTTCACAAAAACTCCCTGTGAAACAGGCAGTATGATCCTCATTATACTGTGAAGAAGCAGAGGCATCAGAGCCTATGTAGCTTGAGCTACATCACCCAACTAGTAAGTGAGGGTGGCAAAATTTGAATTCTGATCTGACAGTTCAGTGCCTATTCCATAGAGTCATCCTGCCTTAGAAAGTCTACAACAGCACAGGAAATACATCCTAAACCACCTCGTCTCAGGGGCTAACCTCAGATGGCAATCAAAGAGAAAGCTGTTGTCACAGGAGAACGCCTTCTTCAAAGCCTCTTATCAGCTGAATTGTGTTCCTCTCAAATTCATAACTCCAGGAGATAGTGAAGGACAGGGAAGTCTGGCGTGCTGCAGTCCATGGTGTCACAAAGAGTCAGACACAACTTGGCAACTGAACAACAACAAGATTCATAAATGTTGAACTCCTAATATGATTGAATTTGGAGACAGGATCTTTAAATAGGTAGTTAAGTTAAAATGAGGTCATATGGGTGGGCTTTCATCAATATGACCAGTGTCTTTATAAAAAGAGGAGGTCGGGACACAGACACACACATAGGGAAGACCATGTGAAGTCCTAGGGAGAAGGTGGCTGTCTGCAAGCCAAGGAAAGAGGCTTCAAAAGAAACCAGCCTGCAGACCCGTTGGTCTTAGACTTCCTGCCTCGAGAATCGTGGGAAAATAAATTTCTGTTTAATCTGCTTCATCTATGACACTTGGTTATGGCAGCCCCAGTAAATTAATTCAGAACCTCCTTTAAAATTCACCTCTGTGTTCTCTGCACACAGTAGGCACAGCATCCATGTTGGCTGATGGGCAGGGGGAAAGAAATGCCGCTCCAATAGGCAGAGAGAATTCAAATTTTGACTTTTGCAACCAGCCTCTATCCTTCTGTTGTAACTTCCTGTTTCTGAAGAACAGAGATTTTTACAGATCCCAGAGGGCATCCAGTAAACCCAGCAGTGATTACCAAATAATTCTGGTTTTGATGAGCTCAGTGGGTATGAATCAGAAGCAGACAGAGTAGCGTTTCCCTTGAAATACACTCAAGGTTAAATGTTAGAGGGAGAAACAAAAATATGTTTGGGAATTTGTTGCCGGTCAGGAAATATGGGCAGTGTTGGCACCCCAGGCCAGGTGGAAAAGGTCTTTCCTTCCTTCCGTGCAGAACAGAAGCCGCCATGGGCCCGGGCGAGGCCTGATGCTGATGTTGTTGTTCATGCCAGGGCCTGTCCTCGTGGTGCTCACCCGGGTCTCCTTTTTGAAAAAGGAAATTCCAGGTTAAGAGTCCCTCATGCAAGCCCCATCATCTTGTTAGGCTGTGGCCTAGAGCAGTGGTCCCTAACATTTTTGGCACCAGGGACTTATTTCTTGGAATACAGTTTTTCCATGGATGGGGGGGTAGGGATGGTTTTGGGATGATTCAAGCCCATTGCATTTATTGTGCACTTTATTACGGGCTTCCCTAGTGGCTCAGTTGGTAAAGAATTCGCCTGCAGTGCAGGAGACCGCCTGCAACACAGGAGACGATGGTTCGATCCTCTGGGACAGGAAGATCCCCTGGAGAAAGAAATGGCTAGCCACTCCAGTGTTCTTGCCTGGGAAATCCCATGGACAGAGGAACCTGGTGGGCTATGGTCCATGGGGCCGCAAGGGTTCGACTCAACTGAGAAACTAAACTACCACCTACTTATTTCTATTATTATTACATTGGCTCCACCTCAGATCAACAGACAGGTTCTGGAGGTTGGGGACCCCTGACTAGAGGATAACCTGGCTCCAGCTCCCCCAGGAGAGAGGTGTAGAGGTTTGGGACAGGGAGGCAGTATGGGGTCCTCACAGCTAGCAGCCCCCCAGGCCCTGACTTGGGGAGCCAGGGCTCTGGGTCCTGTGATGGGATCAGAAGGAGCACGGGTGAGAAGGTTGAGGCAGGGAGTTTGAGGCAGGAAGGTTCACATCATTGTGAAGCCTGGCTGTTGTTAAGAGCAGCCTATGAAGCTTCTGTACCTGGGGAGGAGCTGTGAAAAATCATGGAAAGTGAGTTCAAGCAGGAGGTCCTAGGAAGGCCTCATGGTAGTCGGGTTTGGAAGCAGGGCTTGAGTGAAAGCTTCTGGTTTCTCAAAGCAGTGATCCTTGTAATTCTAAGTGTCCTGGGGACTAGTGGCAGGCTTCCCAGGAGGCGCTAGTGATAAAGAACCTGCCAGCCAATGCCGGAGACATAAGAGACGTGGGTTCGATCCCTGGGTTGGGAAGATCCCCTGGAGAGGGAAATGGCAACCCACTCTGGTATTCTTGCCTGGGAAATCCCATGGGCAGAGAAGCCTAGTGGGCGGCAGTCCATAGAGGTGCAAAGAGTCGGACACGATTTAAAGTGAGATTTAGCATGCATGATTTAGCACGCAAGAGCTCAGAAGGCCTGGCTTCTGATTTTGGTTCTGCCACTTATTGGCTGTGGGATGTGGGCAAGCTTCAACACCTGTGGCACCTCAGACCTTATATCCATCCACAGGGGAAATTGGATCTACCTCTGAGGGCCACTGAGGGTGGCAGGGGGTGATGTGTGATGAAACCTCCAATGCAGGCCTGACCCTGTGAGAGCACCCTACTGAGGCCAGTCTCTCTTCTGAGCAAGCCGGTCATCCATCCATCAGAGTCACTTGCCCGTATTAGACATGGGGTCTCCTCTCCCAAGAGGGGGCCTGATCCATGCTCTCCTGGGTTTACACCTTCCAAGGACCTTGATGCCTAGAAAGAGCATCTCAGCTCCTTCAGGATCAGCTGTGCTTAGGTCTTCAAACTCATTCTCAGCACCGTCCCCTGCACCCTTCTCAGGAACTACATACAGTTCCCCAAACCTCCCCCACCCTGCAACCTCCGTGCCTTCCAGCACGGTGCTCCTTCCTCTGCCTGTAACTCCCTTCCCCCTCCCTCTGTCTGTCTGGCGACTGACACTACTCCTCCCACACCACGTCTCCTCCCCACCCTCCCCTTCCCTCCTGGGGGGCAGTCTTTCCTGCCACTCCCTCAATGCCGCCAGGCTCCTGCCCTCCGGCCCCATCTCCCTCTGCCCCTGCACACCCATGCTCTGCAGTGGAACCGTCTTTCCTTCGAGGCCACCAGCTCCCAGTGTCTTGTCAGTTCTCACTCCCACCCGGGTGCCTAGTGCAGTGTCTAAAACAGGATAACAGCTCCATCAATGTGTATTGAAAGACTTAATGACTTACTAAATGAATGACTTCTCCTGGGTATGGGGGCCAGACTTATGAATGAGTCACAGGGCCTTGCCCCCACCCACTGACCTGGGTTTAGCACTCCCCATGATAACATCACTAGTTACCCTTAATTCTCAGAATCACCCATGCCTTCTTTCTTCTCCTTTTGGTCCTGTCATCCCCCTCCTCTTCCTTCCTTCCTCCTCCGGGGCAGCACGTCTAAATAAGGCGATGCTCTTCCTGGGGTCGGCTGTGTACAATCATGTCTTTTGTCCAGTTACTCTCTGGGATAATTGTGAGATAGCCATGAGTTTGATCCCTGGGTGAGAAGGTGGGATGCATGACACAGAGACCCTGCAGGAAATGTGGGACCTGGTGATCAAGTTAACTGAGTAGGAACCTGGGAGGACGTGGGTAGGGAAAGGAAGAGCATGTCTGATGAGACCTGAACCAAGAAGAATGGGCACAGGGTGAGGGAATCTGGCAGGTTTGGCCCCTTAAAGCCTCCATTTTCCAAGGAATTCCTGGTTCTGGTTTGGGTGGCTGGGGCGGGGCGGGGTGGGGGGAGCAGGGGGGACCACTCTCACCCAAACACTCATGTCTGGCAGCCTTCAGGCCCTTGGGGATGCAGTCGTCCTCCCCTGACCCAACTCAGATGATCAGGCAGGAGCCCAGAGGTTTTTGTCCTGGACATGAGCCCTAGCCATACCCAGGGGACACCCTGCCTCTTTCCTCTCATTTCCTCTCCTTTTCCCCAAGACGCCCCCCAACTTCATTAAATTTCATGGAGGTGTTTCAGGCATGTTATGAGGCTTGGCCTTGCAGAGGGTGCCTCTAAGTCACTGCCATTTTCCAGTTGTATACTTTGTCATGAGAATGAAAAAATAAATTAGCACCCTGCTTCTGGAACATTGATGTTTACAGGATCATGAAGGAGCAGACAGGCTATCTGTGATTCTTAAAAAAGAATGCCCCACGATCTGAATGGAAGGCAGCTCCTGAGGCTGGCGAAAAATAATATTATAATGAATAAAAGGAGTGCTACTTCATGTCCCTGGTGGAAAATGTATGGCATGAACTGACCTAAAAAAGTTGGTTTGTACATAAGTAAAAGTAAATTAACCCAAGGAGAGAGAAATCAAAGGAGGCTTCTGCGTAGGGTCTTAATGGGCAGAGGGGCACTGGTTGGCCACACTTCTCCAATCATCTCATCTATTTCCTCACTAGCTGGTGAGCCCTATATAAGGCTTTATAAGCCCAGTGGCCTTATGTAGCATTCCTCTCTCTCAATCCTGAGGGCCTAGCACAGGTTCTGGCACACTAAGTAGCGTGATCATACAGTCTGTCATCCAAAGCAGGACACCTCAAGAGTGAAAGGAGGCCATTAATCATTATGTCAGGACAACAGTTATAATCTGAGACTAATGCATGAATGAATGCATGAATGAATGAACAAATGATGCTTTAAAAGGTTGAGGCTGTTGGCACTGAGGCAGCCATGGCTTCCTACATCCCCTGATGTCACTGTCAAATAGAAAATTCATCTGCATGTAACATAGGTACCATCACATGTTTTATGGTCCATCTTTGTTCTTCTCTTGCAGACAAGGACTCCGGCTAAAGAGAGAGAAGCTGGGCTGGAACTGAGGAGCCCTGCTGGTGCTTCCCAGAGTCTCCTCCACCAAGGGCACCGCGTCCTCAGATGCCAGGCACTGAACTAGGTGCTCTGTGTTCTTACTGCATTTAATCCTCCCACCACCCTTGTGAAATAACTGCTCTTATAACCTTTGGTAGGTGAGTCAACTGAGGCTTAGAGAAGTTAATTAATGTGCCCAATGTCACACATCAACCAATATCAGAGCTGCAACCCAGGCCCAAGTCTGTTGGAAGTCAAAGCATGTGGTTTTAACAGTCCCCAACCTTGCTTTTGTGTGGCCTTCTCTCTCCTGCTTGGGGCCCCAGTAATATTGGGTTCATCAAGGAGAGGGGTCATGGGGGTTGGGGGCTGGAGAGAAGAACAGGAATGGAGAGTTTGCCTCCCTGGAGGCTGATCCTGTGTCCAGTTGTGGGTTGGATGGGGCAGTGGCCAGGTCAGGATGGTGAGCAGCAGGCTCTTGGCAGGTTATATGCCTTCCAGGCTCTCCACGGGAGTGGATGCCCAGACCCAAGTGTTGTGTCTGAGTCTGCACAATGGGGAGGGTGGGTTAAGGAAGAGAAAGCAGGCCCCTCCTACCTCCTGCCAGCCCCCTCCCCCACTTCACCCCTGCAGGGATGTGGGGTTTCCTTTGACCCGGCCGGGCCATTTTTCCAGAATGGCCATCTGAAACCACTGGGAGACCCAGTGGTCTGAGGCCTCCAGCTGGGGTGGACCATGCCGCACCCTGGGGAGAGAGGCTAGCAGGGACTTCGTCAGGCTGAAGTGGAGGAGGGGAGGCAGAGTGGGCAGGGCTCAGCACTCCGCTGGGTGGACAGGGGCAGTGAGAGGGGTGGGCCAGGCTGGGTGCAAGCCAGGAAGGGTTCGACTAGGGCTCTGCTGGGCACTCGCCCCAACCTGCATGTCTCTGCCTGAGACTCTCTGCAGAGAGGTCTTGGCCCTGGCTGCCAGTCTGGCCCATCCTGGAGACTGCCCTCCAAGCACAGCTAACTGGCGCCCTCTAGTGTCCACCTCTCTGGGCCCAGTTGCCCCTTCTTGGAAACCACACATCACACACAGCTCCCCTGAGCCCGTCCCCCAACAATCCCCCCAAACCTATCATGTGTCTTCCAAACCAGGACACCTCTGAGAGTGAGAGGGGGGCTCTGAGGATAACGAGGCTGAGACAACAGACATAAAATGGCACTGTCCCCAAAACAGGGCATCTGATCCCCTCCAACCCAGGTCAGAAGCAACACCCCCACCCCCCCATTGTGGCTACCAGAACCATCTCTGGGAGGTATCCCATCAAGGAAATGAGAACCTCATCAGCACGAGGCCTGGGAGAGCAGGTGATCAAGGAATGTGGGATCAATACACAAGTACCAGCTGCATGGGTGGTGGTCACCTATTGGTCTAGCTTGCCCAGTTCCAGCTGGGCAGCAAGGGAAGCTGCATCCGAAGCTCCTTGTGATGTGGGAAGGAGGACCTGATTCTGGAGTCCAGTGCAAAGCAGGAGGGCAGTGGGTCATGGAGCCAATAGACTGACCGAAACCTCGGCCTATGAATAACTGAGACATCCCTGCTCCTGCCATTTTGGGTCTTGCTGGGGCATGTGGAGAGAAAATCACCACTCCACCAAGAGAAGGACAAGTTGACATGGCATCTCTTCTGGCTAGTTTTCAGGTGGGTCCTCCGTCTCCCCGCCCACCCCTTTTGGGGTGGCGTTCGCCATGACCACATCTCTGCAGGGCATGCTCCATGCCCTCAGTGATGAACACAGGCCAGTGTGTAGGCCGCCACCTCTCCCCGCCCCAGTCGTCCCCCTCCATTTCCTCGTCATTGCCTCGTGGCTTCTGGAACAAGGCTTCAGGGTGGTGATAACTGCTGACTCCCTGGGGCTCCCTGATGTGGGCTGATGTAAGGTGGCTGGCATCCGTGACCCCTGCATCCACTGGGGCCCAGCACTGGGGCTGCCTCCTACCCTGGGGAGCCAGCCGAGAAGCCCAGGGGCCAGAGCCTGGGCAGAAGGACCAAACAGGCTTGGGAGAGCAGGGGAGAGGAGGTGCCTCAGAACTGGGGGGTGGGATGGGAGCGAGGGTCTCCACAGGCGAATCTGGGGCAGGGGGGCGCAGTGCTGACTTGGGCTCAGCCTGGGGACCCCCGGGGGAGGGCTCTGGGGTGGCAATCTGTGTGTGTACGATTTGAAGAGACTCAGGTGTGACTCTGGCGAAGTCAGGCAGCTTTGGAGGCAGGGCAGATGTCGTTCTGGAGAATTCCTTGGCATAGGGATGACAGGGCAGGTCTGGTGCCTTGTGTGGGAAAGGGAAGAAAGCTTTCAGTTGGGTTTTTGTGTTCCTCAAACCAGTCTGCCCACATCCTTGGCATCTGTGCCCCGGGAAGGATCTGTTCGCAGCCCTGCATGTCTGGGCCTGAGGGGCAGAGCGCCTACGTGAGGCCTGCGGTCTCTCCAGCCTCTCCCGCAGGGGTCTCGGCTACTGCTGGAGGGGAGGGCGCCTCCGGCTCTGCCCGCGCTCCTCCTGCTCCTCACTCCCTCCTCCCCCACCCCACCCCCCCAGCCAGCGGGCTCTGCTCTCTGTGCCGCCTTTTCTCTCCTGGGGTGCTGGCTCTAACATAACGCCTTCTTCTCCTGCCACATGCAGGGCTCTGCACGACCAGCAACACACAGACATTGGGGCTGGAACAAAAAACCCAGGGTGTGAGATCAGACTCTGCCATTTACCAGCTATGTGACCTGGGGTAAGAGAAACTCTTTGAACCTCAGTCATCTCTTCTGTAAACGGGGGATAATAGCACTTGATGGTCCTTATCTCATGGGGCTGTCATGAGGCTCAAATGCATGATGCATGAACACTGTGCAAAGGGCTCCACCCATGGGAGGGATTATTATTACTGTTTTCATACCACACAGGAGACCCAAACAGAACACTCATCCAAGGCTGGAAACACGTGCTGAGGGCTGTGCCTTGACTCATTCCTCACTGTCTAGTGAGCCTACAGTGTGCCAGGCCCTATTCTAGGCACATGGGCTGCATAAACAGATATGAGCGCTCACCATCCTAGAGCTCACATCGTAAAGGAGGAACTCCCCCACGCTCCCCTCTGCTCGGCTCACCCTCTGACCCATCTGCATCTGCAGACCTAGCCTGAGAAGTCAGGAAACATCGATCAGGCTTCTAGGAACTCTCTTCCTAAAGACCTCGCAGTCACCCAGGAGCCTGACAGAAGTCCTTGAGTGGAAAAACAAGGTCATTCTGATACTTGCTGGAACATTCAGAGCAGTGTAGCAAGAAGAGAGCACAATCATTAAGTCTAATCGCCCATTTTACAGTTGAGGAAATTGGGGTCCAGAAAAGTTTAACTGCCTTGCCCTGGGTTATGCAGCTGGTTACCCGATTACTCAATCAGTCAACAAACATTTATTGAGCTCCCACTCTGTGCCATCCACCAGGCACCAGGGACAAGGCTCTGCCTTAGTTTTGGCCTGTGTAAGCAAATAAGCTAATTTCAGGTGGTAAGGAGGGTTGGGCAGAAAACCAGGCCTCCAGATAGGGAGGCGGGATGACTAGGGTTTGGGGAGGTCAGGGGAGGCCTCGTGAGGGGTGACATTTAACCTGAGGAATCAAGTAGAGGGCTTGAAGGAATCGCCTCTCCACACTTCCAAGGCAAAGGAGCGCCTCTCCATCCCCGCCCCTGGGAAAAAGAAATGGCATCGGAAAAGAAGATGGGGCTCTGAGCCCTCCTGCTGGTGAACATGTGTCTCTGAGCCTACAGCTGAGTCACTGTGTGTGAGGAGTGAGCCCTCTCTGGTACCCAGATCTCAGGGTGTCTGGAGCTGCTGGTTTTTTTTTTTTTTTTTTAATAGACTTTCTTCTTTTTTTAGAGTTTGAGGTTCATAGCAAAATAGAGCAGAAAGTACAGAGAATTCCCATATGCCCATGGTCCCATATATAACCCCACCCCACACACGTACTGCCTTCCCACCATCCATATCCCCCGCCAGTGATGTCCATCTGTCATAATCCATGAACCTGCACTGACATGTCATTATCACCCAGAGTCCCTTTTAGGTTTCCCTTTTAGGGTTCACTCTGGATGTTGTACACTCAACGGGTTTTGACACTTGTATCCATCATAATAGCAGCACACAGAATAGCTGCACTGTCCTAAAAATACCTTGGGCTCTACGGATTTGTCCTGCCCTCCTTCCTAATTCCTGGCAACCACTGAGCTTTTTACTATCTCTGTCGTTTTGCTTTATCCAGGAAGTCATAGGGCTGGAATTGTATAGTACGTAGCCTTTTGAGCTTGGCTTCTTTCTTTTAGTCATCTGCATTTAAATTCCTCTGTGTCTTTTCATGACGTTATAGCTCATTTCTTCTTTTTTTTTTTAGAAATTTATTTTAATTTTTGGTTGCACTGGGTCTTTGTTGCTGTGTGGGCTTTCTCTAGTTGTGGTACCCAGACTTCTCACTGTGGTGGCTCCTCTTGTCGCAGAGGCTGTCTCAGTCGTTGGGGTGCCTGGGTTTTGTTGCCCTGGGGCAGGTGGAATCTTCCCAGACCAGGGATCAATCCTGTGTCCCTGGCATTGGCAGGCAGATTCTTAACTACTGGCCCATCAGGGAAGTCCTCATTTCTTCTTAATGCTGACTGAAGTTCTGTCTGGGTATAGGGGCTGTCTTTGTTCTGGTTTTGGTTTTTATCTAGCTTTTCCTGCAGTGGTTTCAGCTTGCAAACCTTTCCTTCCCTGGTGGTGAGGTTGAAGCAGGCATGCTGCTGCCTGGTTCTTGTGGCAGGTCTAGCTGGAAAGCATGGGGTGTCTCTCTGGGCCCCAAGGCTGCACCACCCCTGGTTCCCAACAGGTGGCCACACCACCCTGCCCTGACCAGCTTCTAGCTGGCAGTGACTGAGGACAAGGGCATCTTGGGAGACTGTGTGAGGGAACAAGATAGAAGTGGTGGCTCTCCCCATCGGCCACTTCTCTCTCCCTCTCCCCAGGCAGCTCAGGTGACCAAGCTACATTTCTTGGTTTGGAGCAGCAGGAGGACCTGGAGCATTTTGCCATCCCTGTTCTTCAAGGAAAGGCACAATACTGTCTTCTAGAAGACTGTAAACTACCACTGTTCTCCCAATGGGATCTGATTCCAAGGTGGTAATTCCCTGTGCAAATAACCCCATTGCATAGGGAGAGCTTCCCTGGGGTAAAGAGCAAGGATGCTGGCACAGTCTGCTCTTGGAGCTGGCAGCCTAAAGGTGGAAATATTTCTGGAAAAACAGGCTACTCCTTTTGTCAGCAAGATTGAACCACAAAAACTGAGAATGAACACAGACAATGTGGTATCTAATACATACAGTTCGGTTCAGTTGCTCAGTGGTGTCCAACTCTTTGCAACCCCATGGACCACAGCACGCCAGGCCTCCCTGTCCATCACCAGCTCCCGGAGTTTACCCAAACTCATGTCCACTGAGCCGGTGATACCATCCAACCATCTCATCCTCTTTTGTCCCCTTCTCCTCCTGCCCTCAATCTTTCCCAGCAACAGGGTCTTTTCAAATGAGTCAGCTGTTCGCATCAAGTGGCCAAAGTATTGGAGTTTCAGCTTCAGCATCAGTCCTTCTAATGAATATTCAGGACTGATTTCCTTTAGGATGGACTGGTTGGATCTCCTTGCAGTCCAAGGGACTCTCAAGAGTCTTCTCCAATACACAACACTTCAAAATCATCAATTATTCAGCACTCAGCTTTCTTTAGAGTCCAACTCTCACATCCATACACGACTACTGGAAAAATCATAGCCTTGACTAGATGGACATTTGTTGGCAAAGTAACGTCTCAGCTTTACTGCTGTTAATATGCTGTCTAGGTTGGTCATAACTTTCCTTCCAAGGAGTATGCATCTTTTAATTTCATAGCTGCAGTCACCATCTGCAGTGATTTTGGAGCCCAAAAAAATAAAGTCTGGCACTGTTTCCACTGTTTCTCCATATATTTGCCATGAAGTGATGGGACCAGATGCCATGATCTTAGTTTTCTGAATGTTGAGTTTTAAGCCAACTTTTTCACTCTCCTCTTTCACTTTCATCATGAGGCTCTTTAATTCTTCTTCACTTTCTGCCTTAAGAGTGGTGTCATCTGCCTATCTGAGGTTATTGATATTTCTCCCAGCAATCTTGATTCCAGCTTGTGCTTCATCCAGCCCAGCGTTTCTCATGATGTACTCTGCATATAAGTTAAATAAGCAGGGTGACAATATACAGCCTTGATGTACTCTTTTCCCGATTTGGAACCAGTCTGTTGTTCCATGTCCAGTTCTAACTGTTGCTTCATGACCTGCATACAGGTCATGCATGTATGACCTGCATACAGGTTTCTCAAGAGGCAGGTCAGGTGATCTGGTATTCCCATCTCTTTCAGAATTTTCAACATTTTATTGTGATTCACACAGTCAAAGGCTTTGGCATAGTCAATAAAGCAGAAGTAGATGTTTTTCTGGAATTCTCTTGCTTTTTCGATGATCCAACAGATGTTGGCAATTTGATCTCTGGTTTCCCTGCCTTTTCTAAAACTAGCTTGAACCTCTGAAAGTGCACGGTTCACATATTGCTGAATCCTGGCTTGCAGAATTTTGAGCATTACTTTACTAGCATGTGAGATGAGTGCCATTGTGTGGTAGTTTGGGCATTATTTGGCATTGCCTTTCTTTGAGATTGGAATGAAAACTGACCTTTTCCAGACCTGTGGCCACTGCTGAGTTTTCCAAATTTGCTGGCATATTGAGTGCAGCACTTTCACAGCATCATCTTTTAGGATTTGAAATAGCGCAACTGGAATTCCATCACCACCACTAGCTTTGTTCATAGTGATGCTTCCTAAGGCCCACTTGACTTCATATTCCATGATGTCTGACTGTAGGTGAGTGATCACACCATCATGGTTATCTGGGTCATGAGGATCTTTTTTGCATAGTTCCTCTGTGTATTCTTGTCACCTGTTCTTAATATCTTCTGCTTCTGTTAGGACCATTTCTGTCCTTTATTGTGCCCATCTTTGCATGAAATATTCCCTTGGTATCTCTAATCATCTTGAAGGAATCTCTAAGTCTTTCCCATTCTATTATTTTCCTCTATTTCTTTACACTGATCACTGAGGAAGGCTTTCTTATCTCTCCTGGCTATTCTTTGGAACTCTACATTGAAATGGGTATATCTTTCCTTCTTTCCTTTGCTTTTTGCTTCTCTTCTTTTCACAGCTATTTGTAAGGCCTCCTCAGACAGCCATTTTGCTTTTTTGCATTTCTTTCTTGGGGATGGACTTGATCCCTGTCTCCTGTATAATGTCATGAACCTCCGTCTATAGTTCATCAGGCACTCTGTCTATCAGATCTAGTCCCTTAAATCTATTTCTCACTTACACTGTATAGTCATAAGGGATTTGACTTAGGTCATACCTGAATGGTCTAGCGGTTTTCCCCACTTTCTTCAATTTAAGTAGGAATTTGGCAGTAAGGATTTCATGATCTGAGCCACAGTCACAATACATCAGTGAAATATTATTCAGCCTTCTAAAAGAAGGAAATTCTGATAAATGTTATGATACAAATGAAACTTAAAAACATTTTGTCACATGGAATAAGCCAGACACCAAAGGACAAATATTGTTTCATTCCAAATAGGAAAAGGAGTACATCAAGGCTGTATATTGTCACCCTGCTTATTTAACTTATATGCAGAGTACATAATGAGAAATGCTGGCTTGGATGAAGCAGAAGCTGGAATCAAGATTGCTGGGAGAAATATCAATAACCTCAGATAGGCAGATAACACCACCCTTATGGCAGAAAGTGAAGAACAAAAGAGCCTCATGATAAAAGTGAAAGAGGAGAGTGAAAAAGTTGGCTTAAAAGTCAGCATTCAGAAAACTAAGATCATGGCATCTGGTCCCATCACTTCATGGCAAATAGATGGGGAAACAGTGGCAGACTTTATTTCTGGGGACTCCAAAATCACTGCAGATGGTGACTGCAGCCATGAAATGAAAAGATTCTTGTTCCTTGGAAGAAAAGCTATGACCAACCTAGACAGCATATTTGAAAAGACCCTGATGCTAGGAAAGATTGAAAGCAGGAGGAGAAGGGGATGACAGAGGATGAGATTGTTGGATGGCATTACCAACTCAATGGACATGGGTTTGGGTAAATTCTGGGAGTTGGTGATGGACAGGGAAGCCTGGTGTGCTGCAGTCCATGGGGTCGCAAAGAGTTGGACACGACTGAGCGACTGAACTGAACTGAACTGAGCCACTTATATGACGTACCTGGAATAGTTAAATCCATAGAGATAGAAAGTAGGACAGTGGTTGCCACGGGCTGGGGAGGGGGACAGAGCTTCAGTTAGGGATGATGAAAAGTTCTGGAGGTGAATGGTGGTGATGGCTGCACTATCTTGTGAGTGTACTTATTGCCACTGAACTGTACACATAAAAATGATTAAAGTGGTGCCTTTTATGTCAGATATATTTTACTACCATAAAAAAGCTTTGTAAAAAAAGATTGAACCAAGATCGTGAAATCATAATGTGCACAGATTCCATCATGTTCTTCTACTGTGGTTCACATTCCCTCCCCCCCACCCCTCCATGACAATCCAACATGGAGCCCTATTGCTCTCAACCAGCACTTCAAGAATGGAGCTATCAGAGCCTCAAATGAACTCTGAACTTCAGCTGAAAGGACCCGAGTTGAACCTAATGGCCGAGTCCCTGCTGCCTCAGGTATAAAATAGGGAAAGAATACTTGCCCTTTCCTACATTACAGAACTGTCACAGAATCAGTGAGGTTACGTATGTGAAAGCACTTGTAAACTCTGAAGTCCTCTGAACAGATAAGGCATCATTAGCAATATCATCCTTATTGCTTGCCTCGGTCATTGGCTCCATTTGGGGACATCTCTGATTGTTGGAAAGGTCACGCAGAATTGTGAAGTAGCAAAGGTTGCTCTTGCTGTCACCCTCCTTTTACGTATGTCTTAGGATGTCCCTCTCCATTTAACAACTTTGTCTTCCCTCCCGACCCCTTGATACTGTGAGCGATGCTAATCTCCTGTCTATATCTTGTCTCTTGAGAATTGTGCAAGGGAAACACACTTCTCTGGTGTGTTTCCTTTGCTCTCACACTTCTGTCACACTTACAGCACTCCTGACACCAGATGTGTGGGGCTCGGCCCCACCACCCGACATCAAGTAAATTTGTGACACCAACTGTTTGTCCTACATGGAATTTCATCCAGTTCTGACACTGTCTACCTGGAGATAACATCAGATGACACCGGTTAGGGCTTAGTCCCACAAGGTTGCCCCCTTCTACCCCCACTTTCTTTTTTCCTTCCTCCCTCCCTCCCCCTTCTCTCTCCCCTTCTCTCTCTCTTTCTTTTTCTCTCTCTTTCTGTCTTTCTCTCTCTTTCTCTTTCTCTCTCTCTCTCCAAGCAGCATGCAGGATCTGTTCCCTAACCAGGGTTCAAACCCATGCCCTCTGTTGTGGAAACATGGAGTCTTAACCACTGGACCTCCAGGGAAGTTCCTTCTACCTCACTATATATTTTTTAAATTTTTAATTTTTTTAGACTTAAAAAAAGATATACTTATGATTGTGCTGGATCTTCATTGCTGCACGTGGGCTTTCTCTAGTTGTGGTAAATGGGGGCTTCTCATTGGAATGGTTTCTTTTGTTGTGAGCACAGGCTCTAGGGTGCTCAGGCTTTAGTAGTTGCAGCTCTGGGGCTCTAGCATGTGGGCTCAGGAGTTGTGGCTCATGGGCTTAGTTGCCTTACAGCATGTGGGATCCTCCTGGGCCAGGGATCAAACCTGTGTCCCCTGCATTTACCATCCCCTGCATTGGAAAGTGGATTCTTTAGCACTGAGCCACCAGGGAAGTCTCTCCCGCTTCACTTTAGATGCCAGTTTGCAAATCCAGGTTGCCACATATGCTGCTGACTGACTGGCTATAAATCGGAGGAGGTTCAACTAATTTGCTGCTGTTGCTCATAGACCTCAGGAACAGTTTCTTTACTATTTACTAGTTTATTGTGCATGTGTGTTCAGTTCTGTCTGACTCTTTGTGACTCCATGGACTGTAGCCTGCCAGGCTCCTCTGTCCATGGAATTCTCCAGGCAAGAATACTAGAATGGGTTGCCATTTCCTTCTCCAGGGGATCTTCCAGACCCAGGGATCAAACCCGAGTTTCTGGTGTCTCCTGGGTTGGCAGGTGGATTCTTTACCACTGGCACAGCTGGGTGATCATCAGCTCCATTTCCCTTCTTCTCTCTCTGGAGAATGTGAGGTGGGGCTGAAAATTCCAAGTTTCTGATTGTGGCTTGGTCTTTCCAGAGACCAGCCCCCACCCAAGAACCTACCAAGAGCCACCTTATTACAGCAAAGGCATTTCTATCCACCCAGGAAATTCCAAAGGATTTAGGCATTCTGTGTCAGAAACCGGGGTCAGAGACCAAATATTAGAACAAAAGATGCTCCTAGTGCTCTTATCATGTGGGGAATTATAAGGGTTTTAAGACTCTGTGCCAGGAACTGGGAAACATGTAAATATTTTTTCTCTTACCTCACAGGATTCAGAATACCACCTCCTCCAGAAAGTCTCTTCAGATACTTCTGATCTCTCCCTCATCTGAGCTAGATGGGGGTTGGGGAGTTGTGTGAGGCAATGAATGTATCAATGAAATTAATAGAGCCCTAGGTTGAATTCTGCCACCTTCACTTACTACACATGTGACCTTGGCAAACTACCTTTCTGATCCTCAACTCTGTAAATTAGTGGCAATACATGATTTAACAGGTTAGTAATAAAGATTAAATGATATAACCAATAGTGATAGAATATGAAGAATGCTCAGTTAATAATAGTTTCCTTCCTTTAAACTCTCATAACTCTTTATCTGAACTTTCAGTCTTGTGTTGTAGGTATTTGTGTCATTCATTCATTCAACAAATGTTTAAATAATTATGAAGCCAAAACGTGTTATGAAGAAAAGTGAAAACAAAGGAGGCTGGTTAGGAAAGACTTCACTGATAAAGCATCATTTAGGCAGAAAATTGAGGGAGTGGATCCTGAAAATACCAGAGAAGGAGATTGGGGCAAGAGCAAAGTCCCTGAGACAGCAACATGCTGGTGTGTTTGAAGATTGAAGGCGGGAGGAGAAGGGGACAACAGAAGATGAGATGGTTGGATGGCATCACCAGCTCAATGGACATGAGTTTGAGTAAGCTCCTGGAGTTGGTGATGGACAGGGAGGCCTGTTGTGCTGCAGTCCATGGGATCACAAAGAGTCTGACATGACTGAGCGACTGAACTGAAGGAAGCCAAGGTGGCCAGATCAGGGTGAGCAAGAGAGGGAGGGAGGAGGAGCAGGGACCACATCACGTGAGGTCTTTGTAGACTGTGGCAAGGACTCTTTTTGTTTGCTGGTGAGATAGGAAGTCAGCAGAGAGTGATGAGCAGAAGAGTGAAAGAACTGACATAGGTTTTAAAAGGATCCCTTTGGGGGGACTTCCCTGGTATTCCAATAGTTAAGACTTCTCCTTCCAGTGCAGGGGGTACAGATTCAATCCCTGGTCAGGGAGCTAAGATCCCGAGTGCTTCATGGCCAAAAACCAAAGCATAAAACAATACTATAACAAGTTCAATCAAGACTTTAAAAATGATCCACATAAAAAAAAATCTTAAAAAAAAAATTCTTTTGACTGCTATGTTCTATGCCATTGACTGCATGGTAGCAAGAGTAGAAATAGGGAGATTGATTGGCAGGTTAATGCAGTAACCCAGGCAAGATATCCTAGTGGCTCGGACTGGAAACGCAAATGGAGGTAGAAAGAATGGTCAGATTCTGAATATATATTGATTTGAAAGGAGAGCCAAGATTACTTTCTGGGGAGTAAGAGAAAGACTTAACCCTAGTATTTTTGCCTGGGGAACTGTGAAGATGGAGTTTTCATCATCAAAATAAGGAACCTACAGGGAAAAGCAGATTTGGGTGGGGCAAAGTGGAAATTACAAATTTGATTTTGTATTCATCCAGTTATTACTATTTGCCATGGTCTTAATTTGTTTCTAATCCACATTTCCTTATATTACTTTCCTTCAGCCTGAGAACTTCACTTAGCATTTTCTGTAGTGAAGATCTGCTAATGGTGATATTTTTAAGTTTATCTTTAACTAGAGATATCTATTTTAACTTCAGTTTTGAAGAATATTTTTGCTGGGGTAGAATTCTGGGTCAAAAATGTTTACTTTCAGTACTTTAGAGATGTTTCTCCATTGTTTCCGCTCCCCACTACCTTTTCCAGTTTTATTAAGGTCAGTCCAGTTCAGTTCATTTCAGTTGCTCAGTTATGTCCAACTCTTTGTGACCCCATGGACTGCAGCACGCCAGGCTTCCCCTGTCCATCACCAACTCCTGGAGTTTACTCAAACTCATGCCTATTGAGTCACTGGTGCCATCCAACCATCTCATCTTCTGTCATCCCCTTCTCCCACCTTCAATCTTTCCCAGCAGCAGGGTCTTTTCCAATGAGTCAGTTCTTCACATCAGGTGGCCAAAGTATTGGAGTTTCAGCTTCAGCATCAGTCCTTCCAATGAATAGTCAGGACTGATTTCCTTTAGGATGGACTGGTTGGATCTCCTTGCAGTCCAAGGGACTCTCAAGAGCCTTCTCTACCACCACACTTCAAAAGCATCAATTCTTCAGTGCTCAGCTTTCTTTATAGTCCAACTCTCACATCCATACATGACTACTGGAGAAACCATAGCTTTGACTAGATGGACATTTGTTGGCAAAGTACTGTCTCTGCTTTTTAATATGCTGTCTAGGTTGGTTATAGCTTTTCTTCCAAGGAACAAGAGTTTTTTAATTTCATGGCTGCAGTCACCATCTGCAGTGATTTTGGAGCTCCAAAAATAAAGTCTGACACTGGTTCCCCATCTATTTGCCATGAAGTGATGGGACCAGATGCCATGATTTTAGTTTTCTGAATGTTGAGTTTTAAGCCAACTTTTTCACTCTTCTCTTTCACTTTCATCAAGAGGCTCTTTAGTTCTTCTTCACTTTCTGCCATAAAGGTGGTGTCATCTGCAAATCTGAGGTTATTGATATTTCTCCGGACAATCTTAGTTCCAGCTTGTGCTTCATCCAGGCCAGCATTTCTCATTATGTACTCTGCATATAAGTTAAATAAGCAGAGTGACAATATACAGCCTTGACCTACTCCTTTTCCGATTTGGAACCAGTCTGTTGTTCCATGTCCAGTTCTAATGGTTGCTTCCTGACCTGCATACAGATTTCTCAGGAGGCAGGTCAGGTGGTCTGGTATTCCCACCTCTTTAAGAATTTTCCACAGTTTGTTGTGATCCACACAGTCAAAGGCTTTGGCATAGCCAATAAAGCAAATGTAGTTGTTTTTCTGGAACTCTCTTGCTTTTTTGATGATCCAATGGATATTGGCAATTTGATCTCTGGTTCCTCTGCCTTTTCTAAATCCAGTTTGAACATCTGGAAGTTCACGGTTCACATAATGTTGAAGCCTGGCTTGGAGAATTTTGAGCATTGCTTTGCTAGCATGTGAGATGAGTGCAATTGTGTGATAGTTTGAACATTCTTTGGCATTAGGGTAGAGCTGATAAAATTATAAGATATCTAAAGTACATAACACAATAATTTGATATGATATTTATTAAGGTATAACTGATAAAATGATAGGATATCTAAAGTACATAACAGTGATTTGATATATGACCCATGGTGAAAGGTTGCCCCCATCTAAGTTGATTAGGACATCCATCACCTCATATATTTATCTTTTGGGGGGGCTGGGGTGAGAACATTTTAATTTTCCTCTCTTAGAAAATTTCAATTATACAATACAATGTTGTCACCTTTAGTCATCATGTTATACTGTAGACTGTCAGTCCTTATTTGTTTTATACCTGAAAGTTTGTACACTTTTACCAACTTCTGCCTGTTTCTCTGACCTATAGCCCCTGGCAACCACTCTTCTGATCTGTTTCTATGAGTTTGACCCCTGTCCCCTTTATTTAAGATTCCACATATAAGTGTAAGTGATACCATAAAGTATTTGTCTTTGTCTGACTTATTTTACTTAGCACATTTCCCTCCAGGTTCATCCATGTTGTTGCAAATGACAGGATTTCCTTTTTTTTTTTTTTAAGGCTTAACAGTATTCTGTTGTACCACATTTCTTTATCAATTAATATTTTGAAAGGCACTTCAGTTGTTTCCATACCTTGGCTATTGTAAATAATGCTGCAATGAACATGGGGTACAGATATCTCTTTGAGATAATGGTTTTACTTCCTTTGGATATATATCAAGAAGTGGGATTGCTGGACCATATGGTAGTTCTGTTTTTATTTTATTGAGGCGCCTCCATACTATAGTGACTGTACCAGTATACATTCCCACTGACAATGTACAAGGGTTCCCCTTCCTTCACATCCTTACCACATTCTTCTCTCTTTTTTTTTCCTCATAATTTCCCTGATGATTAGTGACGCTGAGCACCTTAGCATGTACCTGTTGACAATCTGCATATCTTCTTTGGAAAAATAGCTATTCAGGTTATTTGTTCATTTTATTTATTTATTTAATTTTATTTTTTATTTATTTTTTATTGTTTTTTTATTTTTATTTTTTCATTTATTTTTATTAGTTGGAGGCTAATTACTTTACAATATTGTAGTGTTTTTTTGCCATACATTGACATGAATCAGCCATGGATTTACATGTGTTACCCATCCCGATCCCCCCTCCCACCTCCCTCCCCATCCCATCCCTCTGGGTCTTCCCAGTGCACCAGCCCTGAGCACTTGTCTCATGCATCCAACCTGGGCTGGCGATCTGTTTCACACTTGATAGTATACTTGTTTTAATGCTATTCTCTCAGAACATCCCACCCTTGTCTTCTCCCACAGAGTCCAAAAGTCTCTTCTATACATCTGTGTTTCTTTTCCTGTTTTGCATATAGGGTTATCATTACCATCTTTTTAAATTCCACATATATGCGTCAGTATACTGTATTGGTGTTTATCTTTCTGGCTTACTCCACTCTATATAATGGGCTCCAGTTTCATCCATCTCATTAGAACTGATTCAAATGTATTCTTTTTAATGGCTGAGTAATATTCCATTGTGTATATGTACCATACCTTCCTTATCCGTTCGTCTGCTGATGGGCATCTAGGTTGCTTCCATGTCCTGGCTATTATAAACAGTGCTGCGATGAACATTGGGGTGCACGTATCTCTTTCAGATCTGGTTTCCTCAGTGTGTATAGAGTATATCTACCTAAAGAAACGAAAGGCCTATGTGTAGAAAACTATAAAACACCGATGAAAGAAATCAAAGAGGCCACAAATAGATGGAGAAATATACCGTGTTCATGGATTGGAAGAATCAATATTATGAAAATGAGTATACTACCCAAAGGAATCTATAAATTCAATGCAATCCCTATCAATCTACAAACGGTATTTTTCACAGAACTAGAACAAATAATTTCACAATTTGTATGGGAATACAAAAAGCCTCAAATAGCCAAAGCAATCTTGAGAAAGAAGAATGGAACTGGAGGAATCAACTTGCCTGACTTCAGACTCTACTACAAAGCCACAGTCATCAAGACAGTATGGTACTGGCACAAAGACAGAAATATAGATCAATGAAACAGAATGGAAAGCCCAGAGATATCCATGTACCTATGGACACCTTATCTTTGACAAAGGAGGCAAGGATATACAATGGAAAAAAGACAACCTCTTTAACAAGTGGTGCTGGGAAAACTGGTCAACCACTTGTAAAAGAATGAAACTAGAACACTTTCTAACACCATACACAAAAATATTTGTTCATTTTAAAATTGGGTTACATGGTCTTTTGCTATTGAGTTGTACATTTTTTTTTTTATATATATTTTGGATATGAACCCCTTTTTGAATATTGGTGTCCATTATTTCTGATGAGAAGTCAGGGTCATTTGAGTTGTTTTTTCCTCTATATGGGGTTCCCTTGTGGCTCAGCTGGTAAAGAATCTGCCTGCAGTGTGGGAGACCTGGGTTCAATCCCTGAGTTGGGAAGATCCCCTGGAGAAGGGAATGGCTATCCACTCCAGTATTCTGGCCTGGAGAATTCCATGGACTGTGTAGTCCATGAGGTCACAAAGAGTTGGACACAACTTTCTCTTTCCCTTCTATATGTAAAACATCTGTTTCCTCTGGTTACTTTCAAATTTTTCTCTTTATCTTTGATTTTTAGCAATTTAACTAAAATGTGCCTTGGGGAAATTTTCTTTGTATTTGTCTTGTTTGGGGTATACTGGTCTTCTTGAATTTGTAATTGTATATCTTTCACTTTGAGGGAATTTTGGCTATTTCTTAATTCTTTTTTTTTCTGTCCTGTAGTCTCTCCCCTTTTCTTCTGCAATTCCAGTTACATGTGTTAAACATTTTGATAGTGTTTCTTATGCTTTGAGGTGCTGTTCATTTTTTTCAACTTTTTTTTCCTCCTTGTCTTCAAATTGGATGCTTTCTACTGATCTAACATCAAGGTCATTGATTCTTTCCTCTGTTATCTCCATTCTGTTGTTAAGCCTAGCCAGTGAATTTTTTATCTCAAATATTACCTTTCTCAGTTCTAGAGTTCCCATTTAGCTTTTTAAAAATAGAGTTTATTTTCCCCCCAAGGTTTTCTATCTCTTCATTTGTTACAAACACATAACCACTTACCTCATGAAGTATAGTTATAACAGTTTATTTTAAAATTATGATCTGTTGATTCTAACGTGTGGGTCATCTCAGTTTTCACTGATTATCTTTTGAGTATAGGTCACATTTTCCGCATTCCTCATGCATTGAGTAATTTGGGGATATCCTGGACTTGTGATTAAGTCATATGACTCTGAATTCTGTTGTACAACTCCCCCCAAAATGCTGGACTGTTTGTTTGCTTTAGCAGGCAATCTACTTGATTGTATTATCAGACTATAAACTGTTTCTTAGGCCACAGTTCAAATCTCAGTTCTTTTATTCTTATCTGGGCCTCTTAAGCCTGCCTCATATATTACATTTCAGGAATTGTCCAGAGATCTGGACAGAGCTTATACATAAAAATGTATGGCTTTTCATCTCTGGGTCTCTTTTCTTGAATTCCTCCCCTCATTTTCTATAGACTATGGCTGCCTTAAATTCTCTCCTTTGAATTATCAGGCCAGAAGGACTGCAGGTTTTCTATTATTTTAGCTGCCCTGTGTGACTCTACTGTGGCCTGCTTCAGGCTAAAAACCATTTAAAAAATAAACAAACAAAAGGAAACATGCCCTATGCATTCTCTTTTTCCAAATGTTGATTCCTCTCCAGAAACTGCTTGCTTTTGTTCACTCTCCAGGGTAATTGGTGGTTTCTAAGAGTTCATAGCTGCTCTCTGCAGGAGTCTATCTCCTATGAGCTTAACTGAACTATCCTGGAAACAGAACTGCTAACATTTTTGGTTTGGACACATTAAGTTGCAGAAGTCCATTAGACATCCAAGTGGAGGTGTTCACTATCCAGTTAGAAATGCACCTGGAGTTTCTGGAGAGAAATTATTCAACATTTGAATGGATGTAGCTGGTGTATAAAGTTATAGGTGTAGGAAAATCAACCAAGATGTGAATATACCTGTAGAAGAGGGAACCAAACCCCATTGTATTCCAGGGCTTAACGATCAGTATGATGAGGAAGAATTAGCAAAGAAAATCAAGAAAGAGTGGACAACAAAGGAAGAGAAAAACCAAGACAGTGTTATCGTGAAGTCCAAGTGAACAAAAAATTTCTAAAAAAAAAAAAGGCCAGGCAGTCACATGTATCCAATATTGCTGAGAGATTAAAATGAATAGTAAAAACTGACTTCTGGGGGACTTCCCTGGTGGTCCAGTGGTTAAGACTCCACATTCCCAATGCAAGGGACGTGGGTTGGATCCCTGGTCGGGGAACTAAGATCTCGCATGCTGTGTGGTATGGCCAAACAAATAAATAAAAACTGGCTTCTGGATTTAGCAACAGGAAGGTTGTTGGTAAACCTAAAATAATTGTGTTGTTCAAGTGCAGTCAGTTCGGTTCAGTTCAGTCGCTCAGTCGCTCAGTCGTGTCTGACTCTTTGTGACCCCATGGACTGCAGCACACCAAGCCTCCCTGTCCATCACCAACTCCAGGAGCTTATTCAGACTCATGTCCATTGGGTTGGTGATGCCATCCAACCATCTCATCCTCTGTCATCCCCTTCTCCCACCTTCAATCTTTCCCAGCAACAGAATCTTTTCAAATGAGTCAGCTCTTCACATCAGGTGGCCAAAATATTGGAGTTTCAGCTTCAACATCAGTCCTTCCAATGAATATTCAGGACTGATTTCCTTTAGGATGGACTGGTTGGATTTCCTTGCAGTCCAAGGGACTCTCAAGAGTCTTCTCCAACACCACAGTTCAAAAACTGTGGAGTCAGAACTCACTGAAATAAAGTGAGGAATTGAAGTCCAGGAGAAAGGAGAAATCTAGCAGGGAATTTTACCATCAAAGAAGGAAGAAAGATGTGATTGAAACCGAAAGGGGTTGTGTGACATCAAGAAGTTTTGCTTTGCTTTTTGACATCAGGAAAAATTAAACCATCTTAGTTTGCTAAAGTAGAAAGTAGTTGAGAGGAAATAACTGTTGTGTTGAGAGAGAGAGGACAGGCTTCTGTGCACAAGTGGGGAGTTGGTCTTAGATAAAATCGTGAGCAGCTCTTTCAGAGCAGCCGGAGGCAAGAAAGGAAGCTGTTAGATGTCGGATGTGATGGGGGTGGGAAGGTCTATTGTGAGAGGACCCAGAAGAGGGAGAAGTAGAAAGAGGCACCACACCAAAAAGAAACCCCCTTCACTTCTTAAACCAGCTTGTGTCAGATTTTGTGTTGCTTAGGATCAAAATTATCCTAAATGATAAATGTACTTCTTATGAATCTTTCAAAAATGAATTTTCATAGACCAGAGCATTACCATTTATAAAAAATTACCACAAGGGACTTCACCACTGGTCTAGTGGCTAAGAGTCCACACTCCCAATGCAGGGGGCCTGAGTTTGATTTCTGGTCAGGAAACTAGATCCCACATGCTCCAACTAAGAATTCACATGCTGTAACTAAAGACCCTGCATGCTACAACTAAGACCTGGTACAGTCAAATAAATATCTATATATCTATATCTATAAAGAAATGACTACAAAGTCATAAACTTTCTTATTAATGGACAGATCAGAAGTTCTGAGTCCAAATGGGTATTTACCATGCTTTCATTTACTTCTGGGAACCAATTCCAAAGAATGTCACACCTCAAAATATCTTTGGACTCTATTCTGTTTTGAATTCCTTTAAAAATCTGTTACGTGTTTTGAGTACTCTCAAAGATGACAGATTTGGTCTTTTGTTGGTAGATTTAGTGTTGGAAATATACATAAGCTATTTGGAGTTGAGTCTGGCAAAAACCTTTTTATTTTTAAAGTTTTAAAAAAAATTTTGGCCATACCACACAGCATGTAGGATCTTAGTCCCTCGACCAGGGGTTGAACCTCTGCACCCTGCACTGGAGACCTTCCCAGGTGGCACTAATGGTAAAAACAAACAAACAAACAAACAAAAAAACCTGCCTGTCAATGCAGGAGACATAACAGATGTGGGTTTGATCCTGGGAAGAACCCCTGGAGGAGTGCATGACAACCCACTCCAGTATTCTTGCCTGGAGAATTACCATGGACAGAGGAGCCTGGTGGACTACAGTCCATAGGGTTGAAAAGAGTTAGACACGACTGAAGTGACTTAGCACACACACCCTTAACCCTGCATTGGAAGTGCAGAGTCTTAATCAGTGGACCTCCAGAGGAGTTCCTGGCAAATACCTTTTTAGATCAAAACTTGTTCCATGGAAAGTCCAGTGCAACCTGGAGCCTGAGTATGGGAAAGAAAAGTCACTATCCAGAGCTTGTCCTTTTGGAGTAAAAAAGTCATCTCAAATCCTTCTTGGTTAGCCTGACCATTCAACCCTGTGGATTATTTTCTTTAGGCATCATATGGCTGATGGCAAGGAAAATAGCCAATGTGGACTTCATTTCTGATGTGCAGGAAGTTAAATTTTCTGCTTTGACACAGGATTATCCTCAGATGTGTGTGAGGCAAGAGAGCCACAGAAGGGTCTCCTCTTCTCATTTATCTTTCACAGGGAGTCTGCATCTTTCTTACTTTTTCACTTTCTCCCTCTCTTCCTCACCCCTTTCTCATTCTCATGCCCCCTCCTCCCCTTTGTTATTGAAATATAATTGACATACAGCAATGTAAGTACCAGGTGTACAACATTGTGATTGATATTAATTATCACAACAGTAGGTCCAGTTACCATATGTCAGCATTCAAAGATATTACAATATTATTGACTATATTCCCTGAGCTGTTCATTTCATCTCTATGACTCATTTATTTTATAACTGGAAGTTTGTACCTTCTAATCACCCTCACCTGTTTCACCCATTCCCACCTATTCCTCTCTGCTCTAGCAACCACCTGTTTGTTTTCTATCTCTATGAGTCTTGTTTTGTCTATTCATTTGTTTGGTTTTTAGATTCTACATATAAGTGAACTCATACAGTTTGTATCTTTCTATGTCTGATTTATTTGACTTAACATAATACCCTCCAGGTCCATCCACATTGTTGCAAATGGCAAAATTTTATTTTTTGTGCCTGAATAATATCCCATTGTGTATATACACCACATCTTCATTATCCATTCATCTATCAACTGACCCTTAGGTTGCTTTCATATCTTGGTTATTATAAATAATGCTAGTATGAACATTGGGTACACATAACTTTTCAAACTAGGGTCTTTGTTTTCTTTGGAAAAATACCTACAAGTGGAATTGTTGGAAAAAGTTGGCTTAAATCTTAACATTCAGAAAACTAAAATCATGGCATCTGGTCCTATCACCTCATGGGAAATAGATGGGGAGACAGTGGAAACAGTGTCAGACTTTATTTTGGGGGGCTCCAAAATCACTGCAGATGGTGACTGCAGCCATGAAATTAAAAGACGCTTACTCCTTGGAAGGAAAGTTATGACCAACCTAGATAGCATATTAAAAAGCAGAGACATTACTTTGCCAACAAAGGTCCGTCTGGTCAAGGCTATGGTTTTTCCAGTGGTCATGTATGGATGTGAGAGTTGGACTATAAAGAAAGCTGAGCACCGAAAAATTGATGCTTTTGAACTATGGTGTTGGAGAAGACTCTTGAGAGTCCCTTGGACTGCAAGGAGATCCAACCAGTCCATCCTAAAGGAGATCAGTCCTGGGTGTTCATTGGAAGGACTGATGCCAAAGCTGAAACTCCAATACTTTGGCCACCTCATGCGAAGAGTTGACTCATTGGAAAAGACCCTGATGCTGGGAGGGATTGGGGGCAGGAGGAGAAGGGGACGACAGAGGATGAGATGGTTAGATGGCATCACCAACTCGATGGGCATGAGTTTGAGTAAACTCGGGGAGTTTGTGATAGATAGGGAGACCTGGCGTGGTGCAATTCATGGGGTTGCAAAGAGTCAGACATGACTGAGCAACTGAACTGAACTGAACTGATAATAGTTCTATTTTTAATTTCTTGAGGAACCTCCATACAGTTTTCCATAGTGGCTGTACCAATTTACATTCCTACCAGCAGTGCACAAGTGTTCCGTTTTCTCTGCATCTTTGCCAATACTTGTTATTTTTATTTGTTTGTTTTTGATAATAACCGTTCTAACAGATGTGAGATGATATCTCATTGTGGTTTTGATTTGCATTTGCCTAGTGATTAGTGATGTTGAGCATCTTTGCAAATATCTGTTGGTCATCTGTATGTCTTCTTTGAAGAAATATCTACATATTCAGATCCTCTGCCCATCTTTTAATCCAATTGTTTTGGTTTTTTGAGTTGTATGAGCTTTTTGTATATTTTGGACATTAACCCCTTATCAGATATATAATTTGCAAATATTTTCTTTCACTACACAGACTGCCTTTTTGTTTTGTTGGTGGTTTCCTTTGCTGTGCAAAAGCTGTTAGTTTGATATGGTCCCATTTGTTTGTTTTTGCTTTTGTTTCCCTTGCCTGCTGTGACTGATCTCAAAGGGTGTACTTCATATGTTTTTTCCTAGGAGCTTTATAGTTTGAGGTCTTACATTTAAGTTTCTAATCCATTTTGAGTTTATTTTTGTATATGGTGTGAGAAAGTAGTCCAGTAGGATTCTTTTGCATGTAGCTGTCTAGTTTTCCAAACATCACTTATTGAAGACTCTATCTTTTCTCTATCATATATTCTTGCATCCTTTGTCTTAGATTAACTGATAATGTAAGTGTGGGCTTACTTCTGGGCTCTCTATTTTGCTCCAGAGATCTATGTGTCTGTTTTTGTACCAGTACCATACTGTTCTGATTACTATAACTTCATAGTATAGTTTGAAATCAGGGAGAATGATACCTCCAGCTTTTTCTTCTTTCTCAAGACTGTTATGGCTATTTGAGGTCTTTTGTGTTTCCATACAGATTTTAGAGTTATTTGTTCTAATTTTGTAAAAAATGCCATTAGACTTTTGATAAGGATTCCATTGAATCTGTATATTACCTTGGATGGTATGGTCATTTTCACAATATTAATTCTTCCAATCTGTGAGCATGGTATATTTTTTTATTTGTTTGTGTCATCTTCAATTTCTTTCATCAGTGTCTTAGAGTTTTTTTGAATACAGCTCTTTTACCTCCTTGGTTAGATTTATTCCTAGGTGTTTTATTCTTCTTGATGGAATTGTTAAATGTGATTGCTTTCTTAATTTCTCTTTTTGATACCTCATTGTTAGAGTAGAGAAACACAACACCTTTATATATATATTAATTTTGTATCCTGCAACTTTATTGAATTCATTTATTCATTTAAGCTAATAATTTTTTGGTGGTGTCTTTAGGATACCCTGAATATTCATTGGAAGGACTGATGCTGAAGCTGAAAGTCCAATACTTTGGTCACCTGATGCAAAGAACTGACTCATTGGAAAAGACCCTGATGCTGGGAAAGATTGAAGCCTGGAGGAGAAGGGGACGACAGAGGATGAGATGGTTGGATGGCATCACTGTCTCAACAGGCATGAGTTTGAGTAAACTCTGGGAGTTGGTGAAGGACAGGGAGGACTGGCGTGCTGCAGTCCATGGAGTTGCAAAGAGTTGGACACGATTAAGTGATTGAAATGAACTGAACTTAGGATATCATGTCATTTGCAAACAGTGACAGTTTTACTTCCTCCTTTTCAATTTTGATTATTTTATATCTTTTTCTATCTGGTTACTGTGGCCAGGACTTCCAATACTATGTTGAATAAAGGTAGTGAGAATGGACATCCTTGTTTTGTTCTTGATCTTAGAGGATATGCTTTCAGCTTTTCACCACTGAGTATGATGTTAGTGGTGGGGTTCTTATGCTGTGCTGCATTCAGTCATATCTGACTCTTTGTGACCCCATGAACTGTAGCCCACCAGGCTTCTCTGTCCACGAAATTTTCCAGGCAAAATTACCTGATCCTACTCCAGGAGATCTTCCCAACCCAGGGATCAAACCCGCATCTCTTGTGTCTCCTTCATTGGCAGGTAGATTCTTTGTTTTTCTAATTTCTTTAGGTATAAGGTGAGATGGTTTATTTGAGATTTTATTTGCTGTTGTAGGCCTGAATCACTATAAGCTTCTCTCTTAGAATTGCTTTTCCTACTTATCATAGATTTTGGATCATTGTGCTTCCATTTCCACTTGTCTCCAGATTTTTTTTTTTAATTTTCTTTTTGATATTTTCAGTGACCCATTGGTTGTTTAGTAGCATGTTGTTTAACCTCCACATGTTTGTGTTTTTTTGCAGTTTCTTTCTTATAGTTGATTTCTAATCTCATTTCATTGTGGTCAGAAAAGATGCTTGATATGATTTCAGTCTTCTTAAACTTATTGAGACTTGTTTTGTGGTTTAATAGGTGATCTTTCCTGGAGAACATTCAATGTGCACTTGAAAAGAATATGTATTCTTCTGCTTTTGAATGAATGTTTTACATCAGAAGTCCTATATGTATTTAATCTGTCTGATCTGTGTCATTTAAGATCAGAGTTTTCTTTGATTATCTGTCTGAATGATTTGTCTGTTGATGTCAGTGGGATGTTAAAGTCCCCTACTGTTACTGTCTTACTGTTAGTTACTTCCTTTATGTTTGTTGATATTTGTTTTATGTGTTTAGATACTCCAGGGTTGGGTGTGTATATATTTATAATTGCTATATCTTTTTGTTGGATTGATCACTTGATCATTATGTAATATCCTTCTTTGTCTTATTACAGTCTTTGTCTTAAGTCCCATCTTTTATGATTGTATTGACACTGTAACTTTCTTTTTGTTTCCATTTACATGGAATATCTTTTTTTCATCCTCTTACACTCAGCTTGTGTGTACCTTTAGATCTGAAGTGAGTCTTTTATAGGCAACGTACATATAGGTCTTTTTTTTTAAATTCAATCAGCCACTCTATGTGTTTTGATTGAAACATGTAGTTTATTTACATTTAAAGTAATTATTGATAGTTAGGTCCTTATTACTGTTTGTTCATTGCTTTCTGTTGTTTTTATAGTTCTTTGTTGTTCTTTTCTTCTTTTGCTCTCTTCTCTTGAGATTTGATGGCTATCTTTAGTGTTATTTTTAATTTCTTTCTCTTTTTTGCATGTATATATTATAGATTTTTGGTTTGTGCTTGCCATGAGATTTATAATAGCTCTAACTGTGTATAAAAGCCATATAACATATATACATTATTATTTTAAGTTGATGGTCTCTTAAATTTGTACACATTCTAACAACCCTGCATTTTTATTCTCCTTGCCACATTTAATGTTTCTGATATCATATTTTACATCTTTCTGTTTTGTGTATCCCTTAACTACTTATTGGGAATACAGATGATTTTTACTACATCTGTCTTTTAATGTTCCTTCTAGCTTTATAAGTAGTTGATCTACTACTTTTACTATGTATTTACAGTTGCCAGTGGTATTTCAGTCATTATATTCTTCAGTTCTGATTGATTCTTCTATACATTTTATAACTCTTTGTTAAACTTCACACTATGTTCATCCATTCTTCTCCTGAATTCATGGAGCATCTTTATGATCATTAACTTGAACTCTTTATCAGGTAGATTACTTATCTACACTTTGCTTAGTTCTTCTTCTGGGATTTTATCTTGTTCCTTCATTTGGAACATATCCCTGTTACCTCATGTTGATTTTCTGTTTTCATTTGTATGTACTAGGTAAGTTGGTTACATTTCACAATTTTGAATAAGTGGCCTTATGTAGGAAACATCCTCTGGGATCCACCAGCATACTTCCTTTTGGTCACCAGAGTTATATGCTCTAGGGGTGCCTATGTGCTGCATGGATCCTCCTTTTGTAGCATGTTGACTACCATGGCGCACTGGTAGATGGGGCTAGTCACCATCCCTGTTGGCTGTCAGGCCCTACTTTGTATAGAGGCTGCTGGCTGATACCTGGAGGGTGGCCTCAGGACTGGTGCCAAATGACTGGTGAGTGGTAAGACCCTGATGCTAATAGGTTAGAGAGTGGATTCCAAAATGGCATGTGCCAGCACCAGTGTATTTGTGATAGAATGAGCTCCCCCAAATGCTGCCACCAGCATCTTTGTCTTCAGCAGGAGTCCCATTTCCTTCTGCCTCTTTGGGGAGGCCCTCCAGGATCAGCAAGTGGATTTGACCCCAAGCTCCTTTCAGATTACTGCCTCTGTGCTTGATCTCAGAGCAGGTGAGATTTTGAGATTTTGTAAGAAACAGAAGCAGAGTCTAGTCTCTGTTTCTTACAGTCCTCTGACTCTCCTGTGTGCAAAACCCCCTGACCTTCAACACCAGATATTCAGGGGATACATCTTCCCATTGCAGGACCCCTAGGATTGAGGAGCTCCCTGTATGGCTCAGACCCCTCATTCTTTAGGAGGAATCTCTGCAACCATGATTATCTCTCATTTGTGGGTCACCTACACAGGAGTATGGGTCTTGACTACACTATACCTCTCCCTTCATAACTGTCTTTTGTAGTTTCTTCTTTACACCTTTGGTTGTGAAAAATCCTTTCTGCTAGTCTCGGTCATCCTCATCACCCTGTAAACAGTTGGAATTCTGGTGTGCCAGTCAGAGGAGGAGCTCAGGGTCTTCCTATTCTGCAGTCTTAACCATAAACCCAAGTCTGCATCCTTAGCTAAAACAAAGTAACGAGTAGGCATTTGGACTATTAATTTTTTTTTGGAAAACTTTGTATTCCCCAAGGAAAACTACTTATTGGTCTTCCCTGGTAGCTCAGACAGTAAAGAATCCACCTGCCATGCAGGAGATCCAGGTTTGATCCCTGGGTCGGGAAGATCCCTGGAGGAGGAAATGGCAATTCACTCCAGTATTCTTGCCTTGGAAATCCCATGGACAGAGGAACCTGGTGGGCTACAGTCCGTAGGGTTGCAAAGAGTCAGACACGACCGAGTGACTAAGCACACACACAAGGAAACTACTTAGGCAGTGTTTGAAAGTGTGAAATACAAACTAGAATAGGGGTCAGAAGCTACTGGCTCACTTTTGGCTCTTGCATTTATTAGCCCTGCAACTTTGGATGATAAACTCACAGGGGCCCTAATTTCTCCATCTGTAAATAGCGGTGATTCATATTCAGCCCAAGAAGATTGAAAGAGGAAAGGTTTATGAAAGCACCTAGCAACATGCAATAAAGGAGTCATCTTGCTCAAGTTCAGATCCTGGCTCTATTGTACTAGCTATGTGACTTCAGGCAAGTTACTTAGCTACTCTGCCTCAATTTCTGCGTAAACATATGTAATAATAATACCCACCTCACAGATTTTATATCAATCAGAGTTTAGTGCAGAAAACAGTAGACAAACAGTTTCTGCCTTCCTTCTGTATTCCAAAATTCCTTCTAATTGGTGGAACCTATTTCATATCAGGGGCCTCAGCTGCAAGCTCCTTTCCAGCCTCTGCAGTAGGAAGGTACACAGAAGGAGGATGCTGTGGGGGCTACGGAAGCCAGTACACACACACCTCCCGAGTTACCATGAGGATGAAGTGAAATGATGTGTATGAAGGCTTGGTAAGTGTTCAATAAACATTAGCCATGGTTATTTTTAGCATATAGATAATGCTTGAAATCTATTTGTTTATTCATTTGTAATAGGTCAGAATATAATCTATTCTATTTACACAAAGAGCAACTCTCTACCTCCATGTATTATGGACCCAGGTTTTCCCATAGCAAACTGAAGGTCTGAGTTTCCCTATTTTAATCAATATTATTCAGGCTTTAGACACTGGTGTCTACTGTGGACCATTGCTTCCCTTCTTTGAGAAAACTACTGAATGATTTGAGATAACATGTGTAGAATGTAAAATGTTCTCAATATCTTTGGAGAGATACTTAAGAAACTATGACAGTAGTTTCAGTGGTGTGTGCAGAGCTGGGGGTGGGGACTGGTTGCATGTGGAAAAGAAGGGGGAGATTCGCATTTCACTTTCAGTGAGAAGAGTTGACATTGTCTCGTTCCTTTGAATTTTGTGATATGTTCATATATTACCTATTCCAAAAGTTATAGGAAAGGGTAAGTCTTTGAAGCATTTTCTGATTTATTATTGGCATTCCACTTCAGAAAAAGCATCCTAGGATCAAGCTACTTGAGTCATAGCATTCTGGTTTTTAATGCCCATTTAGGGCACGCATCACAAATCGGCTGCCTGCAGTACGGGAGACCAGGGTTCGATCCCTCGGTACGGAAGATCCCCTGGAGAAGGAAAAGGCAACCCACTCCAGTGTTCTTGCCTGGAGAATTCCATGGACAACCAGGCTACGGTCCATGGGGTCACGAAGAGTTGGACACAACTAAGCACACATCAAAATCATGTGTTGGACTAACACATGCACACATCAAAAATCAGGGTGGGTAGAAATGGATTATTTACAGAAGTTCCAGTGTGAAAGGCAAAAAGCAGTGTATAATTCTGCCCCAACTCCAGTTCTTGTGAAATGGTGTCTAAACAATCTGCTCCAGCCCTTCGGTAAGTCCGAAAGGGTACATGTGTTCTCCAATTCTGATGGCCAGGTACCTTCCAGCAGGTCATTGAGGACTAGCTGCTCCTAGGAGGCAGCTCCTGCAAGGAGAACAGCTCAGCATAGACCACACCATTGTGCTTCTGCTCCCCCCCCCCCACCCCCACGTTGGTCAGTTCCTTCGGTCTGCAGATAATAATAAAGGAACGTATTTAACAGATTACGTAATTCAGGAAATAGGGAAGGGATACGGATTATGCAGCTAGTTCCTTGCCGTAACTCGGGGCACTTAGGCAATCTTGGGTGAAAGGTATCAAGGAGCTGAGGTGGAAGGGTCAAAGGTCATGGGGCAGACTCCAGAGGCTCAGTGGCTGTAGAAGTTTCTGGCTTAATCCCAGGGTGAATTAAAGCATGTGATCAATGAAATTACCAAGACAGTAGCTGTCATCATGGAGAGGTATTTCTCCAAGTGGCAGGATACTCAGGGGAACAATTTCATCTGAGAAGACTGACACCACCCTCCTGACGAAAGTCTGGGATCGGCCAGTGCAATCTGCCACTGCCTCCTTGACTTGCGTACAGTTGTTAGCATAACTGGCGCCATCTTTGACCCTTACAGTTTCTCCTGTCCTTTGGCTGACCCCACCCAGGACTGTGCTGTGCGGTGAATCACTCTTCTGTCATCAAGGGCTTTGTAGTTAATAGATATTGCTTAATAATGATTAGGACTGGGTAGCCACTGTGCTCTGTTAGTCCCCAAACAATGATAAAGACATTTGGTGATGTATTCCTGGTGCTCATGTGACTTGGTACCCATCATAGGAACATGCATCCCATTTCCAAGCTCCTACCCCCACACCTTGCAGTCTTCTTGCCGTCCTTGCATCTCCATTGGACTGCAAAGGGATCCAACCAGTCCATCCTAAAGGAAATCAGTCCTGAATATTCATTGGAAGGACTGATGCTGAAGCTGAAACTCCAATAGTTTGGCCACCTGATGTGAAGAATTGACTCGTTGGAAAAGACCCTGATGCTGGGAAAGATTGAAGGCGGGAGGAGAAGGGGACAACAGAGAGTCAATGAGATGGTTGGATGGTGTCACTGACGTGATGGACATGAGTTTAAGTAGGCTCTGGGAGTTGGTGATAGACAGGGAAGCCTGGTGTGCTGCAGTTCATGGGGTCGCAAGAAGTTGGACACAACTGAGCAACTGAACTGAACTGAACCCCCACACCCCAGGTCAACTATAAAGTTGTCCCAATGGTGCTTTGGCAACACAGAGTATAGCTGCAAGTGATTCTAGATCATTGCCTGCCTGATCAGATCCCACCCTGTGAGTAGGTTACCCTGCAACAAACTAATCCATGGATTATATGGAGCTGCCGGCCTCAATTTTCAGTCTCCAGATGCCGTATCAGTTTGGTGGGCACTTTTGTTCCTCTGTCCTCCAACAACTGGGAACAGAGCCCATCAAAGTTTGGTTCAGGAGGTTGGCTTTTATTCACCAATTTCACATTATAAATCAACACACGCACACATATGATATGTGCACTTACCCATTATTGAAACTAAACTTTAAAGAAATAGTTTGTACTAAGTTGTGATGCACTCTTTTTTTTTTTAAATGCTGGTTACAACCAATCAAATTGATTTCATAACCCACAGATGGGTTCCAACTTGTAGTTTGGAAAACACCACCCTAACCACATAAGCTAATCAGTTCTGGGTCTCTCTGGTTCTCAAGGGTGGGGAGCCACACAAAGATCCTGAATCTCTTACACAACCTATTATCTCAGCATATCTATCCATTCCCCACAATTTGCATATACAAACTTCAGAGTGCACTTATGTAAATGCACACTTTGTCCTCCTTGACCTAACCTCAAATAGCCTCACTTTCCTGACACCGAAGCCACAGTGCTGAGTTCACCTCTTTATTCCTTGCGTCTGTCCTTTGAACCCAGCACTCCGCCTTTTCCATTCAATGCCCATGGGAGGTCCTGGAAGGTAAAATATTTGAGTCACAGAACGTCAAGGATGAAAGAGACCTTGAGAATCATGTAATACAACCACTTCTTTGATGCATCTTGGTAGTCTCCAGTCTCTGCTTGCATTCCTCCAAGGACAGCAAGCTTACTACTGCCAGGGACAGCCCCTTCCCTCCTTGAACAATTAGTTAAACCAAAATCTGTTTTCCTATGCTTCCATTTATTACTTTTTGTGTCAAAATTAGTCTTCTTGAAACAGTGCCTGGCACATAGTGATAAATATTTGTTACTAGTATGACAAACCTAGACAGTGTGCTAAAAAGGAAAGACGTCACTTTGCCAACAAATGTCCGTATAGTCAAGGCTATGGTCTTTCCAGTAGTCATGTACAGTTGTGAGAGCTGGACCATAAAGAAGGCAGAGCACCGAAGAATTGATGATTTCGAACTGTGGTGCTGGAGAAGACTCTTGAGAGTCCCTTGGACAGCAAAGAGATCAAACCAGTCCATCTCAAAGGAAATCAACACTGAACACTCTTTGGAGGGACTGATGCTGAAGCTGAAGCTCCAATACTTTGGTCACCTGATGCAAACAGCCAACTCATTGGAAAAGACCCTGATGCTGGGAAAAATAGAAGGCAGAAGGAGAAGAGGGTGACAGAAATTGAGATGGCTGGATGGCATCACTGATACAATGGCCATGAACTTGGGCAAACTCCAGGAGACAGTGAGGGACAGAGAAACCTGGTGTGTGGCAGTCCATTGGGTCGTGAAGAGTCAGACATTGCTAGATGACCGAACAACTGTATAACTAGCAGGGGTTGGTTACTACTGTAAACAGTAATGACTAATCTCTAAACTTTTCTCACACAACTTCTCTTCACGTGTTCAAAGGAAGGCATTGCATTGCCCGAGTCTTCTCTTTTCTCTGCTAAACACCCACAATTCCATCAGTCCTTGCTGTAGTGTGCTTTCCTGCCCTTTCCCATCCAGTTCACTGTCCTCCTGATGCAGGTGGGTCTCTGACAGGTTGATACTTCCTCTGGAAACACCAGCCTCCAGAATTGGCCCCAGTCTTCCCCGGTGGCTAAGAATCTGCCTGCCAATGCAGGAGACATGTAGGAGATGTGGGTTCGATTCCTGGGTTGGAAAGATCCCCTGGGAGAGGAAATGGCAACGCACTACAGTATTCTTGCCTGGAAGATTCCATGGACGGAGGAGTCTGGCAGGCTGTGGTCCATGGGATCTCAGAGTTGGACACAACTGAACACACATGCACTCCCTGTGTGTGGCACCAGGGCAAAGAACAGAGACTTGCACCTCCTGTGACCTGAGAGCTTGGTGGCTAATTATGCTGCCCAGAATTAATTAATAGCCCACATCAGAGCAGAGAGAAGCCTGCACCCACAAATAATGGAGAAGCAGGAGAGATGGCATTGCTCCCTCCACAGCAATGGCCTTGGGGGAAATGTACCAGCTGCTCTCCTGGAAGGAATGAAGCCTGCAGGCATGTAGTGAGCCCACCCAAGAAGAATTAAACATCCCATGGCCGCACCAGGGAGTCGGTGTGATCGAGTGGTGGGGCTATGATGATCTTTGGAGGAAGCACTTAACCTGCTCCAGCCAGTTATCACCATCCAGGAATGTAGGCCCTCGTGTTTCAGGATCACCCACCTGTTCTAAAAAGCCAGAAACATGAAGTTTTAAAATAGAATCATCCCACTTGAAAAAGTCAGCTAGTTCCAATTTTTTCCCCCCAAATATGGTGTGAAGCAAAAATGTCCAGGCTAGACCAAATGCTGTGACCTCAGCTCTCCTGTTGGACTTCTGTTCTCTACCTGCAGAGCAGAGGGCCTTGGAGGGAGAGGCTGGGACTCAGTGGAGCCTGCTGACTTCCAGGCTGGAGCCACCCTCCTCTTGCTTTCTCTCCAGAGAGTTTTCGAGCCACGTGGCGGCCAGGGCCAAACCTGGAAAAACAGCTCTCTTATCTGAGCAGCCCGAGGGAGCTTGCCTGAGTCTCACACGAGTGTTTTCTGGGCAGGTGGAGAGGGCAATTAAGCCTGCCATATGGGGTGGAGGAAGGTTTTAAATGGAATCCACCCCCTCCTCTTGCAAGAGGTGGGAACGCTACCACCTGGTCAACATTACCTGCTCCGTGGGGCTGAGTATCAGGCTTTCCTCAGCCCCTGGCTTCCTGAGTGACCTCATCTCTCCTTCCTTGTCATTGCAAAGCAATGAACATAAAAATGCTTATCTGTGTTTTCAGATATAAAGCATGCAAGACAGGGTTGAAATGTAATCGGTTTTCCTGAAATTTTTTATTCGTTATGGGATCCACAGAACCATAGATTTTTAGGGCAAAAGGGAGCCTTTCAACTGGCGAGCTGGCCAGATGGGATAAACTAAGGCAGAGCGTCATTTGCCTAAAGTCTTGCTGTTGGTTCACTAGTTCCTTTATTTCACGTCATCCACCCTGTGCTTTGAAAGAATGAACCCCAGTTTCCCCTCACCCCATCCCACCACTCACAGCTGGCCTGGTCAACTCACCGTTGCCATAGTATCATATCTTGTGCAGAGTATAAAATTTGGACAAAATATAAATAAATTTTAAGATACAATTTTATTTTTAAAAGTTAGTAAAATAATTAACAAAGCCTTTATTTACATGTAACACATGAAAGGATGTGTTCACCGACTGCATGATTTGAAACCTGGCAGGCCAAGTGAACAATAAACTGTTAATACCACTCCCACGTGGTGCTACAACTTCAGTGAGTAAACAAAAACTACTACCAGACACTGTCAGAATTGGTTTTAATTTGCATGAGCTTAAAATGTGCAGGTTTCCAATATTCATGTTTCACATAAAATGAAGTCCCTGGTACTCAGCTAAACAGGTTTTATTGTTTTCCCGACTGATGAAGCCTGCTCTGACCTAAGAGCTCTCGGTGATGAAGGAGACATTGTTGGCTCCCTTCCCAACAGCTATTCCTGCTTTCTACCTCGTGAGAAGAATCCCACTTTTGCTTAGATATTGATCAACAATATGTTCAAAGAAGGTGGTACCAACCCTAAGAGATGAGTCGTGCTTGCTCTAGGCCAGACATGGTAATACCATCTCCCTTGCCAATGACTGATCCAGTTCTGCCCCTGAGGAGGAGTCAGCTGGAGACCTCTGGGAACAATTTCCTCTGACAAAAACCAGACATACACCACAAGAGCCATGTTTCTGCTCTGCCTTTGACATTGTTATATAAACATGACAAGCTTGGAGATGTGGCAGCCATTTTGCAACCATGAGGAAAAGCAAAAGAGACTCGTAGAGAGCTCCTATTTGCCAGGCTGAAACATGTGTTTTATGGTAACAATAAAGGGACAGGTAAGAAAAGGGAATAGACACAGAAATGTGAGGCATATAGGGCCAGACCTCCCAGCAAGTCAAGACCAAAGCTGAAGTGACAATGGGCTCCCCCTCTTAGCCCTGGAAAGAAAGGAGCTCTTTCTCCTGCACCAGGGACATGAAAGAAACATATGTACTTGGAATGGGAGCAAAGGGTTCTCAGAAGGTATGGGACACCCAGAGTGTCCTGTGCACCCTGAGGGGAGTGTGTGGAACGCTCCCGCATGTGTCACATGCAAGGGGGCTCCAGAGAGGACTTGAGAGTCCTTGTGCTCCATACGTATGTATGGAGTTGCCTTATAATGTGGAAAATCTTCTCCCCTGGAAATGAAGCCATTTATCAATTCACTCAGTCATTTTATTAATTTACAAAATGCTGACTTTGGGCCATACTCTGTATTGCTTCTTTGTGGGATGCAAAAAAGGAGAACATAGCCTTGCTGCCTTTTTGGCATTTGCTATCCTGCACAGAGAGACAGATTATGCTTGCAAATTCGGAATCAAAAATAGGACAAATCAAATGGCAGGTGAAGGGCCCAGGCAACCAGGGCTTGAGGGTTGCCCTGGGGAATGGTCTCTGGAACCTGGGTAGTCAGGAAGAGCTTCGTGGTGGAAAGGACAAGAAGAGGAAGGAATCTGATGATGTAGGTTTGGGATCTGGAAGACAGGGAGAATGGAGATTCACAGAGTTTGCGGTGTCAGAAGGAGGCTTCATCTTACTTCTTGGCACCAGTGGGAGAAGTTTAAATTCTAGATCTTAATCTACATCCTAATTTGTGGTTTAATTCATGTCAATACATTTTCACTGAGCAGTTACTGTGTGCCAGCACGTGCTGGCAATTGGGGCCAAAGAGAGGCAGATCCCTCCAGGAGCTCTTTGTCTATGATGAGACAAAGACGGGGTGAAGTGCTATTCTAGCAGAGACACAGGATGCCACCAGGCCTGGCCAGAGGAGGGACACCAAGGAGGGCAGAGGGGATGGCAAGGTGGTTTTTCAGGGGCACAGATGGAAATTTATCTTGGGGCTCCAGGGAATCTGCTAGGCTGGGGGTTGGGCTGCCAGTCTGCTGATGAACCCATCCCCCACTTTACGGTTCAGTCCCCAAGAGCTCACCCTGTCTATTTGTGCGATGGTACCCCCAGTCCATCTGATCATTTTGGTCTCTTATCCCAGTTGTTGTTCAGTTGCTAAGTCGTGTCCATCACACCGGCTTCCCTATCCTTCACTATCTCCCTGAGTTTGCTCAAATTCATGTCCATTGAGTCAGTGATACCATCCAACCATCTCATCCTCTGTTGTCCTCTTCTCTTGCCCTCAGTCTTTCCCAGCATCAGGATCTTTTTCGATTAGTCAGTTATTTGAAACAGGGGGCAAAAGTATTGGAGCTTCGACTTCAGCACCAGTCCTTCCAATGAATACTCAGGTTTGATTTTCTTTGGGATTGACTTGTTTGATTTTGCTGTCCAAGGGACTCTCAAGAGTCTTCTTGAACACCACAGTTCAAAAGCATCAGTTCTTTGGTGCTCAGCCTCCTTTATGATCCAACTCTCACATCCATATATGACTACTGGGAAAATGATAGTTTTGACTATATGGACCTTTGTCAGCAAAGTGATGTCTCTGCTCTTAGGAAGGGGATTGAACAAGGAAAGACTCCGCTTTGCCACACTGAGCAGATTCTCTTTGCCTTGAGTTATATGGATGTCTGTAAATTGACACCTGTTGTCCGGGGGTGAGGAAGGATGTGACAGTACAGTGTGGACCTGTCCTACACACATAGTTCTCTGTAGGCAGAGCTTGAAGACTGCTGGGAGGAGATGGGCAGCTGTGAGCTGTCTTGAGGGCCTGCTTCCTGCTCATGGAGGGGGAACCATCAACACTAACATTTCTACTGAAAGTGACTCTGTCTGAGGTTACCTGGTGGCAGAGAGTACCAGGGGCCTTGGGAAGGAAACCCCTTGAGTGTGGTGCTCCACTGGCACAGTGCAAAGACACGAGGCCATGTGGAGTGGCTGAGCTGGTGAGGCAGGAGCCCCTGGGGCACAGCTTCTTCTTTGGTGCTTGTTAGGGGTCTTTTCTGCTCAACTAGGCCTATTCCTGCCTAAGGTCACTGTGTTGAAGGGACAAGAGAAACAGGGAGGTGGCAAAAGTAGTCTAGTACATTGGGATGTGGTGTGAGACCAGATGGGGAGGTAATTTCGGGATGAAAAGGCAGCTGCTGGTCTCTGTTGGTTTTGGGGCATCTTCAACCACAGGAAGTCTTTGTCCTTCCCAGGTTGGGTCCTTACTGGTCCATCCTCATTTCCATTCAACAAATACCTTCTGTGTAGGACCCACAGGGGCACAGAAGCAGTTTCTGTTTTAGGGAAGTTTGTCACCTATAATAGAGGGCCAAATTGGGTGAGACCCCAGATGTTCCAGAGCTTCAAAGCAGGGTGAGATCACAGCTGGTAGGAGGGGAATGGAAACAAGCCCCAGTAGTTAGCTTTCCTGAGTCTCCGCCAGGAACCACATGCTGCCCTGAGCACCTCGTACACCTGGCCTCCTTTCATCCTTGCTTCACGGAGGGATGGATCAGCCCTTGCTTTTATAGATTGGAAAACAGGCTCAGGAGACATGAAGTGACTTGCCCAGGGGCAAAGAACTTCAAAGTGGCCAAGCAGAGATTAAGGTCAGAGGTCTCTGGCTCCAAAGTGCATAGTCATGTACATTTGCTTGGCTGCCAGATGAGACAGATGGGGTTTGAGATGAATCCAGAGGGGAAAGAACTTGTTAGATGGAAAGAGGAGGAAGGTAGTTCAGGCTGAAGTTACAGCCTGATAAGAGGTGTGGAGGCAGCCTGGTATCAGTGATGTGTGGTTTGCTCAAAGGGAGTCTTTCAGGGCAAGGAAGGAAGGGAAGGTTTTGACTCATCATGGAGGATATTGAGGGCCCAGGCCAGGGGCCAGAGGAGGCCTTGTGGAGGGAAGAGCCTCAGTGATGGAGAGAAGTGATGACAGAGAAGACTGAGGACATTTTGCTACCTCCCTGTTCCTCCAACACAGTGACTTGGAGCAGGAATAGGCCTGGCTGAGCAGGGAAGACCCTTAACAAGGAAGCGTTGTTAAGAACCTTGATTGAGGAGGAAGGAGGGCAGCTGGGCATGTGGGCTGGAGGGCAGGGGACAATGGAAGGAGTCGCCTTCCTTGTGTGGGCAGTGGAACTTCTCGGAGAAGAGTGCCCAGAACACTGCTGTCTTGGGCTGAAGGTGCAGTGGGGAGACCCCAGGGAGGAGCCTAGCAGCACCCACCACCCTGGGGAGGAGAGCAAGAGGCCTGGCACAAGGCAGGTGAGCAGAAGGAGAAGGGGCTTGTGATTGGTCAAGGTGAGAAAGGAACCCACTGTTGGCTGGGTTGGGGGCATGAGAAAGGGCCGGGGTCTGGTGAGAGCCACAGTCAGTTCTCGAATATTCTCCTACAGTCCCAGACCTGGCTGTGACATGTCATGAGTCTGTGAGTTCATGTATCTTGGTCAGGGCTGAAGTCACTCTTGGAGGAGCAGGTCCCTATGGGGTGATACCTGCGTTCACAGGTCCCATGAGGCATTTGACCCGTGGTGCTGGCTCTGCCCTGGGGCAAGGTCTGTGCCCTGGACCCAGACGGAAGCAGCCATGCCCACATGTCCCCATCTCTGGGGATCCCCACCCTGCCAGACCTGTCAGCCAACCTTTTATCAGTCTGCTCATGGCTCACCTCCATGCCTTTGCCCAAGTTCCTCCAATGAGTACACATCCCTTCTTCCAGACCTGGGTCAAGGTTTGCCCACTCCAAGCAGCTTTCCCGCATGGACCCAGCCCTTATTTTCTGCTCAGAGGTTCCATGTCCACCTACAGACTCTTTCCTCAAACTTACACAGTCTCTAGGCTTTATTTTTGTGTATGTTCATTGTATCTCCCCAAAGAGATGATAAGATCATTGAGGGTAGGGATCACATCTTATATCTTTTCTGTCTCCCACATAATACCTACACTTGGCTCATGGAAGGCCCAGCACTCACAGAATGTCAGATGAATGGGAATTCCCTTCTACCCACATGTAGGTCTTGCACCTTTAGGAATGTAACCCTAAAACATACCCAGAGGATGCAGTAAGATGCAGGTGGGGAGCAGGGCCAGGCAGGAGCCAAGGCATGCCTGCATCGTGATGTTTCTCTGGAATGATGCTCAGCTGGGAGGGACCTTGTTGATGATCCAAACTTCTTCCTCCACTGACTGGTAAATGGAAGTCTCAGGTGGGGGCATAGTTGCCCCAGGGGCACAGAGCTGAGCTGAGGCTCCAAGGCAAACCATGAAAACCAGCAACAATGCCCTCTGCTAAAACCCAAATTCCCAGGTCTCAGATCCTTGGCTTCTCAGCAGCATCCCCATGCTTCTCTCTGACACAAACCTTCTACTTCTTTGGCCAGTTTTTCTCTGGCTAATCTTTAAATAATTTGCAGTCTAATGATTAGGACTAGGATGCAGTCCTTGGAGTTTTCTCTTTTCTCCCTCCATCCTCTCTCCCTAGGCAGACTCATCCCACATCTGGAACAGCCATCTGACTCCCACATGACTCGTTCAGAATTCTCTGCAGAGTTTTCGATCCATTCATCTGCTGCCCCTCTGGCATCTCCTGAGTGTCCAGAGTGACACTTCTGAAGACTTCTGAAGTCTTCCCTCAGCATTCTTCCAAACCCTTCCTCCCTGCCCCATGGTCCTTACTCAGCGTGTGAACCACTGTCTGGCTCAGTTGCCCAGGCCAGAAATGGAGACAGTTTTCCTCCCCTCTTGTGCATAATCCGTAGGTTTGACTTCCTGAGCATCTCTACATCCCCACCACTGTCAGTCTGCTTCAGACCTCCTCCACCTCCTGCCCAAATGCTGACAGCCTCCTGACTGGTCTCCCTATGGTCCCTAGTCCACTCAGCCATCAGTCCACTTTTAAAAACATCAGGTAGATTCTGTCACTTTCCCATTTCGATCCTTCATTGGCTCCTGGTCTCTCTTGGGACAAAGGCCCAGGTGTGACTGAGGCCTATGAGGCTTGAATAGCCCCTCCTACCTCCCCTGCCTCCGTCTCCCTTCTCTCCGCATTGCAGTCACCCTGGCTTTTCCCAGGGTGACTTGAATGTATGATTCTTGAAATGAGCCCAGGAAAGATCCCCTGGGCACACGTTTCCATATCCTCCTCTTACATGCATTTGTAAAACGAATTCATGTTTCCCTCTGTAGCTGCCTACAATCTAAGCTCCATGAGGTCAGGGGCCTCCCAGGGCACACAGAAGTAGCTCAGGAAGCATGTGTTGGCTCTTAGGTCTCTCTCAGGGATGATGTGCCGGGGTTCTGCTCACCGAGCTATGGGCAGATGCGTGCCATCCTGTGCTGGGTAAGGTGTGAGCACCTGGGCTGGGGACAGGGGATGCGGAGAGGGCTTGGAGTACAAGCTCCAGGGAGGAGATGGCCACAGGGGAAAAGGCATGCTGACTAAGGGACTTGGCCTTGAATTTGGGGAAGAATTGTTTTGTTTCCTGGCAATATGTGATGGGAAGAAGGATAAGCCTCTTGATCACAAGGTGGGCAGTTCTTGTTTTCTCCTTAAGTCATCAGCACACACTGGAGACTCATGAGGTGATTTAGGGTCCAGAATTAATGGAACTCAGCAATGAATGATACGTTGGGGCTGAGGAGATGAAGTTTTTAAGAATAATTCTTGGGTCTGTCCACAACCACTGTTGCCATTTGCTGTAGGAATGCAAATGAATGTGGGAAAATCGTACATTCAGTTCTTAGTTTCTTGAGTTTGAGGTCCTATGAAACATCACAGTGGAGATACTGAGTCAACGAATCCATGAGTTCATGGGATTTGAAGGTTGAAAGAGAGGACTGGCTGGGAATTGAAACGTAGGAGTTACCGATGCATAGATTTTAAATGAAGCCATGAGTTGGGGTGGGGGGTGTACATGAGATCACCTTAGGAGATAGGGAAAGAGACAGAGGAGGGCCCAGGCCAGCATCCTGAGAAGCCGGCAAAGGAAGCTGAAAAAGAACAGCTGGAGAGAAGAAACCAGGAAACTAGAAGCATGGGGGTCATTTTCTGAGAAGAGGGGTAGCAGTCAGGGAAGGAACAAACTGGAATGAACAAAAGTAAGGCAGTGCTGTGTCTAGGGTTTTGAGGACAGGGCTTTGGGGCAGAAGAATCAGTATTAAAAATCAGGCCTCATCACCTGTATTCTGTGTGATCTTGGGCAGGTTTCTAAACCTTTCTGTGGTTTATCAGAGTCTGTTTTCAGATATGTTACAGTATGAAAATGTACAAGGCTTAGAATGAAGAAAATCAGGAATTTGAAAATTCCTTTTTCTCAGGCTTTCTCTTTGGGTTAGAACCAATTATAAAACCCTCCAGTTATAAACAAGATCCTTCTAGAATCAGAGAAATAAGAACAGGCTGGCCTGTCTCTATCAACAGTGCCCTGAAGAGAGGCACACAGGTACTCCCTGGAAAACAGAGTTTGTGGTGAAAAAGGTCCTCAGAGCTAAGCCTGATCCAGGCCTGTCTGTCCTGGTAGAGGGAACTCAGCATGGACCTGCCCAGCAGGCCCCCTGCATCAGCGCCCTGGGACAGAAGGGACCCCACCCCGCCTGGGTCACTTGCACAGCCCTCACCCCGGGTGATGCTCATCAAAGGTAAACAGGGAGCCAGCCAAGCGGACACACTCGTGTATCATCATCATTACCGAAGCTATTAACACTGCACACGGTGTGTGTGGGGGTGGCTGGTGGCCCAGCCCCACAGCAAGCTGGTGATGCCAGACAGCAGCCATCCCCGGTCCCACAGCCAAAGGCCCAGAGGCCCCCTCCTGGATCAGCAGCGTGGATCAAAGACGTTGACAGCCGGTAAGCTGCCCTGATTCGGTGGTAGACAGGCTCTCTTCCTCCTTTGGCTCCGTGGTCTGGGAGACACCCTCCCGGCTGGAGGTCTGCTCTGAACACAGGCCAGGGAGGCAAGTGGGGTCAGGCCATGATGACTGGGGCTGCGGGAGCCAGGAGCCTCCTAGCGTGGCCTTAAGCATGTGAGATTCCCAGGAAAAACCAGGAGACTTTGGTTATATACCCTTTGGATTTGAAGGACAGATCATAACTCTCCAAGGATGCAAGAAGGATCAAATAAGAGAAAGCTTAGCCACACAGCACAATTCTATGTGTCCCCCTAGCCCCACCCCGCAGTGGGCAGAGTACTCTCACCACCACTTCTCTCCCCCAGGGCATTCCCCGACTCCTGCCCCAGGGACCTTAGCTCTAGAAGCTCCCAAGAAGAGCTTCTCCCATGTTCTAGTGCCTACTGGCTATGCTGGCCAGCCTGTCTCCACAGGAAACCCCTTCCCAGAAAGCCCAGAGGTGTGGGCCCAGGGTTTTAGTTGGTATCTGCTAGTACAAGGTCTGTGCCGAGTCTCTCTGACTTGAACTTGGCCATTCCTGGACTGTGGTAGAGAGGGCAAGTGCCCTGGGCTCTATCCTGAGTAGCTGAGCAACTGGGCAAGTTCCTAATCCTCTTTGGGTTTTCATTTCTTATCGGTAAAACTGGCCTAAAATTTCCATTGCTGCAAGTGTTCTGGGGTGACTCAGCCCTGCAAGATGAGTGGGAAAGAGCCCTGGACTTGAAACAGGGACTACAAGACCTAGCTCACACTCACAGACCGGCCCTGCTGCTTTCTTTGCGTCACTCTTCTCCACTGTACAATGGGGGTGGAGGGGACTGACGAGATGGCTGCTGAGGTTTAGGTGCCCTCTAACCAGTTCTGACCTAATCCCTGCTGCTTTTCTGCCTCTGGGTGGGATCCTCCCTGGGAGGGGAAAGTATGTCACTAGCAGAGATGGAGCAGGGTATCCTTCTTTGGTCCGCTGGTCCTCCTGAGACGGAGCCGAGGAGGACAGCATCTCCCCTACAGGTTAGTGGGTGCCCCAGGCCTGGCCTGTGAGGCAGTCAGGCCGGGTGGTCTGCTCAGACTCTGCCCAGGAGGGAATGGTCACATGGCCAGACTCTCCCACCAAACTGGGTGCATGGGCCAGAGGCTGCCCTCCACCAATGCACCATCAAGAACCTTCCTGGGCTTCAGTGGGTTCATCTCTCAATCATGCCAAGGAGAAACTAACAGACATGGAGGTAGAAGCCTTGGGTTAGAACCTCCTGTTTACAACTTACTGGTTGGGTGACTTTAGTCATGGCTTTTAACCTGCATGGATATAGCTGGTATTAAACAAGATAACATTCATTTATGAGTTGGATTAGAAGATGCCTGGCACCTAGCAGGTGTTTAGCAAATGCTGTTCAAGTCTTCACCTGGGTGTAGGTGCATAAGGTGTACAGATGTACAAAGGCATTGGCGATCCCCTGTACCCAGCCCTGCTTGGTGTGGCAAAGGTGGGGAGGGGGGAGGAGGGGAAGAGGTTTGGGAGCAGTCCTGGCTGATCATTTCAGGCTGCAGATTGCCCCATTTGCTCACTCAGTGTTGTGCGCGTACCTCCATCTTCCATGTGCTGGGAGGCATAGAGGTTGGGAAGAACTGGGGGGCCTGGGGGGCTCGGTGTCTGGAGATGGTGGATAAGAGAGGGGAGAGAGGGACAACAAGTGTGTGACTTGAGGATGTCAGGGTTCATGCTAGGGGTGTCTCACACTCCCCATCTGTAAATGCTAGTCAGATGATGCCCTTCTCTGTGCAAAGGGCTGTGTGGGAGTGGGTACCCTGTATGCTTGAAGGAGGCAGCTCATCTCACCGCTTCCCTAGTTGCCATGCTCCTGTTTTTTATATTGCATGTAAGAATGGAATTCATGCCATCAATTTCACAGATCAGGAAACCAAGACAGGAAACCAGGAAGAGAAAAGACCTGCAGGTGAACTGTAGCCCACACAGCCTGGAACTCAAGGACTGGGCGTCTCCAGACACTAGGATCTGGCCCTGTCCCATCTACTCCCTGACCTCAGAGGGAAATCCCAGAGTTTTTATCCAATATGTTCACGTGGGTCTCCTCTCTGACTTTGTCAGCATCCATAGCCTGTTCTGGTATCAAGCTGCATCCCCTGGACCTTTGGTTCATCCAGAACAGCAGAGATGAAGCCTGCTCATCCCTCAGTGCTAGGCACTGGGCAGGCCTGGCTCCACTAGAATCCATCATTGAACTTGATGCCCAAGTTCCTGTTTAGTTTAGAATGTCCAAGGGTAAAACCAAGGCCAGGGTATTTTTTTTTTCTTTCTTTTTTTGGCTGCTCAGCATGTGGGATCTTAGTTCCCTGTCTGGGGATGGAACCCACTCTCCCTGCATTGGAAGAATGGGATCTTAACCACTGGAAAACCAGGGAAGTCCCCCACAGGTATTTTTCTTAAAAAACTGTCCAGGTGATTCCATTGTGCAGCCAGGCTTGAGAACCACAAGGTGGGAGAATAATGGTATGACCTGTGGGAAGACCATGGGCTGAGTGCCTCAATATTGCTTCTCCATTATTTTTCCCATCCTGCGACATGGTATTGGAATATCATGCCTCTTTCTCCTCAGTGCTCTATTCTAAAACAGAACGTGTATTCCCTTCATCTTTTCTGTTCTGCACTATTGAGCTGATCTTTTAATAGCAGTCTTGGTTTCTTTCCTTTTTATTATTTCATTCATTCATGTATTTGTCCAACATTGAATGAATGCCTGCTACAACATGCAATGTGCCAGCGGCTGGGGACATAGCAAAGGACAAAGAGGTCAGGTCTCATGAAGTGAAGTGTGCATTCTACTGGGATTTATCCTCTTGTTCTTTTTCTTTTTATTAAAAAAGCTGTGATACTTGAAAATCATATTTTTTTTCCTAGACCTCCATTGCTGGTCCCTTCTTCACTTTGTCTCTTACTGACTCACTTCTTAACTGAAATCTTATCTTTAGTACATTGATTGTAAGAAAATCCTCTGCCCCAGGCAAGCTAAATCTGTCAGTCACTCAAACTGGACAGTGTTTTATTGGTGTGTGTGTTCATATAGGCTTGTGTTTTTTATCCACAGGAACACCTGTGTGGGTAACATTCAGGTCTGGAGATGCCTAATCTAAGCCTCCTTTTACTTCTGTGACCAGGAAGGGCTAGGAGAACATAGGTTTGGTTAGACCAGTTGTCTCTTTGCCCTTGGAGAATATCCAACCAATGAATGAAGATTTGATGAGGGCCTTGTACGTGCAAGACATTGAGGTAGGTGTTCTACAGGGAGGGGTTCCAGGAATGCTAAGATGGCAGGAAGAGAAAGCCCCAACGTCTCCCTCAGGAAACCCACCAGGATCATGGGACTATTTCCATGCAGGACTGAGTGACACAAGGCTGTCATGGTGAAGGCCAGTAGGTGCTTCAGAAAAGCCAAAACATGGGGCAGACACTTCTCAGGACCTGACTGTCATCTGTGCAGATTATTCTGAAACTGACACTCCTGGTTCCACCCCTCCCACAGTTCTGGTGTGTACCCTTCCTCTTCCAGCTATGGACCTTCTTTAGAACAGGCCCCAATGGCTACTTGTCCTAAATAACAGGCACACACTTCTACCTCATTGCCAGAGTGCACCTAGGAGCCAAAGACTAGATTTTCCTTTGTTGAAAGAAGAGAATAATTTTATTTACTTCTTGCTCACAATCATCTAAAAGCTTGGTTTGTACTTTCTTCCCAAGGCCCAGATCTAATCACAAGTATGGTGGGCTTCCCAGGTGGTGCTATTGGTAAAAACCCACCTGCCAATATAGGAGAGGTAACAGACATGGGTTCGATCCCAGGGTCGGGAAGATCCTCTGGAGAAGAAAATGGCAACCCAGTACAGGATTCTTGCCTGGAGAATCCCACAGTCAGAGGAGCCTGGTGGGCTACAGTCCATGGAGTCCCAGAGTTGCACATGACTGAACAACTTACTCACTTTCCATAATGGCTTCTAGCTCCTGGAGCATGGGAATTTGGGGTAGCTGTAACCTTCCCCAGAGGGAAAAGCAAATCATCTTTCTTTTTAGTGGAGTCTAGGGATTTCTTTGTGGATCTGATCAACTACTCTCTGAGGTAGTGGGTTTTTTTTTCTTTCTTTTTCACTGTGATCCATGTTTAGAAATACATATTGTAATATTGTATCACCAGGTTTAGTTGAAATTAAAGTTTCTTAGAACATTACTTATCCTTACTACATACAATGCACTCCATTACATTATATCCTTTTCAGTTTTTTTTTTAATGGGATTATCATCCACCAAATAAAATTCGTGGGATAATAATAGATTGTAACCCTTCAGTTTGAAAATACTCTTCCAAGGCCAGTGCCCCTTTAATCCACACAGGCCCTGTGGCCGAGGCTTGGTCTAGCGCCCCCTTGTGGATTCTTGGACAACAGCAAAGTGAAAGTGAAAGTTGCTCAGTCTTGCCGGACTCTTTTCGGGCCCCATGGACTATACAGTCCATGGAATTCTCCAGGCCAGAATACTGGAGTGGGTATCCTTTCTCTTCTCCAAGGGATCTTCCCAACCTAGGGATCAAACCCAGGTCTCCCACCTTACAGGTGGATTCTTTACCAACTGAGCCACAAGGGAAGCCCTTGGCTTTTTCAGCCCCAAGAACTAACAGCAAGCACATGGCTTTTTCAGTCACCAAAAGGCCTTCTGACCAAGGCATGGACTGCCATCCCTGAAAGATTTGAATTCCTAGGGCTGTGCCTTTCCCTAAAGGAACATCTGCTGAATGTTGCTAAAATCTGATATGGAGCACCTTCCAATCTCTAAATGTCTACATGTCCTCATACGATATTTTAGTAGCAAAAATCAGAGAACAAGTTTATAAACTTTGGGAGTTTGGCAAGTCCTTTTTCTCTTGTTTTCACAACTGCTAACAGATCACAAAGGTCAATGGTGCTAATTAGACTAAGACGTGTGAAGAGCACCCCACAGAGGGGGACAAGTGTGCCCAAGAAATGCTATTCCCCCACTGCCACACAGGTGGTGAGAATTCCTGATGCACTGAGGACTCAAAGATTTTTTTTTATCTAAGAGGTAATTCAGTATACAAAAATGCTTCACAAGGGTTCAAGATGATTTTTAAATCACTTCTCCATTTTTCTAAATGGGAAAGGGGTGAGAGATTGGTACATATGTCACTCCAGTTGGGCCATAATGGTCATGCAGAGAAGCAGTAAGAGATGGAAGGGGATACATGGACTCTGGGCTATTTCTGTCCATTTCTCATTGTGCTTGCCATCCCACCTGCAACTGACCTAAGCATGAGTGGGGACATATGAACACTCATGCAGTCCAAGCAGGTTCAGGGGTGCTCCTCAAAGCTGCTAGTGGCCTGGAGCTGACTTCTGGACTCCAAACATCATCTTAGAATGGGAGCTTTGGGTCTCTCATTAAGCTTATGGGCAGATTGGTGAAGATAACAAGTGTCACGAACTTCCCCAGGCAGTCCAGTGGTTAAGACTCCATGCTTCCACTGCAGAGAGCATGGGTTTGATCCCTAGTCTGAGAACTTAGATACCCCATGCTGGGCAATGAGGCCAAAAACTAAAAATAAGTTAAGAATAAAACAGAGAACAAGGGTCAGATGCTCAGAAGTATCTATGCTCAAATGACCCCTGCAGACTCATTTTGGGTTTACTACTTCTTCCTTCTCTGCCTGTGTGCCACCCTCTGCCAGGCTCCAGGACCAGTGGACCGCCAGCTGGTCAAGTTGAATCAGTGCCTCCGCACCCCTGGTGTGACCTGAGACCTTCGTGTCGCCCTGAGGCTGAGCCTTTGGTATGGCTAAACCTGTGGTCACCCATAAGCCACATTATTCTGAGTAGGTGAGAAAGGAAGACATCTTAATATCTGGAAGTCAAAAACAAAGGGGCCACCCACTTGGTCTTCACTTTATACTTGACAACCCAACTATGATTTTATGCAATTGAGAAAAATGTCAGCAGATCAAGACTTGAGCTGGATGATAGAAACCAGCTCCAGTCTCCTGGTTAGATCTCAGGAGCCAGGCTCTCGGCTTTGGTGCTGTTAGGGTGGCCGTAATGCAAGGATGATTTAAATACATCTGTTTTATTAACCATGGGCCATCATTCCTTTATACTTGCGGAAAAAATTTCAGCTTCACACTCAAGGCTGTTTTGTCACCCACGCTTTAAATTCCAGCTCCATCTGCTCAACCTAGACCCAGGGCAGTATTCTGGCTTCATTTGCCCAAAGGAAGCTTCTGGTTCTATCCAATGAGCTCCATGGCTCATCTCTTGATTTACATCTGTCAATTCAACATGCAGCCAGTAAGTGTATGGCATGCACCTCAGCCCCACACTCCCGACCACCCATGGCTCTGGGGGTGGGGGTTCTGAGAAAGCCTCTCTGCACCGACCAAACCAGGGAGCCCGTCGGCACTCCTGAGACACTGTGGGAACACATTGCACACTCAAAGACCTCATGTTTGGAGGTGGCCGTTTGGTTTACAAATGTTACAAGTTACTTTCAATCCTCTCATGGCTTTCATTTCCATAATTTACAGCAGAAAAACTGGGACTAACCTAAGGGATGACCCCAAGCTCTGACCCAGGATTCTAGCCCAACACCTTCCATTTCCATGCCTGGACACTAGCAATTTCTGGACCCTCACCATCCTGGAAGGCCACTCAAAGGGGGCTGTGTGGTCCTGGTCTTCTGGTGCCTTTGCCTAGAATGTGCCACCCATCTTTTACCCATCTACCTTGAGAAGTCTTCTGCCTAAATGTTAATATTTATCATTTATAGCTGGCCACGGCCCCTCTCAAAGGTGAAGACAATAAAATTTATGACCGGCGCTCTATCAGACAACAGAGGAGCATAAAAGCCGCAGGAAGAGTGAGAGCCCATTAGTCTGCAGACATCTGGAAGGTTCCGGCATGGGGCTGCTGCCCTGCGCGTTCCTCCTGGGGCTGCTACTGCTTCTGGGGCAAGGTAAGTCCACTTTTTCTCACTGGGCAACCAATGTCTCGGCCCTGCAGGTGTCCCATGTCGCTTCTGCTCGGAGCTTGGGAGAGGAGCAGGCAGGTTGCAAGGCAGAGGTTTGAGTGCCTCCAGCTGTGGGGAAGAGGCGGGTCGTGAAACAGGCGAGAAGGTGCAGGCGGGCTGCAGCCCTGTGGTGGGGAAGCAAGCAATGGGGGTAGGGCCCCGGCTGCTCCTTCTCTGTGCTGTGTGGTCTTGGGCAAGTTCTACCTCTCTGGACCTTGATTCTTAACATGGAGATATTGATACCTCTGCTACCACTAATGGTAAGCCCATTTATATGATCGCATGGGCTTTGCTTGGTTTTTGTTTTTGTTTTTGTTTTTGCTGAAAGGGGAGAGGGAGGCAGATATGAGGATGATAAATGCTAAGGGATGGCCCCACGCTTTTTAGGGATACTGGCCCTGATTGAAACAAGAGGTCACCCAGCCAGGGCTCTGGACTCCTCAGAACTAATAGTTAGAAGACTGGGCCTCTGCCCCTCTTCTCCCGGCCCCTGGCTCTTCCTTTCTCCCTTTGTCCAGAAAGGCAAAATCTCTTAAATCTGAAGTAGGCCTTAAAGATGACTTTTTTACTCTCTCCAAATAAGAGGCCTGGGCCCAGAGTGGGAAAGCCCTGGAGCCCCCTGACGGAGAGAGGAGGTGGGGATAGAGGCCAGGGCCCGCTGGCGTCCAAGCCCTGCTTCTACTAATTACCTAGGACATGTCACCGCTTTCTCAGAGTCTCTGGGGTGGGAGGTAGGTATGGTGGTGGAAGATGGTGCCTGCTTAGCTCCCTGTGTGGGAAGACTGCATTTTCCTGGCTACTCCTGAGGCCTAGGAATCTTTACTGACCATTTGAATTCCTCTTTTGTGAAGTGCCTATTCTTGTGTGTTTCCCATCTTTTCCCCAAAGGTTTGTCCTTTTTCCTACTTTATTTTGTTTTAGTTTTTAATATGCACTGTGCACTTGCTGTTCATTTGGTATAACCAAAAATACCTTTTGCTCTGGGCACTTGTTTTTCCAGTCTCTTTGTAGAGACTTTAAGAGAGCAAAATTCTAAATTTAGGGGGAAGTAAATTCACCAGGAAACCCCAGAGGGAGACCACCCAAATGAGAACAATTGGAGGCATTTATTCTGAGGTTCTTCCCAGGTGGCACAGTGGTAAAAAAATTCACCTGCCAATGCAGGAGACTCCGAGAGACGTGGGTTCCATCCCTGGGTTGGGAAGATCCCCTGGCGAAGGAAATGGCAGCCCACTCCAGTATTCCTACCTGTAAAATCCCCTGGACAGAGAAGCCTGGCAGGATAAAGTCCATGGGGTCACAAAGAGTCTGAGCACATCAGTGTGTTACTCCAAAGTTGCTATGGCCAGAAGGCAGCTGCTATCATTTGCGTTGGGCAGAGATGCCTTCAAGGCAGGCAGAGGAGTGGGAAAGCTTGATGACCAAAAAGGAGAAGGTTTCAGGGGTGCTCTGATTGGTGGCAGTTGCCAGAGGGAAAATAGCTGCAGGTGGCTAACTGGAAGGCAGGCCCTAGGAAACATACTCAGCTTCTCTGGTTCATCCTGTGTTGGAGGCAGGGACAAAAGTAGGGGTAACGTAGACATGGACCAGGTCCTGACTGTTCTGGGCTGATTGCTACGGGAGTGGTGGGGGGGCTTCCGTGACTGCTGCAGATGTGTGGGTCAAAGTTGTATTGTCATCTATGGTCTGGCCATTGTCTGTTTGTATATTACCTGTCCATTTCTAAAGTTTTTTAATCTTTTCTGGTTTGTGCTTTTTGTGTTGTCTTTAAGAACTTCTCTCTGGTCTCTGGGTCAAGAAGATATTATCCTATATTTCCTTCTAAAAATTTTATAAGTTTGCTTTTTTCCATGGATCATTTCAAAGACATCTGGGATTGATTTTTGTGACTAATGTAAGAGGAGAACCATCCCCCCCCCCACCCGCCGCCTTTTTTTAAATGGCACAGACGTGTCCGACTCTGACTCTTTTAAACCCTGTGGTCTCTACAGTTCATGGAATTCTCCAGGCCAGAATACTGGAGGGGGTAGCCGTTCCCTTCTCCAGGGGATCTTCCTGGCCCAGGAATTGAACCGGAGTCTCCTACATTGCAGGTGGATTCTTTACCAGCTGAGCTACCAGGGAAGCCCTAGTGGGTTTTTTTCCTTTCACACAATATCTGATTGTCTCAGCACCATTGAACAGTTGGCTGCCTCCTCACCTCTGTTCACATATAAAGGATTCACAAGTGCCTGCATCTGTTTGAAATCTGTTTTGCTTTATTGGCTGCTTTGTCTATTTTTGTGCCAGGAGCACATTATCTTAATTCTATAGGTTTATAGTAAGCTTTATTATTGGGAAAAACAAGTCTATTTTTTCTTCTTCTTTAGAAGCGACTGGGCTTTGAACTTTCATATAAATTTTACTATTTGTCAATTTCTACCCCCAAAAAAACCTGTCAGACTTTTGATAGAAATTGCTTTTAATTCTATAAATCAAGTTTAGGGGAAAATAAATATCTTTACAATATTGAGTCTTCTTTAATGTCACTCAATGCTTCATAGTTTTCTTTGAGGTCTTGCATATGTCTTATTCAATTTTTTTCTTAGTTATGTGATTTTTTTTTTTTTGGTATACGATAAATGGAATGTTGAATTATCATTTTGAAAATGTTATCAACATATAGAAATAAATTTTCATTTTGTACCCAATTAAACTCTTGGGCTTCCCTGGTAGTTCAGACAGTAAAGAGTCTACCTGCATTGTGGGTTTGATCCCTGGGTTGGGAAGATCCCCTGGAGAAGGAAATGGCAACCCACTCCAGTATCCTTGCCTGGAAAATTCCATGGACGAGAAGCCTGGCGGGCTATAATCCATGGAGTCGCAAAGAATCAGACACAACTGAGCGACTTTACATGTACAAACTTAAAAATTTTAATAAGTTATCTGGTATATTCTTTTGAATTTTCTGTACATGCCATCCTGCTAATGAGGACAGTTCGGTTGCTCTTTTTTCAACCTGTGTACCTTTTCTTTCTTTAGCCTTACTGTGCTGGCTGGTGCCTCCAACTACAATTTTTTTCATAGCAGTGATGGTTGGGCTTTTCTGTAGGTATTCTTTATGAGACTAAGAAAGTTCTATTTTATTCCTAATTCGCTAAGAGGTTTTAAAAAAAATCATGTGTGGGTGTTGAATTTTATCTTATGGGTTTTTTGCACTTATTGAGATGATTGTATGATTTACTCTAATATGATGAATAAGTTAATTGCCTTTGTATTATTTTGTTCATTTTTTCAGTCATTGCTTGTTGGACTTACCAAAGACCACACACTGCATTTATTTTCCTGCCTCTTTAATCTCTTTTAATCTAGAATAGTTCTTTAGCCTTTTTTCCTGCTTTCTTTTCTATTTTATATTTTTGTGTTATTGAAAAATTGAGGCTTGCTTTTTTTGTGCACTGCAGTTTGAATTTTTCCAAATTGTTTCTTTACTGCTACAGTCAGACTAAACTCTTCAGGTAGAAATACAGCATAGACTGCGTTTTGTCCTTGATGTGTAACATTTAGGGATACATGTGATATTAACAAATATTTTCATTGATGTTAAATTTGACAATTTGGTTAAGGTGGTATCTGCCAGATTTCTCCCTTGTAAAGGTACCTCCCCATGTGATTTATAATTTGTAGGGAGATACCAAGTGACTGTTCTTATAGCTAATGGTTTTAGCATCCATTGATAATTTTTGCCTGAATTATTATCATGATGAGTGTAAGATGGTGACTTTAAAATGTCTATCTGTTTCCTCTTCTATTGTTAGTTGGCATTCCTCTTTAACAAAATTCTCTTCTAAAAATACCCCATTCTTTTTAGATTTATCTTTCATAAAAGATAAAATGGACTTATGGATTCTTTTTTCAATCAGTATGTTATAATCCAGCCTTGTGCTTATTCATTTTGATGCTGAAGTTTTTGGCCTGTGAGAGCCTCTCCAAGCTGACTTCTGTTTCCTTATCAATTTTTAAGCACTTTTAACTTGATGGAACAAGTTATTCAGACTAATCTATTTCCCCTATTTCAGCCTTGCAGTTAGCAATGCCTTTAAGATGCTAATTGATAGGGGGTTTTATTTAGATCCAGGTGCTAGTGGTATTCATTGCTGCTGGAGCATCATTATGTCTAAGTTTTCTCAGCGGCAGAGCCAAGAAACATAGTTTTCTTTTTAAAAAGATGTGTTTATACAGATATCTCCACTTTTAGTTAGGTTAGGGTTTTATCTCCTTGTCCTGTTCCAGATTTGTATTTTCCTTACCCTGCAGTGCAAACCAGCTTTACAAAAACTCGATACATTTATTCATTTGTTAAATCCTACAGTACATACAATATTAAAATCACCACAATACTACACCACAAACAAATGAAGTTCAAAATCTTTGTTTTTTTTTGTCCTTAGACTGTCCTGTTCCACTCAGGGTATGTAATCAAAATATTTTGATCAAAATCACTTGTATTGACTCTTTTCTTCTCTCTGTGTGGTTATCTATTTGACATATAATTTTGTTTCTGTTTGTATTCAATTACAGGGTTTCTCCTGTTCTTGTTGATTTTACTTTTTTTTTCCAAGTTGTTGTTGTTGTTTTTTTTTTGATGAGGACTATTTTTAAAATCTTGATTGAATTTGTTACAATATTTATTCTGTTTTATGTTTTGTTTTCCTTTTTTTTGGCCATGAGGCATATGGGATCTTAGCCTCCCGATCAGGGATTGAACACATACCCCCTGCACTGGAAGGCAAAATCTTAACCACTGGACCACCAGGGAAGCCCCTCACTTTATTTTTTGAATATATAAAACATTAACATGGTTCAAGAGTCAAAGCTATGTGAAAAGATATACTCAAAATTTCCATTCCTATCCCTAGTCTTTCCATCCCATTTCTACCTGTCCCTATAGGTAACAGATTTAATTATTGTCATACCCTTTCTATGTTTCTATCCTTCTATGTATATGCTTTGCAAACATACATTATTTTTCTTCTTGCACAAAGATAAACTATTATAAATTTCTTTTTCATCCTGGGTTTTTTTTTTTTTTTCATTTAACAGCATATCCTGAAATTACATTATATCTGTTCAGACATCTTTTTAACTTTTTTCCCAGCTGTAGGATATTCCATTATGTACCACGTGTATTCAGTCAGTCTCCCAACATGGGCATTGGGTTGTTTCCAATATTCTGCTATTTTAGGTAATGCTGTCATGAACAATCATGTACATCTGTCTTTTTTTGTTTTTGGAGGTATAGCTTAAATTTAGGGTAAATTCCTAAAACTGGGATTTCTGGATCAAAGGATAAGTACACAAATGGTTAGATATTACCAAAATTTCCCCCGGTCATAGGGACTGTATCATTTTACATTCCCACTGGCTATATATATATATATATATATATATATATATATATATATATATATGAAAATGCCTACTTCTCCATAGCTTGACAATAGAGTATATTGTCAGGCCTTAGAATTCTTGAAATGTCGCAGATGAGAAGTAATATTTCAGTTAAATTCTCTGATTGCAAAGGAAGATGTCTTTAAAAAAAATCATATATTTTCAGGTGCCAAAAAGCAATGAAAGGGTAAGTTCCAAAAGTATCAACACTTTTCAAGTCTCATGCTTGCATCATGTTTGATAATGTCCCATTGACCAAAGCAATTCATACAGCCAAGCCCGGGTTTAAGGGGTAGAGAACTTAACCTCTCCTCTTACTGGAAGGAACAGCAACGTGATATTGCCAAGTGACATACATTCAAGGATAGGAAGAATTTGTGATTGTTTTGCAATCTACTTTACCTACTTCCTTGCTCTTGTTTTCTAGGATTTTCATAGCTATTTTTGCAAGTTTATTTGTCTATATGAGTCTTAGAATCAATTCACCTAGCTTTAGAAAAAAGAAAGGTATTGCTGTTTTATTGAAATTGCCTTAAATTTGTAAATAGAGGAAAATAGACTTATTCAGAAGTGTTTTATCTTATGTTATTATAAGTGTCTTCCATTATATTTGCTAACTGAGCCAGGCCATATACTGGTGTATATGAAGGTTTTTAATTTTTATGTTAATTTTATACTTTATATCTTGCTAAATCATTTTATTGTTTGAAATAGTTTTAACACTGATTCTCTAGAGTTTTCAAGGTTACTCTCACACTATCAACAAATAGCTTTCCTTTTTCTGACTTTACTTTTCTGATTGCATTGTCTGCTGCTCCAATACAGTGCTAAATAACAAGGGAGATAGTGGGAATTCTCACTTTGTTCCTGACTTTAGCAGAAAACAAATTTTCCTTGTTCAGTTAGATGATGGGCTTTGGGAATTATACATACATATACATAAATTATGTTTTGTGTGTTCACATTAAGGAAGTATCCACAAATTTCTGTTTTCTTGAGTGTGTTTATATTTATCAGAAATGAATGTTAAAGCTGTTGAAGGTCTTTTCAGCAGCTATGGAAAAATCTTTTTCCTTTCAGATTTTTGAAAATTGGTTTCATTTTTCAAATTTAGTTTACATTTAGTTCTCTATCAAATTTGCAATGTCACTTTTAAAAATAATTTTGTATTCCTATAAATATCCTCAAATTTGTCTTTTATTTTTAAAAACAGCAGTTCTATAATTTTTGTCTATAATTTCAGTCTACAAAGTTTTTGATCTATTTTCTGCTTTGTTTTTTCTGCTAATACTTGTTCCTGGATATGTTGTTTGTTTATGTGCTTGGTTACTTTTGAGTGTGTGATGCTTTAACTCCTTGAAAAACTAAGATTCGTTGAGGCCTGGGATGATGATGCCTGTCTTCAGAGACTATGAACATTATCTGTCAGGCACCTGGGGCACTACCATTATACCCTTCAAAATAAATTCATGGTGTGAGGTTAAGTAGAACAGCCAAGCCCCATGCTAAGCACCGTACATATATAACAACTTCCCTTTAAGAGGGGTGTACTATTCTCTTCGTTTTATAGATGAGAAAACTGAGACTCAGAAGTTAAATAACTTGCCCAAGTTCATCCAGCTAATAAGGACCGAAGCCAGAATTCAGTTCTGAGTCTGAGTCCACAGAAAAGGCCTTTCACCATCTTCCTGTGTCACAATAGAGCCCAACGGAGGAAAGAAGCAAACCAGAGCTTTTGTTCAAGCTTTAAAATGGACTCAACAAAACCCATATGAAAACAGATTCCTGTTCTGAAAGTTTCAATTTAGAAAAGTTTTGATTTAGAAAACTGAAACATCCTTATCTCAAAACTGCAATTTGCTAAAGCAAGTTGGCAAGGAAGCCCTATGCCTAATAAAATACAATTTTCTCTAGAATTTCACTTTCCTGGCAGGGGTCAGAAGTTCTCCAGGAGACTGTCATACTAGTAAATGAAGGCTCTTGGCTTGGTAGCACACCCACGCCAGGCCTGTCGCTGCAAAGCCAAAGATGGGAACTGGGCGAAGTCATTGTGTGAGGAAAGGAATGCCTCTTTTAGTATTAGAACAAATAAAGTTAGTCAATGTTTGTTTTACAAGGGCCTGCAGTCCTTCCTGCAGGTTACCAGCACAGTCTTCTAGATATAGGCTCTTTCCAATGAACAGAAAGCAACCTTGGAGGACTTCTGGTTGGCCCAGATCCTTCCTGTTATTGATGGGGTGGGGTGGGGGGCAGGGGGACTTTCTCAGGTCACCCGTCTAGTTGGTGCGGAGCCATCCCTGGAGCTCTGGTGTCAAACTGTCTCTTCTACATCAGATGCCTGAATCCCTATTCCCACCCCCACTTCAACTCTCTTGCCTCTGAATTCCTGCCCTGAGTAGTAGGCACAGGTATGGGATTTTCTCTGGGGGCTCAGGAGTCCTACTTTTCTGGAATGTCATCTGCACCTTGTAGATATTGAAGACTTTATTGTTACTCATCATTTTCATCTAGTTGCATTTTTGCTACTGTCAGTTAACTGTCTAAGCACCCTTCAAGAACCCAAGTAGGGCTGAACCTGGTTGGGAAATAAAAAACCAAATGTAAGGAAGCCTCTGGGGAGAGAACTGATCTGCATAAAATCACTGGAGAAGAATTAAGCTCCAAAATAGGTGCAAGTAGATGTAATAAAAGCAACAGGATTCAGAGAACTGAGAGATGAATGTGGGCTGGAGAAGTTTAACGTGGGAGTTGAAACTCAATTAAGTGCTGGGGATGAGTGGGATTAATGTAAAGGCAGAGGAACAGAGAGGGCATCCAAGTGGGGGAAACAGCATACCCAAAGGCAGGGTCAGGGCTCAACGTGATGGGTTTGAGGAGCAGGGAGCTGGCCGGCCGACTGCAGTACAGGATTGGTGTCAGGGGAGGTGACGAGTTAGGTAAAGTGTGATTTTGAAATCCTTCAGTTCAGTTCAGTTCAGTCACTCAGTCATGTCTGACTCTTTGCGACCCCATGGACTGCAGCACGCCGGGACTCCCTGCCCATCACCAACTCCCGGAGTTTACTCAAACTCATGTCCATCAAGTCGGTGATGTCATCCAACCACCTCATCCTCTGTTGTACCCTTCTTCTCCCACCTTCAATCTTTTCCAGCATCAGGGTCTTTTCAAATGAAATTTCAAATATGAAATCCTTAGATGAGAACAATAGAGTATCAGAGTGTCTTAAGACTTAGAGACTTCTAAAATGATTTAATCCAAACCTATTATTTTACATTTTAAAAAACTAAACCCTGTATGTAAAATAGATAAATAACAAGGTCCTATGGTATACCATGAAGTAAAAATGTTAGTTACTCAGTAGTGTCTGACTCTTTGCAACCCCATGGACTGTAGCCATGGGCTCCTCTGTCCATGGAATTCTCCAAGCAAGAATACTGCCATTTCCTCCTCCAGGGGATATTCCCAACCCGGGGATCAAACCCAGGTCTCCTGAATTGCAGGCAGATTCTTTACCGTCTGAGCTGCCAGGGAAGCTTAGCAAACTATATTAAAATCATGTAATAAACCATGATGTGAAAGAATAGGAAAAAGTGTATATGTATATATCTATTTATATAACTGAATCACTTAGCTGTACACCAGAAGCTAACATAACATTGTAAATCAACTATAGTTCAATTAAAATTTAAAAACCCAAAAAACTAAGCCTTAGAGAGGTTAAGTGACTGGCTCAAGGTCATGTAACAAGCCTAAGGTTTGGATTTGCTGTATTGGGAAGTGGGAACTATTCAGTGTTCTTCAGCAGGGGAGTGGCCTAATGGAAGTGGTATTTTGGGCAGGATGAGTCTGCTGGCTTCAGATATAAAAGGTCATGAGCTGAAAGAGGCGACAGACTGGTGAGTCAGTGGGCCTGGCTCCTAGAAAGATGCCCCGCAGGGTGTTTGCTGGGCTCTGGGAAGGCCTGCTTTCCTCCTGGCTTAGGCAGCCATTTCCTCTTTACACTCCTGTGTCTCAGGGAGAAGCAGTGGTCCTCAGGCAATGCTCCCTTCTTCACACAAGCAGGTAGTTTTTCAGGGAACTCCAAGCCCTTCATAGATCCATTAGCTTGAGAATAAAGCAGCTTTCCAAATGGGAAAATTGCCTTGGGATTCCATGATTAGTGTTCAAGCAATTCACAGATGCTTTGACAATTTCTCCCTAAAGGCCTAAGGGTGATGTGAGAAAGGCAAGAATTTTTCATACCATTTACCTGGTGGGAAACAGAGAACTGGGGTGAAGGCCCAGGAGTCAGTGGGGATAGGTCCGAGGGGTCCCGAGTTTCCATCTGGGTCTTCAAGTCTAGGCACTTGGATTCCAGGAATAGCCTCTTCGTGATGCCTTAGAGCAGTTTTCAGGGATGAGTTAAATCACTAAGGTAAACTACACATGGTGATTGCAGCCATGAAATTAAAAGACGCTTACTCCTTGGAAGGAAAGTTATGACCAACCTAGACAGCATATTAAAAAGCAGAGACGTTACTTTGTCAACAAATGTCTGTCTAGTCAAGGCTATGGTTTTTGCAGTAGTCATGTATGGATGTGAGAGTTGGACTGTAAAGAAAGCTGAGCGCAGAAGAATTGACACCTTTGAACTGTGTTGTTGGAGAAGACTCTTGAGAGTCCCTTGGAATGCAAGGAGATCCAACCAGTCCATCCTAAAGGAGATCAGTCCTGGGTGTTCATTGGAAGGACTGATGCCGAAGCTGAAACTCCAATACTTTGGCCACCTGATGTGAAGAGCTGACTCATTTGAAAAGCCCCTGATGCTGGGAAAGATTGAGGGCAGGAGGAGAAGGGGACGACAGAGGATGAGATTGTTGGATGGCATCACCGACTCAACGGACATGGGTTTGGGTGGACTCCGGGAGTTGGTGATGGACAGGGAGGCCTGGTGTGCTGTGGTTCATGGGGTCGCAAAGAGTTGGACATGACTGAGCAACTGAACTGAACTGAAATGTGATTTCTCTAGTTACATGAGGAAATCCCAAAGCATTGGGACTGGAAGGATCTGCACAATGGTCTATGCTTGGTCATCTCTCTGATATTGAAATTTGAATAATCATAGCTGCCAGTTACTGAATCCTTACCATGTGTCAGATGCTGCACTTCGTGTTTACCTGTGTTTAATCCCGACAGCAACTCCATGAGGCAACTATTATCAACCTTACCTTAAAAGTGAGAAAATGGAGGTCTGGAGAGACTGACCAGACCAAGGGTGTCCAAGCTCCTAACACCTGTCTGATGTGTGTGCCACACGCCCACCTTGGTCCTCAGCCTCTGCCTGGACCAGGTGCCCTGAGTGGCCCATTCTTATTGAGGTAGCCCAAGCTATTCTACCAAGGGACAATCTGTCTCCACTGGTCCTGTCCTGATTTAGGCATCATGTGGAACAACACCATCCCCCTTGGTTTTCCAGTCCTTTCAGATACTGAAGGAAGTTCTCATATATCCCCCCTAAGCTTCCCATTTCTGGTCTTACCAAGTGTGATTTAAAATGATATCTGACTATTCTTCAATGTGTCCTACCTGTTCTTTGATCTTCTTTCCTTCTTTCTTGTCTTCTTCAGATTAAATATTTCTGTTGTTTCAGTTGCCCCACGCTATCCTGCTCAGTGTTAGCTTGCTGGCTATACAGTTTTGTTATTTTGGCATTAGATTATAGCATGCATCCTTGTCCTATGAAAGTCTAATATAAATAAGTGAATGGGCTTCCCTGGTGGTTCATACGGTGAAAAATCTGCCTGCAATGTGGGAGAAGGGAATGGCTAACCCCTCCAATATTCTTGCCTTGAGAATTCCATGGACAGAGGAGCCTGGTGGGCTACATAAGTCCTCGGGGGTTGCAAAGAGTTCGACGCGACTAAACGGCTAATATTTAATCATTTCCCAGATAAAGGGAAAACCTCACACAAGTACAGCTCCATTTGCTCCATTCAAATCTGCTCATGTTACATATATTTCAAACTCTACACTGTATTCTTTTTAAAAAAAAAATTATTTATTTATTTGACTGTACCAGGTCTTAGTTGAAGCATGTGAGATCCAGTTCCCTGACCAGGGATCAAACCTGGGCCCCCTGCATTGAGAGCACAGTCTTAGCCACTGGACCACCAGAGAAGTCCCCTTTTTTATTTTTTTATATCAAGTTTGGTAAACTTTTTTTTCTGTAAATGGTCAAATGGTAAACATTTGGTTTTGTGGATCATGTATGGTCTCTACCACAAGTTCTTATTTGTTCTATACCACTTTAAAATGTAAATAACATTCTTGTCTAGTGAGCCATATAAAAATAAGCTGTGGGCAGATTTGATCTATGGGTCATAATTTGCTGACTTCTGTTCTATACAGACAATTTTATTTTGGATTTACCTCATATACTCTTTGTGTACTTCATTTCTTTTTATATTACCATGCTTCCACATGGGATCATCTTCCTTTTAGCATTTTAAATTCATCGTTCCACTGCCTTCTGGCCTCCACCATTTCCCATAAGTCAGCCGGTAACCATAATTTTGGTCTCCTATACATGAAAAGTTGTTTTTCTTCTGTTGAGTTTTGTTTACCTTGGCTTTAATCTACATCTAGACACTCAGTTATTACAGTTGATGTGTCCAGGGAAAATTGTATTTTTCTTACCTAAAGTGGTTTTTTTGTTTGCTTTTGTTTTTTCCCTGCTTCTTTGATCTGTGGCTCAATGTTCTTCATCAAACATGAAAACATTTCAGCCATTATCGCTTAATCTTTCTCTGCCTCCCTCTCTCTGCCTCTCTGGGACTCATTACCTGGTTATTTGTATGCTTGACAATATCCACACACTTCTGATGCTCTATTCATTTTTCCTCAATCTCTTTTCCTCTGTATTTTTCAGAAAGGTACTTTCTATTGATCTATCTTTAAGTTTACAGATTCTTTTTTTCTGCCATCTCAAGTCTGTTACTGAAACCATCTAGTAAATTTTTCAATTATTTTACTTTTCACTTTTGGACTTTTTATTTTTTTTAGCTTCTATTTGTTGAGTCTCTAAACTTTTTTTTTTCTTTAAAGAAGAAATTTTTCTTTAATTCTCTGAACATATATATAATAGCTACTTTGCAAACCTTGCCGGCAAAACTCAACATCTGGGCCCACTCAGAGCCAGTTTTCATTGGTTCCTGGACTAGTTTTTCACTGGCTAGTTTTCATTGAAAACTGGACATGTCTGATAAAATTTAGCATTCTGCTTTATTTTTCTGAGGATTGTTGGTTCATTTTTCAGTTTCTTGCCTCGACTTAAACTGCTTCCCTCACAGAGGACAGACAGAGATGTCTTTGCTCAGTTTTTTCTTTTCTTTTTTTTTTTTAACCTGGCATTCTAGGAATCACCCTGGGTTTGCATGGTTAATGATTTTGAAAAAGATAGTGGTGGCCAAAGACCTTGAGTTTCTAAGACTCAGTTTGTTGTTCTGTGTGTAGGGTGGGGAAAGAACACAAATTTGCAGCCAATTCTTAAGTTTCTTTTCACTTAAATTTTACGTGAGTTGTACAAGTTGTTCATATATTTTGGAAATTAAGCCCTTGCTGGTCACACCTTTTGCAAATATTTTGTCCCATTCTGTAGGTTGCCTTTTTGGTTTTTTGTTTTATAGTTTCCTTTGCTGTGCAGCTTGGACAGCAAAGAGATCCAACCAGTCCATCCTAAAGGAAATCAGTCCTGAATATTCATTGGAAGGACTGATGCTTAAGCTGAAACTCCATTACTTTGGCCACCTGATTCGAAGAACTGACTCATTGGAAAAGACCCTGATGCTGGGAAAGATTGAAGGTGGGAGGAGAAGGGGATGACAGAGGATGAGATGGTTGGATGGCATCACCGACTCTATGGACATGAGTCTGAGTAAGCTCCAGGAGTTGGTGATGGACAGGGAAGCCTGGCGTACTGCAGCCCATGGGGTTGCAAAGAGTTGGACACGACTGAGCGACTGAACTGAACTTGCTGTGCAAAAACTTGTAAATTTGATTCAGGTCCCATTTTGTTCAGTTTTATCTGTACTGCCTTGGGAGACTGACCTAAGAAAACATTAATATGATTCATGTCAGAGAATGTTTTTCCTATGCTCTCTTCTGGGAGTTTTGTGGTGTCATGTCTTATGACATCTTTATGTCATGTCTTTACATCTTTAAGCCATTTTTTTTTCTTTATTGTAGTGGTTTTTGCCATACCTTGACATGAATCAGCCATGGATTTACATGTGTTCCCCATCCCTATCCCCCCTCCCACATCCCTCTTTTAAGCCATTTTATTTTTGTGTATGGTGAGAAGGATATTTTCTGACTTCATCAGTTTACATATAGCAGTCTGACTTATCCCACACCACTTGCCAAAGAGACATTTTTCCATCATATATTCTTGCCTCCTTTGTCAAGGATTAATTGCCTATATGTGTCTGGGTATATTTTGGGGCTCTCTATTCTGTTCCATTGATTTATATGTCTGTTTTTGTGCTGATACCATGTTATTTTGATTATTGTAGCTTTATGGTATTGTCTGAAGGAGGGTTATGCCCCCTGCTTTATTCTTTTACTTCAGGATTACTGTGGCAATTCTGGATCTTTTACAATTCCATGTCAATTTTAGAATTATTTGTGAAAAATGTCATGGGTAATTTGATAGGGATCACGTTGAGTCTGTAGGTTGTTTTGGGTAGTATCATCATTTTAACAATATTAATTCTTCCAATCCAAGGGCATAGGACAGCTTTCCATTTACTTGAATAATTTTCAGTTTCCTTTATTAATGCTTTACAGTTCTCACAATATAAGTCTTTCACCTCCTTGGTCAATGTTTGTCTGACTCTTTGTGACCCCATGGACTGTAGCCTGCCAGGCTCCTCCATCCATGGAACTCTCCAGGCAAGAATACTGGAGTGGGTTGCCATTTCCTTCTTCACCTCCTTGGTCAAGTTTACCCCTAAGTATTTTTTAGTGCAATATTAAAAGGTTTTTTTTTTTTTTTTTGTATCAGGTCTCTTTGATATTTCATTGTTAGTGTAAAGAATTGCAGCTGATTTTCATATGTTAATCTTGTATCCTACTGCCTTGAGAATTTATCAGTCTTGTAGTTTTTGTGTGGAGTCTTTAGGGTTTTCTATAAATAAAATAATTTCACCTGCAGTTAATGACAATTTTACCTCTTCCCTTCCAATTTGAATACCTTTTATTTCTTTTTCTTGTCTGATCTTTGTGACTAGGACTTCAAGCACTATGTTGAATAGAAGAGGTGGGAGTGGGCATCCTTGTCTTGTTCCAGATTTTAGCAGGAAGGCTTTCAGCTTTTCATTGTTGAGTATTATATTGACTGTGGGTTTGTTGTAAATAGCTTTTATTATGTTGAGATATATTTCCTTTATACCCACTTGTGGTAAGGGTTTTTATCATGAATGGATATTGAATTTTGTCAATGCTTCTTCTGCATCTATTGAGATGATCATGATGTTTTTGTCTTTTATGTGGTATATCACATTGATTGATTTGCATATATTAAACCATCCTAGTGAACTTGGGACAAATCCCATTTGGTTGTGGTGTATGACCTTTTTTATGTGCTGTTGAATTCAATTTGCTAATATTTTGCTTAGAATTTTTGCATCTATATTCATCAGAGATACTGGCCTGTAGATTTCTTTTTTGGTGGTGTCTTTGTCTGGTTTTGGTACCAGGGTAATGGTGCCTTCATAGAATGTCTTTGAGAATACTTCAATTTTTTGGAAGAGTTTGAGAAATATTGGTATAAGTTCTTCATTGTATGTTTGGTAGAATTTACCTGTGAAGCCATCTGGTCCTGGACTTTTGTTTGCAGGCAGTTTTTTTCTTTATAGATTTTATTTCACCTCTAGTGATCTTTCAACTTACCTATTTCTTTTATTTTTTTTTTTCAGATTATCTATTGATTCAATTTTGGTGGGCAGTCTGTTTCTAGAAACTTGACCATTTCTTCTAGGTTGTCAAATTTGATGGCATATGATTGTAACATTTCCTTGTGTTTTTGGTATCTCTGCAGTATTGGTTGTTATGTCCCCTTTTTCATTTCTTATTTTGTTTATCTGGGTTCTCTTTTCTTCTTGGTGAGCCTGGCCAGATGTTTGTCAATCTTGTTTATCCTTTTAAAGAAACAGCTCTTGGTTTTATTGATTTTTTTTCTATTTTTTTAATCTCTATTTTATTTATTTCCTCTCTGGTCTTTATTATATCCTTCTTTTTGCCTAGAGTTTAGGTTTTGTCTGTTATTCTTTTTCTAACTCTTTTAAGTGATAGGTTAGGTTGTTCGAGATTTTTCTTGTTTTTGAGGAAGGCCTATATAGCTAGGAACCTCTCTCTAAGAAGTGTTTTTGCTGTATCCCGTAGATTTTGTATGGTTATGTCTCTGGATTGATAATGAAACACTTTTCAGCAAATTTAATGTATCTCAACATACACTTTGTATATTGTCCTTCACCTCTTCCTTTTTAGAACAGTGCCTCATGCCCTACATTCTCCTTCATTTCTCCATAAAACTTTACTTCATTGTTGAAGTGAAGTAGACACTGGGCTAGATCTTTTACTTATATTATTCAATTTTTTTAAATGTATGAACTATAGAGTACAAGTATATCCTTGGTCATAAAAAAAGTTTTTTTTTAATTAAAGAAGACTTCTATTTACAGCAGAGACCAAAAGATTTCTTTGAAGAGCAGTTTATACCCCACCCCCTCAGGCATGAAGCCTGAAAGACCAGGAGTTGTGCTGAGTGGGACATTTCTCAAAGATCAGGGAAGAGTTTCTCTAGCACCTGTATTCTTCTACTTGTGAAGGTGCTGGCAAAGCCCAGTGAGGAGCTGTGGCAGTAGCAAGCAGCCTGGTAATCTAGAGGTAGATCCAGGCTCCCACCTGGGATGCCTGGGGCTCAGGGCCATTGCTGATCACTAGAGATGTCATCTTCCCATTTCACTTTGGCCTCTTTTTAGTAGTGTCTAGATCAGACACTGGTTCTCATGTTGTTCTCATAACAATAGCCCATGGGCCAAATCCAGCCTTTACCTCTTTTTGTATGATCTGTGAGTTAAGAATGATATTTACATTTTTAGATTGATTTTTTTTTCCATGTGAACTTCTGGTTATTCCAGCATTTGTTGAAAAGCTGTCTTTTCTCCCTTGTGTTGCCTTTGCACTCTTATCAGAGAGCAGTTGACTCTCTGTGGGTCTATGTCTAGGAACTCTCTCTTGTTTCATGGATCTATTTGTCTGTTCTGCCAATATCACCCTATAGCTTCATAAAGCTTTATATCACCCTAAAGCTTCATATAGGTAACTTTTGAAGTTGGGCAGCGTCAGTCCTCTGACTTTGTTCTTCTCCTTCAATATTCTGTTGGCCATTCTGGGTGTTTTGCCTCTCCATGTAAACTTTAAAATCAGTTTGTTGATACCCAGAAAGGTTTTTACATTTTTTTAATGGTTAAGAAAAAAAGATATTTCATGGTACATGAAAATTATATGAAATTCAAATTTGTCTCTATAAAGTTAATTTGTTTACATATTATCTATTGTAGCTTTCACAATACAATCAGAGCTGAGTGTTTGTGGCAGAGACTGTATAGTCAGCAAAATCTAAAAGACTAACAATCTGGCCCTTTACCAGAAGTTGATTGAGCCCTGGTCTAGATTCTAGGCTGTGACTTACACTTAGTTTGGTTCTGAGCATGGCCTATGGGGCCAGACTCCCTGTTTTCAAATCCTTCCATCACCATTTGTTCACTGTGTTACCTTTAAAATGTCACTTACCCTTTCTGGGCCTTTTCTTAACTGTAAGGTGGGGAGGATAGCATTTATCTCACAGAGTCATTGTGAAGATTAAATTAATTATTTCATGTAAGTGTTTAGAATAGGGCTGGGTACCTAGAAACTGTGTATACATATTGACTTCCATGCTTGTTTTTATCCTGGCTTAAAAAGAATATTACCAAAATGGTCTCAAATCTCTCCCCTGCTAATTCATCTACCCTACTACTTCCCAGAGTGATCATCATCTTAAAACACACCCTAATGCTCATCTCTTCAAAGACCTGCCACAGCTTCCTGTTGCCTGTGGAGTAGCCTGGTGTTCACAGCTCCACAGCCCAGCTGCCATCTGTTGGAGCAGCCTCATCTACCTTGCCCTCCGGTTATGATCCCTGTGCTCCAGCCCTTTCAAGCACTCTGTGTTTGTCCACATCTCAGCACCTTCCCATCCTGTGGTTCTTTCTGCTCAGAAATATTTCTTCTGGGAATTTCCAAAGGGTCACTGAGATCTGGGGGCAGGATACAGCCCACATTTCTGTTACGACTTCCTACGTGGAAATCAATGCCAGATTGCACTGTAGGCATGAAATGGAAATACACTCTTGTCCCTCATGAAACTCCAGATAAATTCTTTCCAGGTTCAGGAAGAAAAACTGCAGAAGAAGGCTGGAGTGGAAAAGAAATCAAGTCCCCTCTCCCCAAATCAGGCCTCCCTTCGGCCTTGTCTGATGATGTCTGGGGGTTCTCGCATGGCATGCCCATTCAAGGAATGTGCACCCTGGACAGAGAACTGGGTGGAGAGAAGCCAGAGACAGCAAGGGAGCCAGACCTCTGATTACATATCAGTATCATAAATGTTTCTTGATGCTGTTGAAGTAAGCATCAAGATTATATATCAGTGTGAAAAAGAATGCTCAAGATATAGCATTAAAGGAGCTTGTAGGATACAAGATTGCATCCACATTGATTACAACTGAATGAAAAGTGAGACTGATCAGGAGCCTGATGGTGGACATGAGTGTGAGCACATGAAACTACTCTTGGCTATAGGGGTGCTGTCACCGCGAGTGATTATTTTCATTCCTTTATTTAGAGTGCTGTTACTGTGCTATACCCTTATTTGTGTATTTAAAAAGCTAAAGGTTTGATGGGGAAACTCATTGGCTTATAAAGTGAATCTCTCATTGTACATAAAATTTTTTAAAAACTAAGTTTTAAAAGACTGGCACGTAGTAAGCTGGGATGAGAACAGTGTCTTAGCAGTCTCTCCACCTGCCTTTTCTTCTTCTTCATTTCATGTTCAGTAAGATATCTGAAGACAGCCCTTGTCCAGCCACTGTGTACAGTCATGGCTATTGGGAATGCCACTATTAGCTCTTGTCTTAGGCTCACATCACCCTTCAGACTGTTCCAGAATGTCCTCCACCTTCCCTGATTCGTCCTGGATCCCCAAACAACAGCAGTTATTTGTCCAACATCACTCTCCCCTAGAGTTCTGCCCTTCACTAAGGAACCCACAAAGTGATCTGTGGTAATGTGTCCATGCAAGATATAGGGTTATTGCTAACCCCTCCCAGATGACACTTTTGCTTCTCAACCTAGGGATTCCACCTTAAGAGGCTGTATTAATGGATGTACAGGGTCCCAAACAGTGAAGGTGATAGTTGGAGGGATGGAACCTGGACTTTCCTAACACAAGGGACATTAATGAGCAGGGCAAATAGGTAGGGCAGAGAGGAAAAGCACTAGAGCTGGGAATCAGCAGGGAGTTAATTCCAGATAAATAACCAGGACAGTTCTTGCTTTCTTTTAGGAACGACCCAGGCCCATACCTCCCCTGGAGAGAACACATTGAAAGAGCATCTATGGCCAGAGGTAAGGGTTTTGTCCTCATGGGAGAGGTAGTGACTTCCCTTCTGAAGGGTGAGTCCAAGTCTTGATACAAGTTGACAGGCCCTTCCCTGAGGCCTTGAGGGTATAGGCTGGGTGAGCTGCTTCCCCAGGAACAGGCAGGTTACCTGGCAGAGTGGAGGCAGCATAACTGTAGCTCCTACAGCATAACTGTAGGAATTTGGGGCTCAAAATCTCTTCAGACTGAGCAGGTGATTCCCAGAAGTGCCCAGAAAGACTTATAAACAGCCTGGTTATCTCTGTGAACCTTGAAGCAGATGCTGTGAGTTATCTGAAGTCATTTGGGTGAGGTTTTCCCAGAATATCTACAAGATAAGAGTTGAGAGTAAATGCTTTATCTCTTACTGAAATCAGTAATTCATGAGAAATTAACTTGTGTCTCCTTGTGACAGATGTGCAACCAATTTACTGCACGTTTTCCCCCATTGGAATGTTTCCCCTTTTGCTCTCAGTTCTGGGGAGAATACATATGATCTCCTTTCCCAAAGTCCTCCACCTGATTCACAGAAGTGGAGGTTGCTCTGGATGTACATGGGCATCTGAGGCAGCCAAGTGGACTTGAGGACCAGCCCTCCCCCCGCCCCCCACCTGCTTTCAGCAGCCTCTCTGGGCTTAGGACACATTCTGTTCCAGTGGGGACAGAAGAGTCTCCCAATTTCCACTTTATCCAATTCCCAGCTTTAAATAACATAATGCCCCATATACCCACTTTTGTATAAGCAATCAAATTTAAAGAAGGAAAGTAGATGATACGAAAAATATAACATATAGAAGAGATTTAATTTTTTTTTAGTCTAGATATATTGGGTCTTTTCTTAGTGATTTCCTTTTTATTGTGATAAAATATACATAATATAAAATTGATCATTTTTGAGTGTACAGTTCAGTGACATTGAGTATATTCACATTATTGCGTACCTATCACCACTTTCTATCTCCAGAACTTTCTCACTATCACAAGAGTTGGTTTTTATTCTTTATCCTGCCTCCCTCTCTCTCCACCCCACTGTTCTGAGGCATCCTTACTTGCCACCTCTAAAATCATTCTCAACAGGCATAAGTCTCCTTTTACTAAGTGAACTGGGTAAAGGGTTAATAGAACATGACTATGGACAATTGTTGCTTTTGGATTTTGAGCCTCATAGAATAAGTACATGGTCATCTCTACATCAAGCTTTTAAGACCTGTAACGTTTCCTTATAAGGCAGTTAATATTTCTGACATTTGGTTTCAGGGGCAGAGCCTGAAGAGTTTTTCATTCTTTTGCAACCCAGAGAATGTGCCTTCTCCAGGATCCACTGTGCCTTCTAACTCAGGTACGTGACCCTGAGCCATGAGCCAGGAAGGCCAGCATCTTCTCTTTGATGTGGCTGTCAGAGGCTTGAACTCCACTTACTTGCACCTTTGGCTATTCACATCTTCCCTCTTCCCTGTCCTCAGCCCCTCTGCTTTTGATATCCTCAGTCACTTCTATGGAGGGACACAGCCCAACACACTGCTCAAGAGATAAAACCAACATGGCCCCATGGTGGTTTTACCTGGGTGAAGGTGACCCCTGGGAGCTCACTTCCAGGTGGGTGGACCATGTCACAGGAGCTGTGGGTTGGATGGATCTGTGCTACACAAGTACCTTCCCAATCCTGTAATGTAGCCACAGTGGGTGCTCTAGACATATTTTTTCCTATAATGGGTTAAGTTCATCTAATACCTGGATGCTATGAATGTTGCTGTTGAACTGATCCTCTTTTCCAGCTTTATCTTGTTACATGGCTGCATTATGGACTGTGTTTAATGGCTTTGTTTGTTTGCATTGTACTGGCTTATCAGGGTTTCCAGTTAAGCATGCTATTCTTACTATTCTGTCATGTAAGAAGTGTGGTTGGAAAAAGAAATCAATGTACTTCTTAGGAAGTGGCTTCTTTAGGAAGCTTACCCTTAATGCCCCCATAACATGACCAAGGAATATATCAGTGTTTTCTAAGGAAATTTAATTTTAAGGATGCTGGTGACCCAGGTAGGTCGTGGAGGCTTCCTGCAACTTGTGTCTGATATTTATGAGTGTTCACAGGCTGTTCACAGACCTGTTCTCTGGCAAGCCTCCAAGCTGACATGATCCCTTTTGAACCCAGATGGTTTTCATTTTACTGTGTTCCTCTCTTATTAATGGTGGCCGAGAAACGCAGAGTCAAGGGATAGAGGGAAGTGAGAGGCAGAAAGAACGCCAGATGAGAAGGAAAGGTGGTCCGTGAGTAACCTTCCATGCGACACCTACTTGGAGATCTTGAGACCAGTCAGCAGTGTGGCCTCTAGCTGAGGACTGAACCTCTTTGGAGCAGGTTTAGGGCTTCCAGTGACTTCTTAGTCTTCAGATTCCCACTCCCATGGCCAACCTTGGGGCATCCTTGGGGTGAGGGCCTTGGGTCTGCTTCTCCCATTTGGCATCCTGGGCCCACACTGTGAGAAATGTAGATCTAATCTTCTTACATGGGTTCTTGTCTTTGCAGTTCACTCTCTGAGACCTTCTGATATTAAATTTGTGGCAGCCATTGGCAATGTGAGTATAGCAAAGGGATGGAGGTTGGAGGCGGGGTTTGGGATGGGCATTCTTTGAATGAGCTCCTGGTAACCAGGAAGAATGTTTCACTTGGGGAGAGAGAATATTTTCTGAACTGGAAAAATCCTAAGACATAGGGTTCTGAGTTGATGTTGTTGTTTTAAATTGAGTGACTGACTCTCTTTACATTATGATGAAGAAACTTTTGAACTTTCTCATGAGTAAATCAAACCTATTGATAAATAAGCCAAAGATGACACAGAATTTTAAAAGCAATCTCTTAAACTTTCTACTTTTGAGATAAAGAAGAAAAATTTCCTTACCTGCTTGGCAAATTTTTAAAAATACACCCATCTTTGCTAATAAGTTTGAAGTGGTATGGTTTTATGTGGTCAGGAACTGAGAAAGGGAGCAATAAGGGAAGGATGGAAAGAGGAGAGAGGGATAAGCAGAAAGAGAGGAGGGTAGGAGAGCAGAACCAGTGTGATTTCCTGGTCAGTCCTGGCTTCTCGCAGGCCCACTCCCTGGTCTCAGCACTGCTGCCCCACAAGTCCTAGCAGTCCCAGCTGCATGGACCACTAATCAGGTGTTCTCAGCTCTGCCCTGTACCCCTCACACCTGAACCAGTACACCGCCGCCTCTCCCCTTCCATGTCTTCCTCCCATCTCTGCCTACCTGTTTCCTTCCCCATGTCCTCTGTCGCCGCCGCCCTCTGCACCCCTGCAGCCTCAGCCCCTGCCCCTGGCCCGGGCTGCCTCCTTGCTGCAAACCCATCCCACTACCCTGCGCACAGCACCGGCCATAGGTGAAGACTTCACGTTAGAAAAACTGATCAGGGACCAGTGAAATCTTCAGCCAGGGCTCCCACCCTTGTTCTTTGCTATTTGTGATGGTGGGGTTAAACCTGCATGTGTGACTGTGTGTGTGTGTGTACGAGCGTGCACGTGGATGAGGGTGAAGGTGGAGGTGTCCCAGGGGGAAGGATGTAAGGAGAGGTGGGAATAATGAGAAGAGAGATTTTCTGTCACGAGGAGCACATTACCGCTGTCGAGCCTGTGTGTCCCTGCATGCTGATGGTGACATCGCAGAGCCAGGACTGTGTGACACTGGCTGGAGGACTCGCGAATTCTCCTTCCTGAGGCAGGGAAATTCCCTGCAGGGAACTCTCCACTCCAAGCCCGGTTTCTAAAGTTAAACCAATCAGTGGTTTCCACTCTTTGGTCTTGGCTCTGAGAGAGTTCTTTGACTCATGAATTATTCAGCCTCACAGCTCCTGCTGTCACTCAGCTCACCCTCTCTCCTCCTGGGAGCCCAGGGTGCTGGGAGATGCTTTCAGTCCATGATGGTCTCCCAGCCCCCGATCATTATCCTCAAGCTGACGGCACCTCAACCTTCAGGATAAGCCCCAGGAGCACAGTTCTTAGGAGGCTGCCTGCCTCTGTCTGCCCTGAGAGTCAGCTCTCATGAACTCAGCCTGGTTTATGAAAGACATCAGGATAGGGAAAGATAATGGAAGATAGTGAAATGAAAAGGAAGGAAGGTGGAAAGCTGGTGCTTTTGTTCCAAGTTCCTGGAGCTTCCAAGGCCTAGCACTTACTTGTGACCAATGCTAGCACTTGTTTGTTAAATTGCTCTGGACTTCCTCTTTCTCACAGAATGTTAAAGATCAGAGTTGTCAGAATTGTTTTCAAACTAACACTTGTGACAGACATTTATTATAAGGAAAAAATGAAAACACACGTAGATAGTATTAAAAAATGGAAGATCTCACTCATATCTCCTATTCTCTTGCCTCAACAGCCACATACATACTTCAGTATATAGCGTGTGTGTGTGAGAGAGAGAAAATGTGTATGACCTAAATAGGGTTACACTGCAATATGCTATCTGTGACCTTTTACCCCTCTTAACTAAGAGTCACAGACATTTGCCATGCCAGGGAGGTTATAATCCACTCTATCAAATTCCTTGAAGCCAGGGATTGTGTCTCAGTTATGTGTCTCTAGGGCCAGGCCACAGAACATGCAGCCAGTGAAGAGCATGGGGGGAAAATGGCCAGCAGTTGGCAAAATGGCGGCAGAGGAGTTTGCTGGGTTTGTTCCAGCCTTCCCCTCTGTGACCTCTCCCTTAGCTCTCCCATACTCTCTCTACCTTGTTCCTTTCATCCTCTCCCTTCCTTCCCCTCAGCACCCCCATCCAGCTTTTCTGAGGAAAACCTCTACTGTCAGTCAGGTCCACTTTGGCCAGGCACAGGCTGACCCCTTTGCCTCAGCCCCAGAGGCAGGCCTCCCTCAGGATTTCACCTGACTTGTATTTGCGTGTGGTTTTCTCTTTAATGTGTTACCTTCCCTCAGAAAACTTTTTCAAGCTCCCTCTTGTTGAAAAGAAGAAAGGACTCCCTCCCAGTCAGAGGAGAGTCAGCCTGCCATCCCCAGAGGGAGCCAGAGGTGTGGCCCATTTTTACAGACTGACTGGCTGTCTTTGAAGCTGGGTCCTTAAGGACAGGCAGGCCCTTTAAAGGGAAGCAACAGCAGGCTGGGTGTAAGGTAGTGAGGGTACAGCATCACCTGTCATCACCACACCTGGAGACACTGTCTTCTAGGAGTTTTGAGAGAGACAATTTGTGTCAGAACCTGTGAAAATACTACTATTGACAACAGCTAATATGTGCTGAGCATTTTCAGTGTTCTGGGCACAATTCCAAGCATCTCTGTGCTTAGTCACTCAATTGTGTCCGACTCTGTGTGACCTCATGGACTGTGCCAACCAGGATCCTCTGTCCATGGGATATTCCAGGCAAGAATACTGGAATGGGTTGCCATTTCCTCCTCCAGGGGATCTTCCCAACCCAAGGATCGAACCTGCGTCTCTTATGTCTCCTGCATTGACAGGCGGGTTCTTTACCACTAGCACCATCTGGGAAGCCCCCAAACATCCCTGGGACCTCACAAAAGACAAGATTCTCATGGTCTCACCTCAGCCCTACGACCAGGGAAACTCTCCAACTTAGTCCTGTGTGGTTCAGCTTTTACCAAAAGGACAATAAAACACTTACAGTGTTCATTCAAAAAATAGTATTGAGTGAGTGTTTATTGAGTACTTATGATGCATCAGATGCTGTTCTGGGTCTGAGGAATATAATCAGAACAAAACAGAGGCAAATTGCTGTTCTCCTGGAATTTACATTCTAGGCAAGGGAGACAGACCACACACATTTTAGATTGTGTATTAGATTATCTAATTATTTTAGAGTATGGAAAGTCACAATGAAACAACCTATTGTGTTTCTATGAAGGATGTTAACATTCTACAGAGACACATTTAAGTCTAAGCTCTCCCACCCAGTTTTCTCATCTGAAGAAAACTTTTACACCTGTTATTCCCTGAGTTTGGGCCAGCAAACCTTGGAGAACATCTAACATCCTTTCTTCCCTCCCTGGAAAATGAATGCAGGCAGGTCTGGCCATTTTCTGGATCCAGGGATTCCCTTTTGTTGGCGGGAGGGGGTGTATGGCAGGCAGCGGGAGTCTCCCCAGGACAGGCTCTGCCACCTTCCCTGGCTGGGCTGCTCACACCCCGTATCTTTTCCAGCCTCCAGACTCAGGGACGGATGACCTGGAGGAACAAGAATGGTAATTGTTCGGGAACGCCAGAGCAAGAGAGCTGAGCTGAGCCTCCAGATTGATCAACTCTTGTCTCCCTGCTTCATTGGCGGGGAGACCTGAGGGCCAGGGAGGAGATGCTTGCTCCAGGCTCCCTTAGGGGCAGGCAGAAGAGTGGAGACCAGAACACAAACGCCTGCCTCTTTATCCAGTGCTCTGTGCGGGAATCCCCCTGGCTCCCTGGGGTGAATAAGGGAGGAATAGCGGGAAGGGCTGAATGAGAGGTTCTTGCTCTCTTCCTCCAGCCTCTGTGCTCTGCTCCGGGGGATGTAAGCAGAGTTGGACCAGGGTCAGGCTCATTCTACGTAGTGGTCTGTGTCCCCTTCCAACTTGGGACCGGACTAGAGGGGCAGGGAGGAGGGTCCAGAGCTGCTCACCCCATTTTGGCAACTCCATTGCCCTCTGAGGTGTGCCTCTGTCTCCAGGAAGGATAAATCCAGAATCAGAGCAATGCTGAGCTGATGCCTGTTGTGAAAGAGATCACAGCAGTTGAGGGCAAGCATTGGTAGGCGACAAACTCAGGCTGACGTTTTTATGTCTGCAGGACCGAAAAGCAGGAGCCGCAAACGTGCATGGGAGTGGTGACTGGTGAGTTCGGTGTTTTCATGGCCGGAATCCAGATTGTCCCTATCCCCTCAACACAGCAGCCCTTTGGTGAAAGAAGAGGATGCGCCCTACTGGCCACATTGTGGCAGAGCCTGAGGAAAGGAGGAGGCATTCTGAGAGGACAGAGGGAGCCAGGGTGTGAAGAGTCACATCCCTTGAAAGGAAGGCATGAGAGATGTGTCCAAGGGTCCCTGAGTGAGAAGACTCCAAGAGACATGGGGTTAAGGTTAAGGCATGTAGGAGAGGGGACAGGGGTGCCTGGGCCAACATCCCGAGGCTTCTTCTCCCCCAGGACCCCAAACAGCACTTCGTCTGGGAAACTGTCGACCATTCACTGCCCCCACTGCCACACCCAGGAGAAGACCCAGCTCCAATTATCAGTTCATTTCATTTTGTAGTAACTCCCTTACTTACAAAATAGATATATCAATTGACTTCAGCAAAGTGAAATGAAAAAAATGAAAACTGACTGTAATCCCTCCATCTAGAGATAATCATTGGGCTTCCCTGGTGGCTCAGATAGTAAAGAATCTGCCTGCATTGCAGGAGATCTGGATTTGATCCCTGGGTCAGAAAGATCCCCTGGAGGAGGAAATAGCAACCTACTCCATTATTCTTGCCTTGAGAATTCCATGGACAGAGGAGACTGGCATCTACAGTCCATGGAGTCGCAAGGAGTCAGATAATCAGTATTAACATTTTGACCTTTTATATGTGAACATGCTTAGGAATATGTTATATGTAGCATTTTTTTTTTTTTTCCCCCACTTAATATCAGAGTTGCCTTGCAACTCGATTAAGTCATCCTGAAACCCCTGAGTGCCTTGACGCCAGCTGAGTTAGCCTGGTGGATAGAGTCACCTATGGCTGGTGTTCACAAGCCAAGAGCAAGAATACCACTTTTCACTCCATAATTAGAGTGAAAAGACTCTGGTGGCAATACAAATGCCCTCCTGAGCTGACACTCGAGCAGAGCATAATAACAAGTGAGGTAACTGGTGCCCTGTCAGTTCAGCTCGTGAATGTCACCAAGGACCTGGGAATTATGAGGCTCCCTGCAAAGTGAGGGATAAATAAGACACTGGTCCTGCCATTTGCCCTTGCCATCCATCCGGGGAGGCAGAGGCCTGGTGTCCAACCCTCCAGGATCTGATTGACAGGTGAGGGGACACTGGTGGCCAAAGTGGTGGGGGGGTCCTCTTGCAAAGGGGGAGGATGCTCACCCCTTCTTTCACTTTCAGAAGAAGCGTGCCCCTGTGACTTGGTGACTGTCTCAGCTCAGGCTAGGTTTAGCCCTGTTTACCTTTAACTGGTAGGAAAAAAGAAATGAAGTGTATTTGGGGGAGTCTAGGAAGATGGGAGAAGGAAATGGCAACCTACTCCAGTGTTCTTGCCTGGAGAATCCCAGGGACGGGGGAGCCTGGTGGGGTCCCACAGAGTCTATGGGGTCGCACAGAGTTGGACATGACTGAAGCAACTTAGCAGCAGCAGCAGGAAGGTGGGAAAATCCCAAGGACGGAGGAGTCTGGTAGGCTGCAGTCCATGGGGTCACGAAGAGTCGGACACAACTGAGTGACTTCACTTTCAATTTTTACTTTCATGCATTGGAGAAGAAAATAGCAATCCACTCCAGTGTTCTTGCCTGGAGAATCCCAGGGATGGCGGAGCCTGGTGGGCTGCCGTCTATGGGGTCGCACAGAGTCGGACATGAGTGAAGCAACTAAGCAGCAGCAGTAGCAGCAGGAAGATGGGATGTAGTTTAGACCCTGAAACCATAAGCACAGCTATGGCTTTACCTGATTTCTCAGTCTGTCTCCATTTTGGGGGTCCCTGACCCACCTGGTAACAAGTCCTACTAGCCCCCCATTAAGTACAGCGTGGCCAGGAGCCCCACTGACCAGAGGAGCAGCAGAAGGCAGGGCGGTGAGGGCAGGGTGACCTGCGTGCCCTTAGGGACAGGACTCACCTCGAGCTGACAGTGAAGCCAGTCTACCTAAGAGGGATGGGCCAGGGAGGGGGGTGATATTGGGTAGTCAAGCCCGCAGAGGAGCAAGTGGTCTTCCAGGAAAAAGTGCTACAAAGTCATCCAGGCCTGAGCTCAGCCCATCTGTCCTCCAACCCCAGAACCTTAGAGCCCTTCCAGTCTAGCTGTGTCCTCTCACCCATCACAGACATTGTGCCATTGTACAGATGGGAAAACTGAGTCTCAGGAAGGTAAACAGACCTTTGCAGTTACACGGTCAATATGTGGCAGAGTCCCTAGGAACCCAGGTGGCCCAGCCCCACAGCCTGCGTCCTTTGTTCTGACTCCAGAGAGAGCTAACGAGGACAGAGCAGGTACACAGCAGCCCTCGAACAAAATAATGGGCAGATTTATGTGAAAAAATCGAGGGTCATGTTTGGTCACAAAGAAGCAGTGCTTTACAAATGCCCTTAATTTGATCTTCCTTGGTGGCTCAGCTGGTAAAGAATCCACCTGCAATGCAGGAGACCTGGGTTCGATCCCTGGGTTGGGAAGATCCCCTGGAGAAGCGAATGGCTACCCACTCCAGGATCCTGGCCTGGAGAATTCCATGGCCTGTATAGTCCATGGGGCTGCAGAGAGTCAGACATGACGGAGCGACTTTCACTCCCTCACTAACTTGGAGAGCCTTTCACTTTCAAAAACGTCACTCCAGGCTGTTCTGTCATTCCTCCTTGCAGACCCTCCTGATGTGAGGAAGAGAAAGTGTCCCATCACACACCCACTCACACGTGCGCACTCTCACACAGACACACCCACATGCCCACACCGTCCCTGTCACCTTCAGCTCTGGGTTCCCACCACGCCTGGGGGATGGGCTCCGTCCACGGGCTGGTCAGGGCGCCATAAAGGAGGCTCCTGAGTTTGGGTTGAGGATGAAGATGTTGTGGCCCCAGGTGACTGAGGGGGCTGCCCAAGCGGACAAAGCCCAGCGGGCGACTCCCGCTCTCCTGCCCCTTCTCTCCCTGCTACCTGCACAGTGTCAGCTCCCTTCAACAGCAGCCCCTCTCAAGCTGTCTTTTGGATTCTGCTCCAGAAAGCCCCAGGCACTTGTGGATGGGGACAGGAGAAATAGGGGCCGGGGAGGGGGCACCACTTCACTGCCACGGCACTCTCCCCGTCTGCCGTCTCCGCTCTCGGGAGCAGACACAGCCTAACTGCTCCTGACAGCACTATTTTTAGCGGTCCTCCGGCTGTCAGCTCTGGGACACGTCTTCCGTGTGCTCCCGGGAGCCTTCCTGTTCTGCTGTCACTCTCAGGAGGAGGGAGGGCAGGGAGGCAGCCTGCCGGGTCCCCAGTCCCAGCACACTTTCCCTAACGAGCACGCAGCACAGGACAGTGAAGAACTGTGGGATCTGAGTGCTCAGGCTCAGATCCCAGCCACCTCAGGCAGCTGGTGTAGCCTCCCCCAGCCTTGGCTCCTCTTTACACACACACCTCAGGGCTTGGCACTTGGCTGGCCTAGCACCTGATGGATGCTCCTTTTTCTCAACTCCGTTCACTTCTAAGGGCCTGCTACAAGGTGGACCTCACAGCCCAAGGCAGGGCATGCTTTGGGACAGAGGCAGTGACCCTGGCTCCTCACCCCAGCATGGGTCAGTCTTTACAGGTGACCACTGGCTGCCGGGACCACAGCCTCAAACCAGCTCTCTCTTTAGTCCTTTCAGAGGTCATCAGACACTTCAGCCCATCTGTTCTGAAGCCCATATGTGCCCTTGGGACGGGAGTGGTACGCCGTGATGCTACTGAGTAAGCTCTTTTTCTGGCTCTTGGTAGGGCTGGGCACCCTGTTGTCCTGGGCATCCAGATGGGAGGATTTGATGGGTTTGGTGGGGGGAGGGTAGTGGTGCTGGAAGAGTCAAAGAGGTTTTAAAAGAGAGATCTGTGTTAGGTCAAAGCCAAAATGTGTCTCCCGTGCTGACTTTAGTCTGTTGATGGGCCTAATAAAAAAAATCAGGTCAATGTCTGCCTTCTAGGACTCAGGAGGGGTGCAGTGCAGCCTCCTGCTCAGAGCCTTGTGCGTAGGTTGGGGAAGCGGCAAGCTTTCAGCCCCTGACAAAGTTGTATTTAACTGACTTTTCTCTTGACTTCCTTCCCTCTGCAGAGACTTGTGGATTCAGGCAAAAGACCTGGTGAGGAACATGAAAGAGAACCAGGTAAGAATCCATCCGACTCTGCTGGGGGCTGTTCTGTCTGCTGGGAGGCCATCAGACCAAAGACACCATGCAGCTGAGGCCCTTAAGCCATCATGCCCTGAGCTTGGCAACCGGTGTGGCCTGGGCCCTCCAAGAACACCTCTGCCCCTGGTATCCTCTGGAGGCCAGTAGAACACAGGGCCTCTTCTCATATCCCTAGTATGGTCCTGCCAAAGTTGGCAGATGAACTAAATACCTGCAAAGAAAGAAGGTCTTTAGGCACCAGGTTTCCCTGCCATATCTTTTTCATGCTATCGTCCTTTCTTTCTTTCTTTTTTTTTTTTTTTACAGCAACTTGACTTTCAAAATGATTGGAAGCTCATCAATGTGTTCTTCAGTAATGCTAGTCAGTGTCACCTGTGTTCCTCCACCCAACAGGTAAACCGCAGGCGGGAGGCAGAGGGATTGCAGATGCTGGGGTGGGTGCCGAGTGAGTGAACTAAACCTGACTGATCTACCCCTGGCAGGCTGGGCCTGATGACACATATTTCCAAGTTAGGGCAGGCAGGTAGACAGACAGACAGATATCTAAGGGTCAAGGAACTATATTGAGGGACATGTGTATATGCATGCTTAGTCACTCAGTCGTGTCCGACTCTTTGCGACTTCACAGACTGTGGCCGCCAGGCTCCTCTGTCCATGGGGATTCTCCAGGCAAGAATACTGGAGTGGTTGCCATGCCCTCCTCCGGGGAATCTTTCCAATCCAGGGATCAAAACCACATCTCCTGCATTGCAAGAGGATTCTTTACCACTGAGCTATGGGGGAATTTTTAACTTACCATCCTATCAGGAAAAGGAAACCATGATATAGATAAACTGAGCCAATGATCATTCTACAACTGAGGGATATTCACTTTCTGATAAAAGATCATTTTGCCTCTTGTAGCTCCAATTTCATTTAAATGCTAACATCAGGAGTTAAAGCGGGATCTATACTTTTGGCATTGCCTCTTAACCAGTACACTGTGAACTCCAGTTTTAAAGGAAAGTTGTCGAGTTGTTCATATAGGTTGACTATATCATCAAGGCTCTTTGGCATTCCCAGGAACGGGATATGAAATATGTGACTTTTAAAATATTTTATGTAGGTGACTGGCTGTGACTTACATCTTTATTGAAGAGTGTCTAGGTTAGGATCAGTTGAAGGTGAGAGGGTGGCTTAGGCTATGGTAACATAAATGGCACACGGATGATTCTTCAGGAGCCTGCTTGCCTCCAAGATGGCCCCACCTCTTATGACAGTTCAATTACTTGCCCACTGTCCTTTCAGTCACCTTCCAGGGCCTCCACCAGGCAATAGCACAATCAAGGGTAAAGTTTCTTAAGGTGCTGTCCTCTTATTTTCTGTGCCCCTCTCCCAAACACACTCTTGCCTTCCTCCAAATGCCCCATGACTCCCGGCCTACCATCAAAACTCCACTTCCTTTAGTGATGTTGGACGTGTAGATCTTGAAGCTTGTTCTACTTCTCTGCTGTTTTCTCCATGGCAAGTGAAATTTACACCTCTGTTAGTTCTTGGCACCACCCCCTCCACTTTAGCCATTACACAAACCAGCATGTACTCATGAATTTACACGTTCACACACTGAATGCTCAAACAAGCGTTTAGGCACTGCTGTATTCCTCTGCATATCCACTCATGCATCCATTTATCCATCCATCAGTTATCTGTTCATGCATAACTTCATTCTTGCTTCTTGCATGCAGGCACATATTATGGTATTTATGATGAGTTTTTCATGCTAGCATTTGACTCTTTAAATATTTGAATGTATTCATTGGCACTCATTCTCATTCATGATTTCTTCCATACATTTTATCTTGGGTTCAAGCATTGCTGTGTGAATTCTTGCATTCTTTCATGTATTTATTCCTTCAATACATTACATTGATTCTTAAATATGTATATGACACATTCCTGTGTGCATGTGTCCATTTATGTATTATTTACTTTTGTTAATTTATGACTGCACAAGCAGTACACAGATGCTTTCTCCTTTTAAAAATGAAACATTACAGTTAAAGCTAAAATATTCTTTAGCCAACACCTCTGATCCTCTCACCTTTTTTCTCCTAAATATTTTGCACATTTGTAATTCCTAGTATTCCTTTATGTGTATGTATATGAGAGAAGTTTAACATAAATACTGTTATATTGTATGTACTATTGAACAATTTTTTTCACTAAATATTTTTGAGATATAGTCATGTTGATACTTACAGATTAAATTTATTCCTTTAATTGCTAAATAATATCCCATAGTGTATAGTTACCAGATTTTATTTTGCTATTTCTATATTGGTGACCATTTAGGTGTTTCTAGTTTTTCACTATTGTAAACAATCTTGTTCATTTACTTGAACATAGTGTTTTTCTAAATACAGTGATTATATTTCATTGTATTCAATTATAGTGTAATTATATTTCAAATTGTAGATTGAAGTATATTAACAGGTCAAAAATCAGTTTACAAGATTATAACCAATAATTATTGAAAATAGAATAGAATCAGCTATAAAATACTAGAGTTTATTGCACGTAGAAAGGTCAGTGTTGGCTTGTGATTATTTTTGTTTCATTTGTGTATCGATCTCTATGTACTGGGTTGTGATGTGAAATATACCTCACACCATGGGTCATGATCAAGGCAGTTTGAAGAGAAGTGCCTTGAGTAGATTCTTAAACAGAGAATTGCTGGTCATCAGATACATACACTTTAAATCTTGAAGGACTACCTAATTGCCCTCCAAAGGGGCTAAATCCATTTATAGTCTAATATCCTGGGACCAATCCCAACATGTAAGGGACTTTTCCATACCACTAAGCAGTTCTCAGATACCAGCTGGATGTCCTACAATTCAACTCAATTCTACCTGGAGATAGCATCAGATCCCACAGGCTAAGGGCCCAGTCCTCCAAGACTGCCCCCCACCCCACATTTCAGATGCTAGTCCCAAGTCCAGGGTGTCAACTGAGCTTCTGCCCAACTGGCTATAGATTGGAGATTCCAACAAGCCCCTCCTTGAGTTCAGTTAGTTTTCTTGAGTGGCTCACAGAACCCAGGGAAACATTTTACTTATTAGGTTATTGGTTTATTATAAAAGGACATAACTCAGGATCAGCCAGATGGAAGAGATGCCCAGGCAAGGTATGGGGAAAGAGCCAGGACCCTCCATGCCCTCTCCAGGTGGGCCACTCTCTGAGCACATCCAGTGGTCACCAACTGGGAAGCTCTCTGAACCTATCCTTTTGGGCTTTTATGGAAGCTTCATTATATAATACAATGATTGACTAAGTCATTGACCAATGGCAATTGATTCAACTTTCAGCCCCAGGTAGGGGGTGGGGTGGGGGAGGAAACTTAAGTTCCAACTCTCTAGCCACAGGGTTGATTCTCCTGGCAACCAGCCCCTGTCCTTAGGTGTAGTCCAAAAGTCACCTCATTAGCATAGCAAAACACACTTTTATGCTCTCATCACTTAGGAAATTCCAATGGTTTATAAACTCTGTGCCACAAAAAGGGACAAAGACCAAATATATACTCTGTATTATAAATCAAAATATCATATATTCTCACCAATGTCTGAGTGCACCCATTCTCTACAACCTTCCCAACACTGTTATCAAACCTAATGATTTTTTTTGTCAGTATGTGAAATTCCCTCAAGATCTAGTCATGTTGATACTTATGGATTAAGTTTATTCACACTTAGAACCTCACACTTTTAATTGACTGTAAACATATGACAAAAGTAATCATGCCTCACCTCTGATTTCCAAATGGCTATACACCAGTGACTTAATCTCTGTAAAGTGAGCTAGCTGTAGCAATGTTTACTAGCATTCACTTAAATTCCCAGTTCGTTGCATTTTTTCTTCTATCTTGATTTTTGTTTTGCACAAAGACCACCAAGGCTTTGGCACCTAGAATAAATCCTACCTCCACTGCCATTGCCCCCGAGCGACTTAGTGGCTCACAGGTCTGGCTCTCAGTCTCCTTGGCCTGGGTTGGCTGCTTCCTCCCTTCACTCCTCCAGTCTTGCTTCCGCAGCACAGACTCACCCCTCACATCCTAGTCTTCCTGGTGGTGCCTCTGGCCACAGCTAACCCAGAACCCCCATCTGAGAAGCTCTTACACAGCAGTTTGCATCCCTGTGTCAGCCTGTTCTGAAGGTGGAATTCAGGGTCTTCTGGTATCAAAAGGTCACCAATGGAACTCTCAACACATGCCCAATTGGAGGTCTCAACCACTCTTGTTCAGTTGGAACTCGAGCCAGTGAACAGCTGACTCCAAATTCCTGAAAAACATCTTGGGCAAACATTTCATTGTTTATGCTATGTCATGCTTGGAGGACATACAAGGTATTGTAAAAACAATTAAAGCGAGCTTGATCAGTGAAGGCAGGTTGCAGTTCATTATTTATTAAGCAACTTATAATTTAATGTACCTAATAGATAACAACCCTTGGTTTCAAAAATACACTCGTTTATTCTTGCAGATGCCTTTAGAAATGGATGTCAACATTTTGGAGGGCACACACTGGCAGTATGACTCAAAAAATCTAAAAGTGTTTGTGCCTTTTGGCTGAATAATCTTACTTCTTGGAACGAATCCCAGGGAAATAATTTGTTAGAAAAAGTTGTCTGGTTGCAGGCACACGTTTGATAATAGAGCATTCTTCTGATTCTAGGGAAGTTCATTTGAAGAAATAGGGCTTCCCAAGTGGTGCTAGTGGTGAAGAACCCACCTGCCAATGCAGGAGACATAAGAGATATGGGGTTTGATCCCTGGGTCAGGAAGATCCCCTGGAGGAGGGCATGGCAATCCAATCCAGTATCCTTGCTTGGAGAATCCCATAGACAGAGGAGCCTAATGGGCTACAGTCCCTAGGGTCACAAAGAGTCTGACACACCTGAAGTGACTTGGCATGCGTGCATTTGAAGAAATAAGCTTTTTCCTGATTTCAACTTATGGAGGAGTTTATCATATGTGACCTCATAGGCAAGGGACATTTTATAGGAGTATCATGTTTTCCACTAAAGAACAGGGACAGTTGGTGCCCCAAGGGCAAACCATTCAGCACTTGGAAAGCCTGGGTGGGCCCCAGCTCACTCTGCAGCAATGAATAGGCACCTTGACCAAGAATTTTCTAAAGCAGGGTTTGCAGTCCAAGGAGAACCATGCAGGGACTCCCGGAGGGAAGAGGGATGCCCTGAGTATGGTCCAGAGGGACAGCGAGGCCCTTTCTCAACAGACTTCCCATGCCTCTTTAGAAGGGAAAGTGTGATGCTGAATGTCATGCTCAAGAAAAGAAAAAATGAGACAGGAGGCTTTACTGCTGGCTGTGGCAGCAGCATGGGCAGGAGTGGCTTCCAGGGGATAGCCTCAAGTGGAAGCAGAGACACAGGAGTGGGGAGACTGCCCCAGCCCGAGTGATTGACAGCTGTCTCCAGAGTCAGTGCCTGTGAGTGTGCTTTGTCTTCCTCTGAGCCACATTGCCTCGGGGGGACATCAGGCTTGCAGGCAGCTGAGGAGTTTTTCTTGTTGAAAAGTTTACTTTTATTTTGTTTTTACACTGAAAACTGTAAACCGGGGCTGTTTTGTTTTGTTTTGTTTTGAGGTGCTCTCATTTGTTTATTTTCATTACATGAGAGGAATTGGGTGGGTAGGAGGTGTCTTTAAATAGTCAATGACAGGACTCCTTTTCTTGGGGCGGATGTGGCAGCGAGAGGCCTGCTAAGAGTGCCATGGAGAAGTTTGGAGTACCTTCCGAGTTCTTAAATGGACCTGATTTTCTTTAGGTCAAAGTGATTCCATCAGCCTTTGGGAGTAAGTCTGGTCTGTCCCACATGTCAGCTTTATAATTGCCTTGATCTTGGGTTTGCTCTTCCCTGACATGAAACTTCTCATTTGAGGAAGTTTACTTTTTTGTTGATGGGTGATGGGTTGGGGAAGTCAGAGAATGGTCTGTGGGAAACTGGGATCTAGACAGGGCCTTTGTCACTATCAGGTCCATCGAGGAGGGTGGGAGTGGCTGGGGAAAGGAAGAGACAGGCCGGCCTGAGCCTGGGCATCTTTGCCCATATCCCTCATCCCCACCCACACTTAGCACATTTCTCCTTCCACAGCAAAGACATGTGACGAGCAGCATGGACCAGCTGACTAGGATACTGGACTACCTGCACCAGGAGGTGAGGCTCCCCTAGGTCTGGGGGCCCAGGCACCCAGAACCCCATCACGGGCGTCTGCAGCAGCCAAGAGAAACTGCCCTTCTGCGGGTTGGTGGGGTTCTGGTTTCCTTTAAATGGCCTCCACTGGGATGGGGAAACGGACTTCCAGGAGGGAGACCAAGACCCCAGAGAAAGGGAAGGCATTGGAGGAACCAGATTTCTTGCCCTTTTGATGAAAAACGGATCAGATATAGAACTCTTTACTCTTGCAAAGGATATTTCTGAGGGACCTCTGGAGAGGAGGAAGGATATAGGCCAGTTCTTCCCTGGGTTCTTGGTGTCCTGCTATTTCCTGAGGACTGGCTCTGACTGCGTCCAGGGTGGTGATGGCATGGAGGGGCCTTGAGAACCCACAAAGCTCCCTTAACTGACCAGTGAGAGCACTGCATGTTTTGGAAACCCCAGGGGAGCTCTGGGGGGAGAAGAGAGTCTACAGTCCTATTACCACCAGGTCTTGCTGCCCTGTCCATACTGTGGTGGGGAGGCGCCCTGCCCACCATGGGGGATAATGGCACAGGGGCAGGGCTAAAAGCTTTGAGCCAACCCCAACCAACCATCTCCCAAAGGGCCTACCTGTTTAACAAAGAGAGCCCCATCGTGCTCAACCGGATCCCAAACTAGGCTCAAACCAAAGGTTCCAGAAAGGCCAGGGAGCTGTGACCCTGACTTTGCAACTGTTCATCTTTTCCTTTGTATCCCCCTAGGTCCCCAAAGCATTTGTGAACCTGGTAGATCTCTCCGAGGCTCTGAGGGGTTCACACTGGCATCAGAAGACTCTGCTTAGGTAAAAAGGGAAGTGGAGGGGGACTAGCATTTGCGGCTTGGTGCCACGTGCCAGGCACTGTGTGAGACACTTCACGTGCTTTAACTGATCCAAGGGATGGAGCTGGAGAGGGGCTAGGGGACCTGTGTGTGATCACACAGCCAGTGGGGGCAGAGTGGGGCTGCAGGGGGGGCCTGAGTTAGAGGATGAAATACTCACTCTGACTGATGTGGTGCCAGGTGCCCTACCCCCACCAGAATGACTTGAGAGTTTAAAAAACAGCTTGAGCAAAACATCCAGAAGCCAAGAAGTGTTACTTCAGGACACTGGAGAGACAATTTAGCCTAAGTGGATTTTATTTTCACACAACTTGATCCCCATATATTTCTGAGACGTTTCGGAGAATTTAAACTCTTTGAACCCAAATCTTGAGGTTTCTGGCCTTGTATCCAGAAAAGATATCCTTGGTGATGTCCTTGGCGATGGACAGTGCTGCAGTCCATGGAGTCACAAAGAGTCAGACACGACTGAGTGACTGAACTGAACCCAGAAAAGAAGTTCATGTGGATAAAGTCAGGACAGGGATGGCTGAAAGTGGTGGCAATGGAAAGAAGAGGAAAGGGGCATTTGAAGAGGAAGAAGGGAGAGGGGCTCAGAGTAGGGGAAGGAAGGAGAGGAGGTGGGCTTCTGGGGGAGAGGGGGAAGGGAGGCGGTACATCAGGAGATTCAGGGATGAGTGTCTCTATAATGTACCCTTTTTCTCCCCAGTGTGTCCCTCCTGTCCTGCCTTTCTTCTTTCCTTCCTTCTTTCTCCTGGACCCTCTGAGACCCCCAACTTGTCCCTTCCCTGCTCCCTAAGCAGCTCCCAGTCCCCGCATCCCCATCTTTCCCCAAGGGGCTGCCTGGATGGTCCCAGCACTGCATCCACACTCACTCCTGGCTTGTATTAACCTGCAGCCCCACGGCCCAGACCTGCACGTGCTCAGGGGAGAACTCGCGGCTGTCCAGCGTTGTGACCCAGTGGGCTTATCAGGTGAGCTCACTCTGGGACACTGGCTGTTGGCTCACAGGGGAGGGCGGTCATGAGAACAGAGGTCCAGGAACAATTAGGGTGCCAGCTTGCTGAGGTGGGACCCCACCTACTGAAGTCAGGACTAAGAGTCAGGAACGGAAGGCAGCAACTCCTCTTGGGTCACTTCTGGGTGGTGACGTGATTTTCCTGTATGTAAAGTGGGGACTACAGTACTGGTTGGTGGGAGGAGAGTAGATGGAAGTGTGAGAGTGGTGGTGGTACCTACGGTTAAGGATGCTGAAGAACTTTGTAGATCACTCCGAGATCGTTTGGTCATCATCACCGCTTATACTGTGGCTGCTGAGCTAGTTTGCCTAGATTAGGCTTGTACCCCAGACTATAGTCAGGGACAATAGCCCCTGAAGATGTGTATCTAGCTTACACGTCTTACATGACAGTGTGGATGGCTCGGCAGAAGCCTTCATCCCCACCAGCAAACAGCACAGAGCACAGCTCCCACTGATACACGTTACCGCGATGATTTTTATCTAAGAAGAAATTTATACCTGTGAAGCTGTATGGCACTTAACTCACTCGGGAAGGGACAGTTTCTGACTGGGTCATAGCATATCCCTCCACAGAACTCAGCCCTTGAAGAGAGCGTGGGGGCCCTAGCTATGTGCTGGGCAGCTGTATACTTCTTGAGCTCTCAGAGAGTATATTTCAGGTCTAACTCTGCTATTACCTGATGCTAGCACTTCAGAGGAGAATGAAAACCCAATTTAGTCAATCATAGGGCCCCAAAATATGAGATGAGAGGAGCTTCCAAACAGCATACAAATCAGACCAGCACGGGTGGGTCATTCTGACTGGGGCAGGGGTGAGGGAGCTGCTGGGAGCTCCTTGCTGGGAGGACAGGAGGACGGGAGGATGGGGCAGGCTGAGCCTTGACAGTGCTCCTTTCTTCAGGAAACCTGGGAACGTCTCCTGGCCTCCAGCAAGTACAATGAGCAGGAGTCCTTCGCGGTCGTCTTCCAGCCTTTCTTCTGCGAGAGAGCCCTGCCACCACCCTCAGTGAGTGAGGCCGGCCCACACCATCTCCCACCCCTGCCCTCTCCTCCACAGGAGCCCCATCCCAGGACGTGCAATCTCAGAGGAAATGCTGCCGTTTTCTCTTATACTCTGGGGCCCATTTCCCCGTGGGACTGGCTAACCCGGTGAGGTGGGTTCTGAGAGGCAGAGCAGCCCGGAGGTAAAGAGCATGGACTTCACACAGACAGCTTCCAGCTCTGGAGTGGGCTGGCTGTGTGACCGTGGGCAAGTTGTCTGAACTCTTTGTGCTTTGGTTTCTCACCTGGGATGTGAGGGCCATTGTTAGTAGTCCCTCCTTTAGGGTGGATGAGTAAATACGTGTGAGGAACTTAGAACAGCGCCTGGTGTATGGAAGCCCTCCATATCTCTCAGCCATGGTGACTATTCAGGGTGGAATTTCCAGGCACTACGCCACACTCCTCTCTCTGCAGGCTCCTCCACACCCATCCTTACAAGGGAGGGTGATTCGAGTTGCTTCCTCACCCAGGTCACTGGACCAATGCCTCTCACCCCAGGAGGCCCGCAACCACAAGCGCTGTGGTGGGTCCAGGCAGGCTCAGCTCAGCAAGGTCTCTGACGCCTCTGGGGCTTTAGCACTGAGCATCTGGGGCAGTTTTCCCTCCAGGCTCTTGGTTTCTGTTTCCCGGAGTCACTGTGATGTTTAAATAATGGTTTAGAAAGAGGAGGAGGAGGAATATTAGTTCCCATCCCCCTCCTACTCAGACCACAGCTGAATCGCTTCCGAACCACCTGCTCCTTCTGCTGTTTAGGTCAGTGTGTACAACCACACCATGACAAGTAGCAGCCAGGTGTGTAACCCGCCCCCCCAGGCCCTCACCTCCCAGCCCTGACCCCAGACAGCAGTCCTCTAAGTTCCCACCATTCTTAATGGGGAAGCATGAAGGATCGAGGCACATCAGGGCCCCCCATCTCTGCCAGGAGAGCTTCGAGAGTATGTGGCAGGGCTATCCCATCCCTTGGAGCACACAGGGCTCTTCATCTGGTTCTCTTTCAGGGGGAGCGGCCATTCCAGGATCCCACTGCTCTCGGCTTGACTCTCTGGAACAGCATGGTGAGTGGCTGGGGGTCCTGGGGCTGCACTGATAACCTGGGGTTTGTTCTGTGGAAGGAGGGGCGGGACTCTGCCGTCGCACCCGGCCTGCCCACTTGCTGCCGGAGGGGCTGCAGAAACCAGAAGGACTCCAGGATGATGGTGATTCTGGGCCACCAGGGGTCCCTCCTACACCTAGTGATGGCCCAGCTGGGACCCCTGGGAGTTTCCCTCCTCTTCCCAGAAGCTGGGCTGTAGCCCTGACAGTGAGCAGGGCTCCCTGGAAAGCCTCAGTTCTGCTCTTCCTGGAGGCAGGGACACTTCCCTGGAGTCTGTCTGGGAGGCTTCACTGGGAGTCATGCACTAGGGATCAGGCTCACGTAGCGAATGGGTCCCGGTTTCCCTCACTTCACACTTAAGGGCAGTCATGTGATTTCCAGTGCCCAGGGTGGTGCCTGGGGTGAGCGTAGACTCTAGAGTGATAAAGACCTGGGTTCAAAACTTTCACAGGCTCTGTGAACCTAGGGTCTCAGCTCCCTTTCTGCAAAACCCCTGAGCCGACACGTGGTGAGCGTGTGGCTCCCTCCCTCCCTCCCGGCCCATGGCTATTACTCACCACAGTGACCCTTCCTCCTCTGACTGGGACAGGCTTTCCCCAGACTCTGAAGTTTCCCCCAGGGCTGTCTGGGATTCGTCAGTGGACGGGATGTTCTGTCAAGACTCTGAGCCTCCCCAGGACACCAGACAGAGACCTGATGTTGCCATTTACTTTTTTCCCCATCCAAGCTGTCTTATTTTTAGAATTCCCAAGACAGAAACTTAGTTTTCTTCTTTCTTGAATTAGAAAATTTTTTCTCTCCGTCTCCTCGACTGGGGTGCTGTGCTGAGTCCATGAGCAGCTGCAGTTGGGTGTGTGGTAGCTGATGAGACAGGGAGGGCAAGGCTGGCCCAAGCAGCCCAGGTCCATGGAGTCACACCAGCTTTCAGAAAAGGCATTTGATTTCTCTGGATGAGGACCCTTGTTAGTGGGCCTGACCCCCTGGGCAAGATATTCCCCCGGAAATCCACTTTGCTGCTGATCTCCTGTGAAGGGCCGAGCAAAGGAGCCTGACCGGCCCTGCACAGGCTGCCGTCCCCCACTCTCTCTCTGGGGGAGAAGAGCCGATGCTTTAAGCTCAGCCAAACCTCTCTCCTCCCCAGGAGCCCAGAAGGGAATAGAAGGTCTCGCATTCCAGACCAGGGACTGGGACCTCGCTGGTGTCCCAGGGGCTTTGAGGTGGAGGCAGCTTTCCTAGGTGGGCAGTTAGCTGCCTACCCCAGACAGCAGCCATTTCCCAGCAAGAGGCCTCACGCTTCCTGGAGCTGAGTCGCTAGGAGAGAATTGTGTCACCAGGAAGGCCTATACCCTTCTTCCTCTCCGGTGAAATGACAGGCTATCCCACTGTCTCACTCCCAGACCAAGCACTGCTGCCAGAACACACGGATAGTTCCTGCAGGCCCAGGGTAATTTATGAGAAATCAGGGCAGTAACGGGTTTCAGGGAAGGGCACCGGGTGATAAGCCAGAAAACCTAGGTTCGGGTCCAGCTGTGCTTTTGGTTGTTTCTTGAGGTGCATCATGTGGTCTTTCTGGGCCCCATTTTCTCTCCTGGCCAGCCTCAGAGGGCCTTGGAAAATACAGGAGCATCTCCCCTTGGGTTCCCTCCTATGTCCTCCCAAGGACATGGGGCGACCACGAGTCTCCCTGCCTCCACCTCTGTGTGTCTCTGCCGTGTTGGGCTCCACTGAGACCACAGAGTTGTCAAAGCCAGTTATGTCCATCATGCCCAGATTTGCAGACCGAGAGAGGGCCACCCTCTTGCTTGGGGAGCAGAGAGGCGCCAGCAGAATTGCTGTGACCATAGGGATCTGGATTCTATCGCTTCTCTCCTCAGCCTCACCCCAGGACACAGCAGTGGGGCTGGCTGGGCGAACCACACAGTGTCTGCTCCCCTGGCTGAGCTTGGGATGGGTGTGAGCTCTGAGAGTTGGTAAAGGAAAACCCCACATACCTAGCACCATCCCCGCCGAATGAACCACTCAGATGGAAGTTGAGCTCCCAACACAAAGCAGAGGAGGATTTGTGTTTGGGATGTAATTCATTCCCAGGCCCTTCCTGCCTCCCCGGTAATTTCTGATAATTCTTATGCAACAGTAGCATTGACGAGACCCACCTGTGGGGGTCAGTTGCCAGATCCAGTGGCCAAGGACCCCCACCTGATGCCAAGCCCTATGCTAGTGTTGGAATCTCAGGGCAGAGCAAGAAGGCTGGGGAATGGCTCCCAGTGGAGTGGGAATCTCAAGAGCATGTCTAAGGTCATCCCCCTGCCCCTCCCACACTCCAGTTCATCTTGGGGGCAGGGAAGCCATGCGCACGAGATGCAAGCAATGAAAGTACTGAAAGGAGACCAAGAGCAAAGACCCACATCAGGGTCCCCGGAGTATGTGCGCGTGCGTGCAGCGTGGGGTGGTGGATGGAGGGACACACGAGTGTCCTTTTGATGGAGCAAGCCATTTTCCATCCTGAGGATGGAGGGTCAGAGCAGGTGTAAAGGGAATTAATGGCAGCAGGAAGGATGTAGGTGATGGATAAACAGACATTTAGGATAAGATTATCCATGCAAATGGGTTTATTGGGAAAAAACCTATGAATCTTCCTTTGGAGTCCTCAAAAAAATTAGGCTCTGTGATATCCATTTGACTAAAATAATCGTGATGTGGTTTTCTCAATGTTTCTTTCCAGATTCTATCATTGATTAAATTCTTGAAAGATTGGAGGAATCAGGCCAGTTCGACATCAGGCCACAAGCCAGGCCCACTAAACACTTCCTTTCAGAGCAGTCCTGAACCTCATGGGTGGGACTTCCTTACTTAGAAGTGTCCACCATCAGAATAAAACTGAAAGGAACTGAGGAGCCCTGTTTTTCCTCCAGCCCCTGAGCGAAAGGTTGCCACTCCTTTGCCAAAAGGTTAATTACACCCTTTTATCTGACCCGGTCCGTTTGGGTGACAAGCCAATCCCAAGAAGGGTAAAGTTCTTTCCTGTTCACTGGGCACAGATGCTGGGATAAGATACTGCTGAGGAATCTAAAAGGCTCTTGCAAGATGGCAGAGCCCATGACTGAGCCAGACAGGAGGCCCGTCCCATAGTCTACTGTCTCTTGTGTCCCTTATTGGGGTCCTTGGGAGGGGAAGAGAGTAGCAGGATGGGGTGCCCTAGGACCCCAGCCCCTGGGGGCAGCAGTGGCGGCAGCAAACATGAGGTTTCCAAATAGTAGAAGTGCGGGCAAGAGAAAATCTATGATCTCTCAAAGCCACTGTGTTTTTCCCTTAAGTGTTTACAAATGTATGTGTGTGCATTCTAAGTTGCTTCAGTCGTTTCTGACTCTTTGCGACCCTTTGGACTGTAGTCTGCCAGGTTCTCTGTCCATGGGATTCTCCAGGCAAGAATACTGGAGTGGGTTGCCGTACCCTCTTTCAGAGAATCTTCCCGACCCAGGGATCTTGCCGACCCAGGAATCAAACCCATGTCTTTTACATCTACCTTCATTGGCAGGCGAGTTCTTTGCCACTCATGCCACCTGGGAAGTCCCTTACAAATGTATAATGAACATTTTAAAATAACAGAAGGAGCTTAAAATTTCTCCCCTTTGAATTCTCCAACCGCCTTCATTTTCTCATCTTTTCTCCAGTGAATTTCCCTGAGTGGATCTTCCGTTGCTCTCCCTGTGGATACACCACACGCTTTTTGCTATGTCACTTTCTGCTATGTTGTTAGATAGGCTTCAGTTATCATTTAAGTAGCTGCCTCTATCAGCGCTGATACCACTATCACTGTTCCTGAAATGCAGACACTCTCTCTAGTTGTTAGCATGGGGCCGTGCTGCGCCCCATGCCCCCGTGCCTCTGTGTTCCAGGTAGAAACATGGGGCTTGCCAGGTGACCAAGGGTTTCATTCATTCCCTGCTGATTTACACCATGTATTTGCCTTTCCTTCCTATTCCTATTCTCCTCTCAGAGGGAAACGTAATCAGGGAGCCAGGCAGCAGCAGGGCAGCAAGGACAGGGGACAAGAAGTCAAGCAGAATAAATAACTGGCTGCTGGAAGGTCAGAAAGCCGATAACTGCATGAGAGGGATTCAATTGGATCTGGACACCCAGGTCCTCGTGTCAGTCCAGTCTCTCTGGTGTTCAGTTTCCCTGTCATAACAGTGGACTGGGAATCGGCGGTTCCTCTCCTGCAGTGGAACTCAAGTTCTTGTTCAGTGGCTCAGTCATGTCCGACTCTGCGACCCCATGGACTGCAGCATGCCTGGCTTCCCTGTTCTTCACTATCTCCCTGAGTTTGCTCAGATTCATGTCCATTGAGTTGATGATGCCATCCAACCATCTCACCCCCTTCTCCTCTTTCCCTCACTCTTTCCCAGCATCAGGGTCTTTTCTGATAAGTCAGCTCTTCGCATCAGGTGGCCAAAGTATTGGAGCTTCAGCATCAGTCCTTCCGATGAGTATTCAGCTTAGGATTGAATGGTTTGATCTCCTTGCTGTCGAAGGGACTCTCAAGAGTCTTCTCTAGCATCACAGTTTGAAATCGTCGATTCTTTGGTGCTCTACCTTCTTTATGGCTCAACTCTCACATCCATACGTGACTACTGGAAAAACCATAGCTTTGACTAGATGTGTTCAGTTCTCTCTGGTGTTCAGTTTCTCTGCAATAGGAGCAGTGGGCTGGGCATTGGTGGTTCCTCTCCTGCAGTGGAATTCAACTTGAGCTGGCATCAGAATCCCTGGAGGACTTGATAAAACACAGGGAGCTGGGCCCCACCCCAGGGCTGGGGGCTGGGAATTGGCATTTCTAATGTGTTCCCAGCTGATGCTGCCCATCTAGGGTCATACTCTGAGAAACACAGGGCGATTGAGCCTCTCTCAGTGGTACCCTAGGATGCTGCCACCTGTGTAAGACTTTGCTGTTCTAAATATTACCTTCTATTCCAGATGCAACCAGCAGGACAGAAAGATGAACCATTCAGTGCAAAAGAGAGAAGGCCTCTGAAATGTCCCTCCCAGGTAGGCAAGGACTGGAGGGGATGGAGGTGGGGGCGGGGGGAATCTCCTACTGAGTTGGGAAGAATGGTGGGGTCACAAAGAAGTGGGCTTTGCTATGAAAGTGGGTCTTACCTGGATGAGACATTAGTCCCATTAGAGTCATGGGTCTGTTCTTCTGGGCCTGGGCATACCTAAGGTTTATACCTGTGGGTCAGGAGAACTGTTTTAATAGAACTCAGGCCCCTTCCATACCTATGCAGGGCATAGGAACAAAGCCTCAGCTTACTTGGCCCCAAATGCCAAGAAGGGTGTCTTAAATATGTGCCTAGTATATAGTAGGTGTAGAATTAATGTTGATGAATAAATTAATTTTAAAAATGACAACATAAATGAGTAGAATTCCTCTTATCACTTAATGCTGGTCAAATTTTTGGCTTTCTTGATGAATTGGTAAGTTTTTTGTTACTGGGCTATAAGAACTATGCAATTCATCCTATTTTCTCTTGGCCTTGGCTCTCAGGAAACTTTAAGTTCTCTTTTCATGGAAATATACCTACTGCACCTTGTGGCATGAACCTCAGGTAGAGAGCAAGAGATGCTGACTGTGGCAAATGGGAAATTTCAAAGTGTTAATGAACTCCTGCAGGGAACTAGTGGGCAGTACAGAGAAGAAAAGCCAGAGAATGGTTTTCTCATCATTTCAAGGATGGTATGAATGTTTCAAATTGGCCAAAGGCATTGCTGGATGATAAGACCTGATGATTCAAGGATATGGATTCCTGGATCATGGTTACAATACATTATCTTTCTCTGCAGGAGAATCCCTATCTGTTCACCTACAGGAACAGCAACTATCTTCCCAGGATGCTAAAGCCCCAGGTGAAGATTGAGGTACGGAGAGGTGTTCTGTGATTGACAAACATGCAAATGAACCAGGGGCAGCCACTTGATGAGTCTTCGGAAGCTTCCAAGGGTTTCTTTAAGTCCTGGACCCCTGGGGGCAGGCTGGAGAGGATGAAGGAACATGTGTGTGGGTGTCCCCTAGGTGCTTGAAGCAGGGCTGCCCTCCAACTCCATCTTTAGAATGATCTTGGCAACCAACGTCCCATGGCTTCACTGGGTATGCTGGGGGCTCAGTGCTGCCTGCTCCCTGTCTATTTTGACGTGAGGCAAGAATCTTTGTATATGGTTATGCTCAGTCATGTCCGACTCTTCGCAACCCTATGGACCATAGGCCACCAGGCTGCTCTGTCCATGGGATTTCCTAGGCAAGAATACAGGAGTGGGCTGCCATTTCCTCCTCCAGGGGATTTTCCCAATCCAGGGATCGAACCCATGTCTCTTATGTCTCATGCATTGGCAGGCAGGCCCTTTACCCCTAGCACCACCTGGGAAGCCCTAAAGATCTTCAGGCCCTCCTCAAATCTCTGACAAGTCCTTTTAAACTCATCCCAGCCCTTAATCTGAAGAGAAAGTCAAGACAAGACAGAGAAACAGGGTGAAATCTGAAAGCAGTCAACGTGGAAGTCCTCAGCCGTCAGCTGAGGACCCCTTAGGGGCCGCCTCACACTCACTCACGTCTTCCTTATGACTTATCTCATGTGTCTTTTTCTAATACTTCCTGTTGAGATTAGATAGGGCACTCCACAGTCCTCTGAGGACACAAGAAACACTTGAAGGTTGTCATCCTCCTCCTCAGAGGACCAGGGACCAATGTGGGTTGAGATGAATTCAGTCCTAGGACCACCCCTGCCTCCCTACTGGATAAAAGAGGGTGCAGTTTGCTCTGGGTGGTGAAGACAAAGCTGATGGACAGGGCCTGCATCGCAAAACCCGAGAGAGAACAGTGTGAAAGACTTGATTTATCAACTCATCCCACACTTTCTCACTAACATCACAGCAAAAAGGATACATCTAAGAGGCAATACGGCTCAGTGAGTTGAGCAAGTGTGCTCTGGGTTCAAATCTAGGCTCTTCCTATCACTGGCTCTGTGTCAGCAGGCAAAGTACTTAACATCTCTGTGCCTTGGTTTTTCAAATCTGGGAAATGATGAGAGTCATCATCCTACCTCATAGAAGTATTAAATGGTAATAATTTATAAAGTATAATGCACATTTAACAGTATCTACTGGGCCACGAGTTTTATATAAGAGGGAGCAATACAGCCCTTCAGGATAAACTTACTGAATACCAGCTGTGTACCACTAAGATGCAGGCTCCGTGAGGGCAGGGGCTCAGGGCAGGTATCTCGTCACTGTTAGTTAGATGAGAAACTAAATGAGTGGGTGGATGGAGACCAGGCATAGGAGATGAAAATACAAATAATCTAGCAGGGTCGGCCAGCAGAGGCAGCACAATGTACCAAGTGCGGCGGGGTTTCCATGGGTATTCTGAGAACTCAGCTCAGAGCACATGATCGATAGGAGGGAGTCAAGAAGGCTTCCCCAAGGGTTCCCAGGACCTCAGCCTTGGGGGTGACTAAGGTGCAGCCAGGTAGGTGGGAGGGAGGGGGACAGGGAGAGGGAAGAGGAAAGAAAGAGCAGAGGTAGGTGTTTGGGCAAAGACACGGAGGGGACAGAGAGCTAGGCAGATGGTTTGGAATGTCAAGGGCCTCCTAGGCCATGCCAAGGATGATGGACTTTATACTGCTGTTAGGACAGAGTAGGAACATGCTTATTTAACCAACAAGCATTTACTGAGCTTCTACTACGCAGTGTTATAGGCTCTGGAAACACAATAATCAAAACAGACAAAAATTCCTGCTTTCACTGAGAATTTGGGCAAAGGAGTGATTTTTATGTTGAGAGAAAAAGAGTCCTCTGAATGGATTCAGAAAGCTAAGGAGGAAGACCACAGGCCAGCAGCAATGATGCTGAAGAATACAGCCATATTTTAGAAAGAAGTGATGAAGCCTGAAATTAGGCTGAGGGCTGAGGGACTAGAGAAGAGGGGCAGGCCTGGGAGCAGCTGGAAGGGGTTTTGTGGACACTCGGTGTGAGTGTTGAAAGAGAGGGACAGCTCCTAAAAGATACCCAGGTTTCTGTATTAAGTGGTATCTCCCCAGTAGAGGCACATTTCTCACCCAGTTTCTTATGTGGCAAGAACCATTTCTTATTATTTCTCCACGTGTCTCCTTTCAGGTAAGAGATGGAGCGGAAATCAGGTGCTCTGACAAGGATCCCTCTGACACGGTTCCCACTTCAGGTACACAGCTTAAGTCCAGTGATTTGTAAGCTCACGTGAGGTCTAAACCCATCACAGTAAGAGCAGCCTTAGGATGTCAATCCCCACAACCTGAGATATACCTGAGAGGTTTTCAAGGCCATCCAGTTCTGTGTGTATACTTGTAAGTTCATGCCTGTATTTGATTATTCTTTAACAAAAATGTGATAACATTATCAGAAAGCATTTATTGAGCATTAACTGTGTGCTAGGCCATGCTCGCAAAAGGCCCAGTGTCGGGTGAGTGAGCTGATGTCATTGTCCCCGCTGGGAAGCCTCGATGAGGCAGATTTGTTCTGTGAAAAGCAGAACCACCTTTAAGCAGGAAGCAAAAAGCCCACACTCCGAGTAGAGCCGTATCAGGGTGTACTCAAACACCACACAGCACGGGAAAGCACAAAGTCTTACACACGTGCCATTTTCACTACTTCTTGGTATTTTCAAAATAACCGTTGCTGGGTAATGAAAGTGAGACTCACGGAACGTTCTAGGCAGAGACCTTTCCTAAGAGGGGCTGCCTAAGGGCTGAACCTTTTCCTCCAAATGAGTCAGCCTGGGGGTGATAGCTGTGTGCACAGGACCGTGGAAGGTCCCAGGTAGGGGGGATGTGGTGGCCCACATGACTCAGAACCTCAGCCTAGGAGCATCTCTGCAACCGTGCAGTGGGTTCGCGTGCGTCCTGGGGAGTGACTCGTGTGTTCATTGATTCATTCCTTTGTTCACTCGTCTATTAGATGATTGTTGAATGCCTCCTACGTGCCTTCCAGGATAGAAAGCAAAGTTTGGAGATGTCATGGTATGCAAATCTTTGTGGTCAGGTTGTCTCCTTTTGCTGAGTGTTAGTAGAACAAATAAGTGTCAGCTTGCCCTTCATGCCTGTCTTAGCTCTACACACTCTAATCAAGCCAAGTGACTGGCAAGTAAGTTAAAAATCTTCTCATGGAACACTTCAGTATGTAACTGGCTCTTGACTAAGTTGCAGAAGAATGGAATAGGTGATAAAAGTCTTACACACACAGCGTCTTAATGCTTTTTCCCCATATTAGTGACAACCTCTTCCTGTTGGTTAGTTTGCTAGTAGAGTTTTAGTAACAGAAACAAATTATTAGCTTCATATGTAGGCGCTCCAGTAGCAAAAGCTCAAAGATGTATATGTATATGTATATTACATATGTATGTATGTGTCTATACATATATGTATACACACATGTCTATACATATATGTGTGTATACATATGTGTGTTTGTACGAGGAGAGGGAGGGTGGTGTTTATTTTAATAGCCATATTCTCTACAGTGAAATGATATCTATCCTCTTTTAATCTTATCATTCTAAAAGGATGGTCTGTAAAGATTTTGCAATCTGTCCAGATTATGTTCCTATCACAACAGTGATAAGCAAGCAATCCATTAGAGCATATCTGGACATCTGAAAGCCAAATGAAACAGGAACCTCTCCTTTATCCTCTGACCCTGGAGATGGTCCTGTTTATTGGCACTTGAAGATGTAAGCACAAGAAATCTCAAGACCTTGAGATATGAGATGCTCTGGTGATAGTTGTTTGGATAAGCAGATGGACAGATACAGGCATCCTTGATCTAACCAAGTAGGCCTGGGAACAAAACACCGGCACTGTCCACCTGGGGGGCAGTACTCATGGGCTAATGCTGGGTTGGCCCCTCTGAGTACCCCCCCTAAAATGCGTCATTTTGAAAAATGGCCACAGCTAACTGGACAAAAATGAAAAACACATTTCATTACTGCACTTGATATCTGATTGGACATTTTAATCATACTTGTGGCTGTTAGGGCAGGAGAAAGACTTAGCACTGGGTCACACTATTATCACCCTTGATAATTGTCACATTTTTGGTGAGGTCATTCACCCTTCTGGAGACTCATGTTTACAATTTCTAATTGAGATGAAGGCATCTGATACGTACTTACAAGAGCAGATCATCTATCTTTACATCGCCAGTGACTCGCACATGGTGGGAGCCTGATAAATGCTTGTTGAACTTATCTTTATTGCAGAGTATTTCTACTTCACAAATCAAAAATTCCCAGGGTTGAAAAAGATCCTAAAAACCCATTGCACCAAAGTGCCTTCCATTAAGACAATTTTTCACTGAGACTATCTTATCAAATAACTGTTTTACCTTCAGAGTTATTTTCAAAAACCTTTGTAGTCCCCTTTTCTAATGTCTCTCTCAAATCAATCCACCAATACACCCAGCTAATGAACAAGTGGTAATTTCAAAATAAGATACTGCCTTCATCAACAGGCCACAGCCCCTGGCCGCCCGGGTGCCTCACATCACTCCATCCGGAGCCCGTAGGTGATGAACCTCTTCCGCTGATCTGTGGGGTTTGGGATGAGATATGTAGAGCTGATGTAAGTAATTTTTATTGCCAGTTGCTATTTGGTAGCATGAATAAGTGAATGCATGCATGCACACTTCTAGTTTTTTCCTTCTGGTCAGTGGACTGTGGCTTGTGTTCATGCTCAGTAATGTCTGACTCTTCGCGCCCCTATGGTTTTCAGTGCACACATAAAATGTATTGAATGCTACCTCCTGTGGGCTTTATAACTTCATAAGTACTTACATCATTTTGTATTACTTCATGGCCCTGTCCATAAGATCACTGGGATAAGTTAAAAAAAAAAAATACAATGGGCCTTGAGGATGACTTAAGGTTTTCCCAGTGAGAAAAGGAATAGCATTTTGTAAACAGAATACTAGCAATAAGGAGCCAGAGAAGGCACTGGCTGTCTATTGAAGCTGGCTATCTTGAAGTCAAGCTGCTAATTCCATGCAAAGGGGGAAAATTCATAGCATTTGAAAATAGAACAAAGTTAATTCTATGCCTCTGTCACCAATAGTATAAATTAGAACAACTCATTTCTAAGTCCCTGATGTCATTTATTTAAAATGAGTGATTCCAATGCTGATATTGAAAATGCCCAGGTTACAGCACTGTGACCACCAGGGGCTTTGCTTCATTGTGAGTCCGTGGCGAGCTGTTCAGTGTACATCTTATCCAGTGTATATCCTGAAGCTCTTTCTAGAGTCACCACATGCTCCTGAGTCTCAGGACCTAACTAGTCTGTGACTAGGAAGTCATGATGCCCCGCAAGAAATAACAGCCTGCCTGTCCCCTGGTGGCACAGAGGTTAAAGCATCTGCCTGCAATGCGGGAGACTTGGGTTCGATCCCTGGGACGGGAAGATCCCCTGGAGAAGGAAATGGCAACCCACTCCAGTATTCTTGCCTGGAATATTCCATGGACAGAGGAGCCTGGGGGCTACAGTCCACAGGGTAGCAAAGAGTCGGACACGACTGAGTGACTTCACTTTGTCCCCTTGGCAGGACCCACCCACTGAACAAGTTCAAACTCACCCCAAGACACTTGGATGAACGTATTTCCCTTTCCTGCAATTTCTATCATTTAGAGCTTTGAGAACTGTAAAGTCTCTGATACAGAGCCTCTTCCTTAGCCTTTAATTCAGCTGAACACATTTCTTGAGCTCCTATGTGCCAGTCACATTTTTTTAAATATAAACTCATGCCAAAGCACTTCAAAGATGGAAACACAGACTAAGCTGGGCCAGCAGTTTACCACCACTGCAAAAGTCCTTATTTAAGTCCCTAAAACCTGAGAGCAAAGGGTTGGGCAGCTCTAGCTGACAACTGAGAGAAAGTTGGTTTTTCAGATTATGGCCCCAGGTAGTTTAAGAACTCCCAAACGTCAAAACTTCTCCCTGCCATTCCTTTTTGTGTCCAGTGGGCAGTTTCCCCATTCTGTACTCTAGTCAACCATTTTCTGGTAATTCGTGATCTTTTATCATAGTTTAGATGGCCTTCTGATAAGAGGCCCCTTCTGTAAAAATTTTGATGAGTTAACGATATGTTTATCAACTTCTTTTGAGGTGATGGACAATCTGTACCAGATAATGTTTAGGCTAATCAGCCCACACAAATTTAATCTTATCTCTGCAGAGTTCTCTCCCTAAGGAGAGCAATTGCTAAAGTGCTTTGCTGTGGTTCCTGGCTGTGTCTTTATGATATATGATGATATTAACAAAACTCAAATCAAGGTTTCTGGAATAACAAACCAATGAAATGTGTGTGGGGTTCTATTTTAATAAGATCCCAGATGAGTCAAACTTCTTCCATCTCTATTTGGTTCTTTTTGGTTTATTATCTCTTACAGGTCATTTCTTACAGAGTGACCAACAGGAAGCCACCCCTTCCAATATACATATCAAGCTATATACATGTATGCACACACACAAATGTGGACATACATGAGCATACATGTATGTGTGTGTTTCCTTTCTGCCTGCTACATTTGAGGCAGAAATGGCCAGCTTCAGCCACCCCTTTATAATACTGTAATGTGCTTTCAAAGCAAATCTCTCATCTCCTCAACATTTTACCAGCCCCAAAGATTTCCCCTAACCTTTGCACAGTAGTTAGTGTTCCCAGAATTCACTGTATTACACATTATGGCAACAAGAATACGGTGATTGGCCATCATCATCAGAAGCTAAAATAAACCCTCTAGAGTTGAGGAGAGGAGGTCTTATTTTTCATTTTGTTGCCTTTTTTACCCAGAGCCTGATTTCTTTGAGAAGAGGTCATTTCAGAGTTCTCAGGCTCAGCCCCGTGGATGTGTGCTAATGTCTGCAGCTGGCTTTGTGATTTGATATTGTTCTTCTAACCACAGAGCCTTGGGCCCACCCCAGACCTACTAAATCAGAAACTCTGAGGGTGAGGACCAGCCATCTGTGTTTTAACAAGCTCTTCAGATGATTCTGATGCATGCTCAAATTTGAAGACCACTAATCTCTATATTTTGCATACACACATTCACAGCTATGCATGTTTTAGTTTGCATGCTGTCATAGGAAAGAAGCAGGGACTTTTACTTTTCCAATGAGAGCAAATTCTCAGTGGGAGCAACAGTTCCCCATAGGCGGACAGCATAGAAATCGGGTAGACAAGATGTCTCCATGGAGGGAGCGAGACCTGGAGATTGCTTTGAATATTGTTTCTGCTGAGTGTGAACGCAGCTTCCCATGCAGATGTGATCATACCACATGCTGATGAGTGAAGTAGACTCTAGGTAGTCAGGTGGTGTCGAAAGCATCTTTTTCTCTGTGTTTCACCGCCCTCATCATAGAGTGACTTGGTAAAGAAGGGCTGTTGAGAGAACCTCCTGGAAGATAGATTTTAATGTCTTTATCTTAAGCAGTGGCTCACTGAAATGAAAGGTTTCTTTCCCTGTTGGAGTAGTGGGCCACTCCCTGGTATAAATGCTACATTAGACTTCTTCCAAGGCTGAAATGTAATTGACCAGTTAGTGCAACATCACATAGCTAGAGACCATGGTAGGCACATCTGAGGATAGATGGAGCTGTGTCAAAGTCGGGGTGCCTACGGGAGGAGGTACTCCAGGGAGGTGGGAGATATAAGGGGGAGTAGGAGGTGAGCTTGTGATTTGACGAAGGAATAGACGAAAGGTGGTATACCCACACAATAGGATATTAGCCATAAGAAAGAATGAGGTACTTGCACCTGCTACAACATGGGGAACCTTGAAAACATCATGTCAAGTGAAGAAAGCCAGACACACAGGTCGCATTTTGTATGATTCCATTTATATGAAATATCCAGAACAGGTGAATCCATAGGCAGAAAGCAGACAATGGCTGTCACAGGCTGGAGGGAGGGAAGAGTGACTGGCTTAGTGGGTACAGGTCTCCCTCGGGGGTGATGAAAATGTTTTGGAACTAGATAGAGGTCATGGTTGCATAGCACTGGGAATGTACTAAAGGCCACGGAATTGTTGACTTTAAAGTGGTTAATTTTATGTCATGTAATTTCACCTTGATTTTTTAAAAAATAGTCAACAGTATAAAGGCATTTCCCTTTTCACTTCAGAAAAACTGAGCTGAATTTTTTCTAATAAAATATAAATATAAAATAAAATATATTTTATCCCAAATATCAACAGCTCCTAGCATAGATGAAGTATAGGTTTCACCTCCACCACAACCCCCTCCTCACTCCCAGATCAGGTCATCAGGGACCGTTTACGCCCTGAGGATAACTGCCCGCCTGTGGCATCAGGTTCACCCAACACCAGCAGATGCCCCTCTTAAAGTGGGGCCACCTTCCAGTTCCCCAGCTCTGTGCCCAGGCGCCCCAAGGAGGAGACTGGCAGTCAGGCTCTACAGCTGCTACTGCTGGGCTTTAGAACAAGGATGGGCTTTTAGTATCTTTGTCCAAATGGAATTTCCATACTTTGTGTCAGTCTTCCTAGAACATTCTCCCCTGATTCAGAGGAGACAGGAAGCTGATCTCCTGTTCATCTTTGCATTCAGTTCACAGGCTTAAGTTGGCTGACATCAAGGTCATTGGAGCCCTGGGCGACTCACTCACGGTGAGTTATGGATGGTGGAAGGAAGGGCAGGAGAGGAGAAGATCTTGGTTAATAGGAGAATCTCACTTCGAGCCCGTAGAGCTGCCATCATCCGTGCAACCTCAGTCCCTCTCCACCTTCCTACCCACCCTGGAATCCAGCATTCCCTACTGGCGTCGAGTTTTCCACTGCCATTCTAACCTCATCTTTCTTCTCCTAACATTGGATTGAAAGAGAGAGCAGGAAGTGGGGGGCCCAGAGGGAGCCCCTGAGATAGAAGTGACCTAGCCCAGACCACACAGCCTGTCGGTGGTGGGGTGAAACAGTATGAGGTCTCCTACCCACAGTGTAGGGCCCCTTCAAATACCAGATGCTTTGCTCTGTCCATGTAGGAAAGCTAAGGGATCATGCCAAGGGCCATGTGATGATGCAACAGGAACTAGTACTAATGGAGGGGGTGAAAAACCAGGGTCAGTGGAAGAGATGGAAATACTAAAGATGACCCAGCCTGTGTCTGCAACTGACCCGTGGTAACCTCCCAGTCCCCACAAAGAGTGATCCAGAATAAGCAGAATCAAGTCCTTAGAGAGCCGGGGTGGGAGGTAGGGGTCCCTGCTTCTGGTCCACAGCAACTCATTACAGAGGAGTCCAGCTTCTGTTCCCTGGGTCAGTAAGGTCAAGGGCCTCCAGCTGAATTTTCCCGTCCAACTACCAGCTGACACCTTTCATGTCTGTGGCTTGTTCACATTGATATGATCTCACTCAGTATACTCAACAAAATCCTGTGACGTATATCTCTCCTCAAACTTAAACCAACAAAGAAGGCGAAGCTGGCTGAGTCAAAGTGAGTACCACAGCCACAGAGCCTGTAAGTGCTGGATGAGGACAGAACTCTCAGATCCTGACTCTGAGGCCAGAATCCTGTCTCAATCCCATAGCCCTCTTCTCCATGACCCCTCACGGACTCTTTACCCCAAAGGCAGGGACACCTTTCCTGGAGGTCAGCCTTCCCCCACTGACTGCCCGGGAGGTTAGCCTTCAGCACAACCTTGAAATGGCTCATCTCAGAAATAACAGGCTTCAGGCAAGGGACATGAACCTGCAGTGTGTCAGGTGGTGGTTTTAAAAGACTCTGCTCTTTCTTTAGCTGAGGAGTAGGTACATGGCATTTCGTTTTAATTTTTCACATTGTACATATGTGAAATCTATTCATATCAAAGGAGTATAATACACTTCCTTTTATGATATAGTTCACAGCTTTTAGAAAAATGGGGCCCTGCAATGAGTCCTTTGGAAAACCACACTGCCGTCTAATTTCCAGAGCACTTTTGCCAGCCTGGGGTCTGGGCAGGGTTTCCCAGGGTGGGTTCCAGGATTCCCATTGGGAGCTTGCACTCATTTCTGACAAGGCAGGATTCAGATCAAGATGTGGTGCTGTCAAGACTCTGGGTTCTAAAGGGCTTGGCGTTCTGGCCTGGCCAGGACAGGAACACAGAGCCTCTGATGAGCAGGCAAGAAAACCACCCCCATGTTGTTCTCTTTTCAGGCAGGTAACGGGGCCGGGTCCAAGCCTGGAAATGTCCTGGACGTCTTGACTCAGTATCGAGGTCTGTCCTGGAGGTGAGTACAGCCGTGGCGAGGTCCAGAGACGCCTCACCGTCACAGGACAGGGGAGGATCCCCCTGAGCAAGTAGAAAACAAGTTCTCTAGCAAAGAGATGAGTCACCTGGTACTTTTCCGTGAGAAATTTCTAGGTTTAATTTAAGAAAGGTATTTATCAGCTTCCCCAAACCACTATTTTCCCCCAAACAAGTCTGGACCTAAGCAGGAGGAGTTTAGGGGAGAACCTATTCAAACATTTGGGTTGGAAAAGTTTGGGCTTCCATTTCTTCCTCTGGGCAGTCGTCTCCAAAGGAGGCAGCAGCCTTCAGAACCACAGTTGTGTCTGAGTCCCAACCGCCTGCTCTGTGTGACCTTGGGCAAGTTATTCAACCTCTCTGAACTGGTCTCGTCTTTGATGCAGAGACAATAATACTGGCTTAGCATTGTCACAAGACTTGCATGCTAAGTCGCCTCAGTCATGTATGACTTTGTGCGACCCCATGGACTGTAACCCACCAGGCTCCTCTGTCCATGGATTCTCCAAGCAAGAATACTGGAGTGAGTTGCCAGGCCCTTCTCCAGGGTCTCTCCCAACCCAGGGACCAAAACCACATCTCTTAAGTCTCCTGAATTGGCAGGCAGGTTCTTTAGCATAAGTGCCCAGGTCACAAGGCTTAGAAAGAATTTAAATGCCTATCACAGTGCCTGACAGAAAGGAAGGTATAAATGGTAGCTGGGATCTCTATTGAAGGGCCTTCATTTAACAGATGAGGAAGCATGGCTCAGAGAGGACAAGTAACCTGTCCAAGATCACACAGTCAGACAATAAAAGAGCAAAAAGTAGGGTAAATGGCTCTTGACCCCTAATCCAGCACCTCTCCTATCACGTATATTTATCTTGTGCATGCTGGTCCTGCTCCGCCTATAATCAAATCCAGGCACCACAGACTGGTGAGCAGCACTCCAGCTTCACCTTTGAAAGCCTGGCTCATGCCAACGTGAGACGGCAGGTTTGGTGTTTTCTCAGCCTGCAATCCATCATCTCTGGCACCAGCTTGGACCTGAGTGCTGAGTCCCTGGCCTCCTCCCTGATGATGCTCTGCAGAGTTAAACCCCAAAGGTTTTGAGAACCTTTGAAATGTTCCCAGATATACTTGGCAGAGAAGGAGGAGATATGGAAAAGCAGGGAATCCAATCAACTCTGGAATGCTGTGTATTTTCATGCCTAGAAACCCATCCAACTTTGATTTCCTTGGAATTTTAGAAGTGGTTTGGAAGATGGGTTGCTCTCTAGAAGACACCCTTTAAGGACGGGTTTTCCCCAAGCCAAACAGGAAGAAAACCAGGGCAAACTTTTTTTTTTTTTTTTCCTTTTTAATGAAGGGGCCCACTTAATTCCCTTGCCTCGAGGTTAAAGCTTAAACTTAAAAAACAAATAAATCAGCCCCACCGGTTTAAACCAGTTTTTTATTCGGACATTCTGGTTTGTGGGGCAAGTAGAGAGAAGTTGCTGTGTTCTGGTTTTTTTTTCAGTTTTTCTACAGAAATAATGAGGAAAGGGAAAGCCCCAAGCCCCCAGAGTGTTTCTCAGAAGGATAAAGGTGTGTCTTGGTGGTGTCTGGGGTGTTTCAGCGTCGCTGGCAGTTTTAACCTTCATTTTCTTTTTTGTCCCCACGACGACGCAGTGTGGGCGGCGACCAGAACCTCAGCAGCGTCATCACCCTACCCAGTGAGTACGCGCTCCCCTGGGGTTCGGGGCGGGCCCGCCGCAGCCCTGCGCGTTTCGGCAGCTCCCCCTGGCGGTGACCGCGGGCTTAGCAGAGAACCGGGCTGCAGAAGACAGCCGTGTTCGGCAGGGGGCGCTGCTTCCCCAAGACAGTCTCCTCGCTCTGCTTCTTGCGAGTAATTAAAGCATTGCGGATTTTTTCTTTTTTAAAAAAAAAGAGAAATTGTATTTGTCTGAGGAAGGAAGAGAGTAAGAGAAAAAGAATGTTCCATCCAGCTCTTAGTGCAAGTTATTATTAAGAAGTTATTGAAGAAGGAAGGAAAGGAAACCCCTCTCTGCTTTGCCTGTCATTCTGATCAGAGTACCTTTCTGGGAGGCGTTGACTTAAGCTTGGACTGCGTTAGGCACCACTGCATACAAAGACGTTGAATTCCTGTGTGTCCAGTTTAGGAAAAGCTGCTATGGCAGCAGCAGAGATGAAATTACCTTGTTCAGGCCATGCAAACACAGCCATATTTGGGGCGCAACATTTTCCTTAAATTGCTTCATCAACAACCTGTTTGGAATGATTTGTTTAAGCCTGATTACATTCTTTCAATGGTCTTATCTTATTCATCTTTTCATTCTCCTTAGTGCATACACAGTGCTTGTTCTTAAAGCACACCTAAAATGTGTGTTATTTTCCCTTAAAATCTTCTGGCTAACAATTTTGCCAGAGAGAAATTTAATCGGTCCCATTCTCATTTGCTTTTCTTATAATTATCCCTTTGTAATATATCTTTAGCAGTTAAGAAATTGTTTCAGCTCTAAGTCACCCAGACTTTGATGATAAAGATGGCGTGATTGCTACATAGGCAGAACTGGTTGGACTTCATGTGCTATCTGTTCTTGCTATTTGCAAATCCTGTTGAGTGTAGGTAGGTACAGTTCTGTGGCACAAGTACTCCTTGTCTTCTTTATTTCTAGGTCCACACAAAAGAGCTCTGAATAAACTCCACTATCGCTAGGAGTTGGTTGGCGTTGCTTTTGTGAATGTAACTGACTGGGCTGTGAACTGGACTAGCATACACAACGGTTTGCTGGGCTCTCTGACTGCCATGCAGTTGTGGTCAATAAAATGACTGGAAACCATCTGATTCAAGGTCTTCCACTAAAATGATTTGTGGAAAAATTGAGAAAAAGTCACCCCTTAGATGGATGCCCCTGCCACACTTAGCTCAGCAGTGGAACATTGCCCATTCAGACTTCCATACTAGAGTTGTGAAGACAGGTTGATGGTAGGGACCAGATAATCTATGTGGAAATAGTCATATAGCCATATGTTGGAAAACTTATGAAAACATAGGGTCAGAGCAGAAGCTCAGTTCAACTCCCTCTTCATTTTAATCCAGCAAATACTCCTGCGCTGGGTGCTTGCGAAACAGGACAATTAGACAACGCCCCTGCCCTGATGACATTACTAATGTCTGTTTAGGGCCATGTCTCCCTAAAGACAAACCCGCATACCAATCATTATTGCCACGTACAAAGTTTAGGGGGAAATAAATAAGAAAGTTGTTAACCTTGCCTTTTGAAAGGGGGGCTTTAAGAACTGGAATTCATCAGATAAGGAAAGGGAATGGAACGTTCTTGGCAGAGGTAACTGCCTGCCCCAGCAAGCGCTCACCCTGTCCAATGACTAGTGCCTTTCTGTGACATTCCTCATAATACCTAGGTAGCCAGAGATGGATTCTTCCAGTAATGAGGAGTCTAGGACAATCCCTTCCATTTTCAGATAGCTCTCTAGTGATTGCACAATGCTTCCTTCTATTGAGTAGAAGTCAGAATAGTTATCATCTGTTCGTACAATGTCTCTAGAGCCACAGGGAATGAGTTCAGTCCATCTGGGTTGCACAGGCCCTGCAGCAGTGCTTGGTTCCAGAGAGCACCCTGCTGGATGGCATGGTGCCTGAAAGTCCGGACTGATACATAGCCTGTTCCTTTCCCACATCCGAGAAGATTGTAGGTCTGGAAAAAATACCCTGTGTTAGAGCTGAAAGACTAGGTTTCTAGCTTAGGATTCTATTCTTAGTAACTGTAGGACTTTTAACAGTTTTCCTAGCCTTTCTGAACTTTGAGTTATTCTTACTTGAGTCATAAACATTTATTGAGCACATGCGAGGCTCTGGGGTATATACAGACCCTGCTTGCAGGAGTTCTCAGCCAAGTTGTATACAGGATGCAAAGTGAAAAGGGTAGATCCAGCATGGAAAAGGCATTAGAATGAGTGAGATTGAAAAGATGAACAAAATTGGCAGCAGGTAGACTGACCAGAGTAGAGGTGGGAATAGAGCCTGAAAATCAGAAATGAAAGAGGAGACGTTATTACTGAAATACAAAGGATTATGAGAGAATATTTTTAACAATTATATCCATACAATAGAATATTATTTGCCAATAAAAAGGAATGAAGTACAAATACATGCTATAACATAGATGGAAACTGATAACACAATAAGTGAAAGAAGCCAATCACAAAAGACATTGTATTCTATGGTTCCATTCTTATGAGTGTCCAGAGTAAGCAAACCTATAGAGACAGAAAGTAGATTAGTGGTTGCCATGAGGCTGGAAAGCTGAGCACTAAGGAATTGATGCTTTTGAGCTGTGGTGTTGGAAAAGATTCTTGAGGGTCCCTTGGACTGCAAGGAGATCAAACCAGTCAATCCTAAAGGAAATCAGTCCTGAATATTCATGGGAAGGACTGATGCTGAAGCTGAAACTCCAATACTTTGGCCACCTGATGCCAAGAACAGACTTATTAGAAAAGACCCTGATGCTGGGAAAGATTGAAGGTGGGAGGAGAATGGGATGACAGAGGACGAGATGGTTAGATGGCATCACTGACTCAATGGAAATGAGTTTGAGCAAGCTCCGGGAGTTGGTGAAGTACAGGGAAGCCTGGCTTGCTGCAGTCCATGGGGTTGCAAAGAGTCAGACATGACTGAGTGACTGAAATGAACTAATGGGGCTGGAAGAAATGGGGAATGACTGCTAGTGAATACCAAGTTTCTTTTTGGGGTGATGAAAATGTTCTCAAGTTTATAGGGGTATGGTTGCACAACTGTATGAGTGTACTAAAAGCTATTGAATTGTACTTTGGTGAATTTTATGTTATGTGAATTATATCTCAGCAAAGTGATTATATATTTAGAGAAAAAGCAAAGTGCCGAGAGCAGCACCTGAGCCAGACTGGCACTTATTCAGCACCAATTCATTGAGCCCATGTGGCTCAGCATCGCCCTTCTGGATATTTTCTTCGGGGGCTGAGTGAACTGTAAGGGTGAGACCTGTAGGGTCGGGGGGCTCTGCTTTGTTGCCAACACCCATTGGCACTTATCAAAGGAATTCAAAGATGGCTTTGGGGTACTGACATCTCTTCCTTGTATTTACAGACATGCTCCGGGAATTCAACCCTTCCCTGAAGGGCTTCTCTGTTGGCAAGGGAAGAGAAAGCAGTGCTGGGGCCTACCTAAATCAGGCTGTGGCGGGAGCCCGAGCTGAGTGAGCAGGAGAATCTTTGGGGTGAACCCCAAGGGTCCCCTGGGGACCTGGTCGGGCCCTTGGCCTAGACCAGGGTGTATGGCTGAAGACTGAGGGGTTTGGTCCAGGGGAAGGATCTGAGGGTCAAAGACGGCTGGGTGGGCTCTCTTGGGGGGTGTCCCTTGCTCTGGGGCACAAAAACCCACTAGCCCACCCCTAACCACACCCCCCAGGAACTAGTCACAACTGGTTCTGATGCCAGGTACAAGCTTTGAGCAAATTACTTTGCCTCATCCCTATTTCTTCTAGAATAATCACAAACCTTACTTTACCACGTAGTTTCTAGGGATTCCTATGTTTTGGTTCCTAGATCCCCTCATATCATTCTCTCAACTCTCATGGCCACCCTGAGCATGAGCCCCCATCCCCACCCCCACCTGAGTAACTATTATTTATTCAGGACCGGAAAGGTGACAGATTATCCAAAGCAGAGATCATACAAAGCCTAATAGGCTTTATCATGAATTCTGTGACTTCCTTTTCCTTTTCATGGGGGAAGGGTGAAAGGCTACCACTTAATGGCTTAAAATTTGAGGCTAACCTTAATCTTGCTTTTTTCCAAGTATATGTCAACTGGTAGTATAATAAGAGAGGCAGTTCTCAGAATGATTAGATCAGGAAGCCATCTAAGAATGAAGCCTGAGTTGAAAGCATGGAAGTAACCAAAGCAGAGTGTGATTCATATGGCCCTAGATTTCTTCCCTGCTTTCCCCCAGACCCCAGAGCTCTTCCATGCGAGAAATCTATGTATCCAAGCATGTCCTGTATTGTAGGGGGGAGTTAAGGATTATTATTTCAGATTATTGTCATTACAGATGAAGGCACTGTAGCACCAAGAGATGAAGTGACCTGAACAAACGTATTATCTCGACCACACAGTCTCTCATCTTTGTGCCTCACAGGCTTTATCTCAAGTTCCGATAACAACCTGTCCTACTAGACAACAGTGTGCAGTTTAGAAAGTACCTTTGTTATCTCTCATATATCCTGTGTAGTGACTGTGAGATCGAAGAGAGGGTCAGATGCCCATGTTTCCTTGGTGATGCTGCTGAGGCTCAGAGAGGCCAAGTAATCACCCCAACACTCTGGTCCATAGAAAGAGCAGCAGCCCTGCTAATTTCAGAGCAATCGATAAGGAAACTGAGGCTGGAAAAGCAAAGTGTCCATCCCGGTCGCCTGATACCTAGCCTGCTCTGCTGGTCACGTGACTTTTTTCTTATGTCTGCCCTCAGGGATTTACCTGTTCAGGCCAGGAGGCTGGTGGACCTGATGAAGAATGATGTGGTAAATCTGGGGAAAGTGGCATCTGGGCCTACTTGAGGTAGGATAACCAGAGCAGGGAGTAGGCGGGAGGAATTATGGAGATGGAGAGTTTCGGCTCTGGGGGAGGACAGAAACACACAGGAATCCAGAGAGGCCACCTTTAAAAAAAAAAAAATGGTTTAGCACCTGTGACCTCAGTACCCCCAAACCAAAGAAAAGAAATTAATGTTCCCATTAGACCTCCAGTGTGTCCAGACCCATCCCTGTAGCATTCAGCACTTTGTATTTTCCTAGACTTGACTCTGGGGCAAGACATTTACTTGTTTGTTTCCTATTCATTTCAGAATATAAATTTTCAGGAAGACTGGAAGATAATAACCCTGTTTATAGGCGGCAATGACCTCTGTGATGTCTGTGATGACCCGGTAGGTCTCCAGGCCCTAACCCAAGATTCCCCCGGGGAAGAATTTCCACCCCGGGTCACTGGAACAGTGCAGCTGGGTTGGGACTTGGCTAGTGGTCAGGCATGGATCCAGCCTGGGCAATGTACTGGGGGCCAAGCAGTCACTGGAACACTGCTCTCCATAGGGAGCCCACACCTCCAGGGCAGGGGGACACAGACAGCTCACCTTCAGGTGTGATAGAGCTGTACCCAGAAGAGAAGCCTGGGATCAGGAGTGCCATGGGATTTGGCCTGGGGCTGGGGGTGGCATCAGAGCTTTACAGAGAGCAGGAGAGTCTGGGTCGTGAACACAAGAAGCTTTGTCAGGCAGAAAGGGGACCAGCCGAGCAAAGTGGTGGGTCTGGCTGTGGCTTGAGAGCACCTGCCCCCAGGGGTGACCCTGCCCCCCGAGACTCCTCAAGGCCTGCTTTCCTGGCATCAAAGTCACCAGAATCTGGGATTTTCAAGCTGTGTTGCAGAGGGCCCACAGTGGGGCCTGAGGGCCACTGGCTGCAGGGTGGAGCAAATGAGGAGGTGGGGCCATGGGTTCCTCCCTCACTTCCCCTGAAGCTTTGATCATTTGGTAGAACAGGGCTCTTGGCTAAATTTCATTCAGAGAAAGGGTTCCGCTGCTTTTAAAAAAAAAAAAGTTTGATAACCACAAGATGAGGGGAAATCACCCTTAAAATGTTTTACCCTTGGGGAGGGGGAGGCAGGACCCTCTTCCCCTCTCCTTATCTCAAACGGTATGGTTGAACTGTGAGTTCCCAGGCACGGGAGACTCCAGCAGAAGTGATCAGCCACTAGGATGTTCAAGCTGCAGGAGATCTTAGAGGCCCCCTACTCTAGCATCCCAGTTCAAAGGTGTGATGTGCTTTAGCTAAGGCCCTACCTCTAGTTGACACGAAGTGGGTCCAGAGCTTTCCATAGCAGAAGAAAGGGTGTTTCCCTGAGGGTCACAGCCTTAACAACCTTGAGAACTGTGAGGTTAGGGTGGAGGCTGGGGTCCCAAAAGACAGCTTGTGCTTCAGTGTTGCCCGTTCAGAGTGAAAGGCAGGGAGGAGGGGACCCAGGAAAAGACATGGTCCTTGTTACAGAGAGACTGGGTGGTGACTGGGGTTAAAGACATCGCCTCTCCCCGCAGGTCCGCTACTCTCCACAGAACTTCGTTGGCAACATTGGGCAGGCTCTGGACATCCTCCACGCTGAGGTACGAAGGCTGGACCACATGTCCTCTGAGCCGCTCAGCCACGGGCCTCCTCCTTGGGCCTCTGGCTTCCTGCTGAGACCCTCCCACCTGATCCCCTTCTCCTGGAGACCAGCGCCGGTCATGCTGTCCGTCCTGGGCCCAGGAGCCTGAACACACGCGTGTTAACAGCAAGCAGCAGAAAGGAGGAGACAGGGATGATGGATGTGGGGGGGGTGCCCAGGTGAAAGGCCGCAGACCTGACACCCAGCAGGAGGCACGGGCCCCAGACCTGGGGGAGAGGCTGGCGCTGCCCAGCCTTGACCCTCTTGGGGATGATCTTGCCTTTGCTCAGGTGCCTCGGGCCTTTGTGAACCTGGTCAAGGTGCTAGAGATCATCAACCTGAGGCAGCTGTACCAGGATAAGAATGTCAGCTGCCCGAGGCTCATCCTCCGGTGAGTTGTGTGTTCTCCACCTGTTCCCTAAAGGGCCCATGGGACCCTTAGCAGAGAGTGACTCTGGCTGGTGAGAAAAGCCAAGGGCAGGAGTGTGAGGAGTGCTGAGACCCCCTGGTCAAACCTGACAAAGCCTCCTGTAGGAGACCCCCCAGGGCATTGTGACCCCAGTCCAGGCTCCTATGCCCTCAGAGGACATGCATTTGCCACCCAATGTACGTCTTTTGCCATGACAGCTCAGGACACTCTTCAGTCCTTCAGGGAAGTGTAAAGTATGAAGGGTGAATGAGCCTTTGTGGGCCAGGCTCACTAGGGCCACATCTTTCTCAGTGTCCAGAACTTCCCCGCTCCCTCCCAGAGGCCCAGCTCCCGGATAGAGGAGCCTCTGTTCAGCATGGGTGCCCCGGGCTGAACATTCACAAAGGTACAGCTGTGGTCACTTTCTAGAAGACAGGGTGGTCAGGTCAGAATCAGCATGGTAGAGGACAAAGAACTCTTGCCTCGAGAGGCCACCTTCATCCCCAGCCTCCAGAGCTGAAGATGGCTCCCCTGCCCATGTTGCATGTGACCCTAGGGAGTAAGACATCCTTCTGCCCCAAGCGTGAGCCGTTCCTGCCTGCAAGGTCTCCTCTGGCCTGTTAGCCCAGATCACAGTGGCTGTGCCCCCCACCCCCTTCTTCCCTCCCAAGCTCTCTACAGGCCTCCACCGTAGGCCTAAGCACATCACGTGGTAATGACCCTGAGTGCCTCTCCCTCCTCAGCCCTGAACTCTGTCTGAGTCACTGCCAGTGCAGAGTCAGGGCTCCGTGGTTGTTTGCTGAATGACTGAATGAATAATTCACAAGGGCCAGATCTGCTCTTGGAAATGAAGGGGTATCTTGGCTGTTCCCTGAGGATGCATGCCAAAGTGCCCCCGGGGGCCTAGACTGCATGGGTCCCCTGGGGAAGGCCCGAGGATGCTGTGAACAGTGGGAGGACGGCTGCCCGGTGACACATGCCTATTAGCGCAGCTGGTGTCAGGCGGGCTATTTTTGGCTGCTGACTCATCCCCTGGCTCCCACTTTCTCCAGTCACTGGGGCACATGGGGCGGGGGAGGGGATGGAGAGAGTTCAGCGTTTTTATTCCATTTCAGAGCACCTCACCTAAACGTCTCTGGCTGCCCATCACTACAAGGTTTCTAGATGATTAAAGCTGAAGGTTCAGAGTTGGCATTTGTCTGACCTGGAATGGCCAAGTTGCTGATGGCGGGATTAGGAAGGCTCAGGGTCACCTCATTCTGCCACCTGTCCACTGTCCTATCTCAGTGGCTGTGCTTTCCTTGGTGGTGCTGAATCTGCATTGAGCCATCCTCACTATTATTGTCTCCTGCCTATGGACCATAAGCCCAGATTTGTGAGATGGCTAGTCAGGACAGAAGCAGCCAACAGGGGTTGAGAGCTCAGGTTGAGACCAGAGAGACTTGAGTTCAAGTCCTGGCTCCCACACTCAGCATCCACTTGAACTTGAGAAACTACTAAACCATGCAGAACCTTAGTTTACTCATCTATAAAATGGGGGCAATGAAAAGACAGCTTCTAGAATAGCTAAGAGGACTCAGCAAGTTAATAAAACTCTCAGCACAGTAAACATTCAGTATGTGTTATCATTATTATTGTTGTTGTCACTGTTATTTAAAAGGAGGCATGCCTTATCTCTACTACACTGTTCTCAGACATTAATCTGGTAACTTGGCTTCATAAAAGTCACTCCTGCAGGTGTCAGAAGACATAACTATTTCATTTTCATGAGCAAATCCAGGTCTGGGAAATTTTCTTAGGTTTCAGCTGGTGCAGTTGGCAGGTTAGCCAGCCAGAGCTCCCCCCACCGCCCCCTGCTTAGCACAGGCATCTGGTACCTCTGAGTTAAATATATTCTGAATCTCAAGCCAGTGTTCCTGTGTCATGCTCTCACACGGTGGTGCTGGTGCGTGAGCACCTCTGTGGTTTGGTCTGCAGGAATCTGTGTCCCTGTGTCTTGAAGTATGATGATAATGCGACAGAACTTGCCTCCCTCGTCGAAGTGAATAAGCAGTATCAGGTAAGCTGGGAACTGCTGTGTGGTTCATGGTTCTGGTTAGAAAAGGAACAGACACTTAGATTATTTCAACCTCGACTGCGTGTGACATTACCACTGACCAGTTTGCAGATATAAAGACCGCCCCCCTCCCCCGCAAGGCAGCAGATTCAGTTTATTTGAATCAAGTTTTACAGAGCCAAGTCACTCAACACACATGACCAAATCTCAGTTCCTGGCCTTATACCAAAATAAGTATTTCCAATTGTCCATGGAGAATGGGTATGAGGTAGAATCTGGAGGATTCAGTGTGATAACACATACTCCCTCTGCCCTCCCTGCCCAGGGGGAGCAGGTGTTATTGGGTGTTACTGGGGTGCACAGGGAGAAAGCTGATGCTCTCCCAGCATCCTGTGGGCTGTCCCTTTGAGGCTTTTCTCCATCAAATCTTTGACCAGAGCAGCAAACTCTCTTGAGTTTTGTCCCAAATAATCATCCAATCACTTGAGAACAATGGTCACCTTCCAACTCTTCCAGAGTGGGTGGGATGCAGAAAGCTTCCAGGGTGGATCAATCCTTCAAGCCCATGGACCCCTTGGAGCAGAACCCCTCCTGGCAGCCTCTTTCAGAGCAGCCTTATCCATGAGTGGTGTCTGGGCTCAGGGCAGTGACCTGTGTGTCGTTCTTAGAGGCCATTGCCCGGCCCCTTGGGTGAGTCCTCAGTGCACTTCCCTCTGTTCCTTTGTGTCTGCTGAGGAAGTCGTGGCCCTCACCAGGCAAGGGAAGGCAGCCAAGGTTGTGGCTGTGAAAGCAACCCTTTTGCAGGTGGGGTTTGGGTGCAGAGCACAAGCGCTTAAGCAATTCTGGTTGGTTTCTTGTTTATTATTGTATCAGACATATTATTTTCTATAACTTGATTTATTTTTGGCTGTGCAGGGTCTTTGTTGCTGCACAGGATTTCCTCTAGTTGCGGAGGGCGGGGGCTACTCTCTAGTTGAGATGCTCTGGCTTCTCATTGCCGTGGCTTCTTTTGTTATGGAGCTTGGGCTCTAGGCACTCGGGCTTCAGTAGATGTGGCATAAGGGCTCAGTTGTGTGGTTCCCAGGCTCCAGACCAGCGGCTGAATAATTGTGGCACATGGGCTTAGTTGTCCCTTGTCATGTGGGATCTTCCTGGATCAGGGATGAAACCCGTGTCTCCTGCATCGGCAGGTGGATTCTTTACCACTGAGTCACCAGGGAAGCCCCAGATGTACTATTTAAGCAGACTATCTGGAAGAACTAAGCTCAGAGGCCAAGCCACCAGAAATTGAAGAGTCATGGAGTTCTGGGGCCATGCCATAAGAATAAAATCAGGCCAAACAACTAGTTTGATGGAGTCCCCATAGACACCACTATCACTGCTGTTTCTAGAAACTAGATGCACCCTCAGCAAAATAGACTCTGTGCTGTCCCTCCATCTTTCAATCTCTAGCTTCCAAACCAAAGCCTGAGGCAGGAGCCCCCACACATCTACTGGGGGACCCACGGGTGTGTGGGGGGGATGTTGGGAGAGACAGCATCTGGGCTTCTCACCTACAGTGTGAGGCGGGCTCTTCTTCACATGATGGAGTGGGTTCAGAGAACCAAAGAGAAGGAGAACGGTTCCCTTAAATGGTCTTCACAACCTCTCTAGATTAGCCAGCTATTCCCAGGTCTGCTCTTGGTGACCACTGAGATCCTGCTGTAGCGTCCCAGACGAGCTCACAGCTTGGCCCCATGAGGCCATCATGTCCCCTCTCTGAATCCTCTGACTCTCTACTTCCTGTTCCCCTCTCCTTGAAGATGATCATTGCTGTTAATTATTACCACCATGTGCCAGGCCTTCTCCACACTATTTACACCATTTCTGAAAAGTTGGGGTGGCGGGGGCGGGGAGGCCTCCACTCTGAGCCATTGTGGCTGATTCACAGAGGCCCTAGCAGCATTTAAAAGAATTTAAGGGATGGTCCAGGCCTCAGTGAACATCCTCCACTTACAGATGAGGAAATACAGGTCCAGAGGGGGAAAGCAGCTTGCTGAAAGTCACACAGCTAGTTAGTGGTATCGTACCTTCTGCCTGCCTCAAGGCTCTGTCTGTAACTGGAAGAGTCTCCCCCTGGAGGTCAGAGCTGACATATTCCCAGCCTGGGGACTGGCTGACTGTGGAAAACAGGTGTCCTGGTGTCTTCTGAAGTGACTGCACTAATGTTCTGGCTGTGGAAGCCTGACTTCCCCCTCCAGACCGGGTCCTGGCTCCGAATGATGGAAACAACAGCAAGCACTGAAATGGCAGAGTGTGGCAGAAGTGGGAGCCAGAATTAGGGTGACTGGTCCTTCTGGAACTGAGTCTAGGTATAAGCTATGATAGTAACAGCTCTGCTACCTCCTAGGTAGATCTGAGCACTTCAAGGGTGCGTGGAGAGGAACACTCATGCTCACACACACTGCATGCATGAGTGATACAGATGGACATTAAATGTGATTGTTAGTTCACCTTTGATTTCCTGAACCAATGTAGGACAGAAATAAATGTAAGGATAATCCCCCAAAGTCATTAAATCAAATTCATACTCACTCTACCGCCACCCTAGTCTTTAATCAGAATCTTTAAAAGAGGATCAAACTGATGGACTTAGGTTTTTCGTTTTTCCCAACCTGGGTCAAATAGATGCAATGGCAGCTGAGGTTGGGGGCAGGGCGTGAGATGAAGTCTGATCTGCAACATAACTAGCTGGCTCCTGATCAGTAGGGATTTTGCTGCAGATTGATTTCACTCAAAGGTCAGATTGTGTTTAATTCTCTGGTGGAGAAAAAGTCCACACAAAGACCAGACAGGTGCAGAGAGCCCCCTGACCCCTGACTCCCTTCCTCCTGCAGGAGGGGACTCACCAGCTGGTCGAGAGTGGGCGTTACGACACCAGGGAAGATTTTACAGTGGTCGTGCAGCCGTTCTTCGAAAAAGTGGACATGCCCAAGACCCCGGTAAAGCCTCATGGATAAGTGGGAGCCACAGGTAGTGCCCAGCTTTTTCTGAACACCACTGGTGTTCCTATGACACGGCCCCTCTGTTCTGTCCTATGACCAGGAGGGGCTGCCTGACAACTCTTACTTTGCTCCTGACTGTTTTCACTTCAGTAGCAAGGCTCATGCCCACGCAGCCAGTGCCCTGTGGAACAACATGGTAAGATGACCGAGATAGGGAAAATTATGCTTCCTCTGATATTAAAAGATTCCGAAAAGTGTTCAGAGGACTTCAGAGACCCATCACTCAGGCTGTGAGATTCCCCACGCAGCACTGATGATAAACCTCAACCCCTCTGTCCCTCCCTCCCTTCCCCAGCCCTGCCTCCTGACGTCTCCAGTCTTGCCACCTGTTTATCACTCCCCATCTTCCTGCTTCTTGGTTTAGTTGCAACCTGTCGGCCAGAAGACAAGACAGCATAATTTTGAAGACAAGATCAATATCACATGTCCAGACCAGGTAGAGTGAAGAGCACAGCCTTGCCAGGGGTCTACCTAAAGCCTCTTTTGCATCCTTTCGAAACTTTCATTCAGGTTTCTCAGTTCCTTTCATCCCAGGTTCCCATCCACACCCCCAGCTCTGTTCCCCTACCCTCCCAATCCATACTGCAGTTAACCATCCACAATGCCCCATCTGATTGGACTGTGAAGGGTGACAGACAGTGGCCAGGAGGCCCTAGATCTCACCTCTATCTCTCACTGTCCCCACGAGCCCTCACACAAGTCTGCACCCAGGCCTCTTTCCAGCTGGGAGGAGGAGGGTGGTAGTACCGTCCAGCCCTCATGTTGAATCTGAGGCTGGGAGGACATTAAGGGCAGGATGGGACATCTCCATGTAGTCCCCATGGCAGGATGAAAGAGTGAGGGGCTGAGACCTGGAATAATATCTTCTAGGATGGAAGTGGGGGTGCGGGTGGGGAGGTCCACTGGAAGCCAGAGATAAGAAAGCAGACATTCACCAGGAAGGCAAAGCAGATCTCCCTGTTCACTCACAGATTGTCAGAAAGCTTCTTGGACCTTTGCAGCTGCTCCCTCACGTCTATCAGTTTCTTCCTCTGGATTCCCAGAGGGGTCCCAGGTTTGGGACAGGAACCTGAGTAGGGGCTTCAGGGGATGGAACCTCAAAGCGCTTGGCTTTTCTTGTCTGGGTGTGAGGCACCTAGGCTACTACAGGGCGGGAGTGGCAGGGGTGGGAAAGCGGGCTAGGCGTTCAGGACCTGGGCTTGTATTAGCAGACAGTGGGACTCTGCTAGAAAGGGGCAGGGTGGGGAAAGAGAGGTGACCTAGCTACCCCGGCCAGCTGGATGAGAGGCAAAGTGCAGAGGTGCTTGTTCCTGGGAGCCCTGCAGGGTTTATTGTGGTTGGTTAAGGGGGTTGCAAAGAAGGCTGGGTGCATCCTGGGAGGGGGCCCAGCGGTCACCCTGCAGGGCAGGGACTTGGGCACCTGGAAGGTATTTCTGCATGTGGGAGCAGAGCAGGAGGCAAGTTGACTTGCTGCGGTGGTTCGCCACCCTCTTCTCACAGGCCCGGCCATTTCTGAGCACCTACAAGAACCTCGTGCAGGTATGTACTTGTTGCTTCCTTCCAGCTCAGCCACCAGTGTAGTGGGCAGCCCCTAGCAGGCACCAGTTCTGCGAGGCAATGGGAATGTGGTGAGCATTCCTGATGGACAGTTGGGGGGTATTCACACTCTTCTATAAAGTCCATTCACCTATACCTTCAGACAGTGGGGAGGGCAAAGTACCCACTATTGGTAACAGTTCAGACAGGGGGCCAGCCGGTCAATTCTCAGCCTCTTTAGACATAAGTGAAGAGAACCATCCCTTATAAATCTGCTGCAGAAGTGGGGAGGGGATGGGAAGGGTGTGTTTGCAGTGGGCTGGGCTTATCTTGTTGATGTCAATTTTGGCATTGGATGGTAGGGGTGGTGTGGGAGAACTAGGTTAACAGAGGGAGCCTGGCCTGACACTCAGAATCACCTGGGGCACCTTCTTCAGATGTCCCACTAGGCCCTCCCCTGGGTGGGGCCCAGGAATCTGCATTCATTAAAGCTCTTGGGTGAGTCTGATGCCCAGCCAGCTTCTCTGGCCCCTGGCAACCCTGGGATCTATTCTGCATTCCTAGGATCAGGGGAGCCAGCTGCTCTGCAGTGACAGAGCCCCTTCTGCTTCGCCACCCACCTCAGGTAAGCTCCCGCTGGCACACCAGGACCCTGGGCCCCTCTACAAGAAGTCAGCGAATGGCCAGTGCTTGCTTCCCGTCTGGGTGGCTGCCTAGGAGAAGCCCCCTCGTCTGTAGCAGAGTCTGACCCAGCAGAACCCAGAGCAGGCGGGGTCCCCCCTGTTCCTCCCACTAACAGGAGCACATGTCGGGGAGCCACAGGAGAGCTGCCTTCAGTGGCCCAGCCTGGGGTGTGACCTCACCAAGGCCCAGAACCAGGGTGTACGGTGCCCGCTAGGGAGTCGCCACAGGGAGCCAGCTCTGTGGGTCCCTCTGTGGCCCCAGGCTCTGCAGTCACTGCTGCCGCCTGGAAAGTTCTCAGCAGTCTTCAGAAGACACCTGGGGGCAGGAAAAGGCCCAATGTGATTATTCCTCAGAGTCTTGGAAATCCAGAACCCAGCTCGAAAGGGGCCATGCATCAGACTGTGACCTCCTCTCTATGGGCCAGTGCCCATCTGGTCGTGTCCTCCAGTCACAGCTGGTATCCCATGTGACTGCTGGCACCAAAGTGCTGGGATCCCATGGTGCCCAAGCATCCTGCCCTCTCCTTCCTCCTCCCACCCTCTCTCAACACCTCTCCCTCCCGGTAGGTCCAAGTTGATTGGTTGTGTCTCTGATGGGGAAGCTGTTTTCCCCTGCCCTCTGCCTCCACAGAACCACAGATGCTCAGTCCTACACGGCCCAAACACACACGCGGGTCATGTGCCTGGTCTTACTGAAAGCAAGTAGCACTGGACTCTGATGGTAGCTTCCTCCCCACAGACTCAAGTGTGTGTCTGTCTATCTTTCCAGTGCACACCCTGAGACCTGCAGACATCCAAGTTGTGGCCGCTCTGGGGGATTCTCTGACCGTAAGGACTCTTGGGCCCCGTCCTTGCAGGGTGGGGGTGACTGTGTCAGCTCCAGGTCCCCGTCCTCCTAGCTCCAAGGCCTGTGCTCCTGGCCTCTGCGCTCTCCCACCCCTCTGTCCTGACTCCATCAGGCTGAGAGCAGGACGAGGGTTTGATTTTGCAGTCACGTTCTCAGTCAGGTATGTAAGCAGGAATCCTTCAGGAGTGAGCTGAACTGCCTCAGGCAGTAGAGGTTATGAACACTTAGCATCACTTTTGAACAACTGTAAAAAATAATGTCATTTTTGACTCAAAAAATCTTCTAAACCTTCCGTGAGGGTGCTTTCCCCTTGGATTATACTTTACAAGCAGCTCCAACCCTCACATCTGTTTCCTCTTTGCATCCGCCGCAAAGCAGGAAAGACTCTGTAGTTATGGTAAGTTATGCTCTTAAGTTCCAAGAAATAGGGCCATGGTATCATCCCAGAGCACCACTTTCTGGCAGCACTTCTGAAGCCATGAGATTGCCTTACAGAATGTCCCCAAGGGAAAGAGAACTGTGAAATGCATGAGAAATCTGTCCACTGCAGATCTGTAGGCTCTTTCTTCATGCACGTCAAGAACTTAGGAGTAGAATGCTGCTACTGGTGTTGAATCTCACGTTCGTAAAGCACTTTAAAGGCTTCAAAACTGATTTTGCAATGACCCAATTTGGTCAAACAAAACAATCCTGTGAGATAAGCAGGGCATGGGCTCAGGTCTGTAAGGAAGCAGCTGAGATCTGGGGAAGGCACGCAGCTGGAAAAACAGCAAGCCCAGGAATTCTGACCCCGCCACCCCCCGCCCCCCAGGGTGATGCTCTGCGCTTGCTGCAATGCACTCACGGGGAACACCTTGAGAAGCCCTGCACGTACGCAGCCTCCCTTTTCTCTGACTTGCTGATTTTCCCATGGATTTTGATATTTGGATATGTTTTCAAAGGCCGGCAATGGAATTGGCTCCAAACCAGATGACCTTTCTGATGTCACCACTCAGTACCGGGGGCTGTCGTATAGGTAATGTTAACCCGTGACCCCCTCCCACCCCATGCTCACTGCTCCCCCGCCCCCAACCTCAAGAGATGGAGCAGGGATGTGTCTCCTGTAAAATGCATAAATACCAAAGAGCAAGGACCAGGTCTGGAGGGGGCTTTCAGAAGGAAAACCTATCTTATTTCTGGAAAAATGGAACAATTTGATGAGTGGAGAGGATATTTTTCTTTGATAACTCTTTTCTTTTAATTGTGCAGAAGAAGCAAACCGAGGTTCTTATCAGACTTCTGGGTCAACAAATTCAACATGAAATGCACCAGAAAAGCACCAGATCTCTGAGTCTTCACCTGCCTGTTTGCATGTATATGTGCCCATGTGGTTGTTCCTATGTTTCTTGTTTACTGTCTGTCTGTGTTTGTTCATGTTGCTTATTCACATTGTGTAGCCACACCTCTGCCTTTATGTATATGCATACATCTGTACAGAAAGTTCTGAAATGCGGCACCCACTTTAGGTGGAATCAGCCGAGACAAAAACCCCAACCAATAGGCATTCCATGGCCCCTCACTTGTGCCTGCATAATGGGGGGAGTGGTAGAGGGTAGTATGGGAAGCACAGGCTAAGCCTTATGCTCAGTTGGCAAGTGCCTGATGCTACAGGAATATAGAAGAGGGGATACTCAATCCTGCCAGCTGGGAGAGGAGGGCTTCCCAGAGAAGGTGGTACCCCGTTATGCCTTGACATGTTAGCAGTTTGGTAGGTAAGAAGAGTATTCCAGACAGGAAGTAGGATAGCTTAAGGCATGTCAGGAGAGTGGTTGCACGGGAGTATTTGTGTCTTTCTTTCCTAATAAAGTTCATGTTTATGAGCCCTTCGAAGTCATTGGTGGCGAACTCAGGACTCTGCCAGGAGAGGGCAGAGCGCTGATGAAAAGTGGGGTAGCCCAGTGCTGCCCCTCCCTTTCCTGCAGAGAGAAACAAATGTGAAATGTTTCTTTCAAGGAAGCTAGAGGGGACGGTGTGTGGCTGATGACGGCCCTGAGGACCATCCCAGAGAGAAAGTTCTTCCTGGATGAGGGGCATCCTCACTCAGCCAGGAGCCACCCACAGAGAGGACGCAGGTGTGGGTAGTGTGGGGACATCACCTAGCGAGAGCTGAGCAAAAGGCCTCCCAGTGCGAGGTCCCATACACTTTCAGGCAGGGGGTCTCTGAGGAGCAAAGTCAAGGTTGCCTCTTGCCCACTGGGTCCCAAGTGTTACTGAGGCTGCAGGAGAAAAACAAACCAAAAGGAGGAGCAGGAAAGTGGAGGGTATTATAGTCGAAAAAACATGAGGTAGGGGCAGCTTTACTTGGTCTGAGCTAAAGAAGGAGGCAGTATTGTCGCATCCTCGTGTGGGAAAACAAATAAGACAGGCCAGCCAGCAGTTGACGGATGAGCTACCCCTGGTGTGGTCAGGGGAGCAAGGTGACCTAACTTCACAGTTACTGCGCAGATTCCAAGGATTCAGATACAGATAGGCCATCTTCCGCTGAACGTTTCTCTGTGCAACAGTGAAAAAAATCCAGCCACTGATGTTTCTTCCTATGAGTGAGGTCTAGTAAGGCCTGATGTTTTAATCTGCTGGTTCCGTTTTCAAGGCTTCATATAGTCAATGGCTCCTGTCGCTTTAAACCCTTTATTCTAAGTGTTTCAAAGACCTACCCCAAAACCCACATGCGTTAAAAGCAGAGGTACTTGGTCAGAGTCTAAGAGATAGTTTGACTCTTCATAAAATGTGTAATGTTTCCCAAAGTGTGTTCCATAGAACACTAGCCCCAATCTTTGTTTTGGGGGAAATTTTTCCTACTATATCCTTCCTCTGGGAAATTCACATGCCTATAAGCGTATTAAAGGCTCTGAGAAGCCCGACAATGAAGAAATCTATTTAAATTCTGTCTGTTTAATCCAATATTTCCCTTAACCCCAGAACACTTTTTTTGTTCAGAGTACCTGTTAGCGTCTCTTGGGAAATGTTCATGTAGTAGACCAAGCTGAGAAAAAGCAATTTTCTGAAGCCATTAAAGCTTCTGAATAGGAAATTAATGATTCTAGGTAAACTAAGAATGCAATTTGAGCCTCTTTCTCCAAGGAAACAAAGTGGAGGGAGTGGACCTCACGGAGTCAGACTAGGGAGAAGAGTTCTTGGTAGATGGGTAGCTATAGCAGGCCTTGCAGGAAGAGGTTAGGCTGTGAACATTTCCAAGGCCCCTTGGCCTGTAAGAATCACATAGCAGTGAAAGGCCCCAGCTCTGGCTAGCTTACTAGTGTGCCAAATCTGGAGGTCTTTAGAGAATTGCCTTTCCTTCATTTGAAATGTTGGCTTGATTGCTCATTCAAAGGACCAAAATAAAATTTATTTATAAAAAAAAAGCATTTCCTTGTCTTATTAATTAGGAGTTCAGTCTCACATTATAGAAACTCCTTTGATAAATGTTATCAAGCATCAGTTTTGCATTTCTCTGCATACTGTGAGTGACTCTGGAACAAAACCCATTCTTTGAGCTTATGGAGTAATATGAATTCCATTCATCTGAAGGGTCTTGTCTAAACTAGCTGTTTCATGTGGGTCTGTTTTCTTTCATGTTTCCCATAGTTCTGATCAAAACAAGGGTTTTCATATTTTTGTTTCTCCATATTTATTTGTATAATTCTCTCTTTTCTCCTGGAAAGGGGCTCTGAGAGGTTTCTGTAGCCTATTGTCTTAATCAGCTACCACACTTGTAGAACAAAGATAGTTTTAGATAAGAAATTGCAATAGAACATACTTGATGTGTATGCATTTATATATGTTTCTGTGTTTATAATTTTTTAGCTTTTATATGTTTCTAGAAGGAGGAAAGGAGGCAGGGTTAGAAGACAGTGATGGGAGTAGGTATAAGTCTTTGTCATTTCCTGCCAAGTGAAAAGTGTTATGATGAAGTGCTTTTGGTCCAAAGAAGGCAGGCTCAGGAAGCAGCTAAAGTAGTAGCTTCATGCAGAGTTGGGAAAGGATCAGAAGCTTTAAAAGCAGTGTCCAACCAAAGGCCATGTTCAGTTCAGACACTGAATGAGAGGTGCGAGAGAGATACCTGAGTGAGAACAGAAGGGTAGAGTGTACCTGGCTACTTTTTCTCTCCACCTTTTGAGGATCTTGACCCTTTGACTTAAGCCCTTGACCCCACCCTAGTGAAAAACAATCAATTTCATTCCAAGCCTTCTCTTGAATGAAGAACAGCCATAACTTTGATTCATGGCCTGTCCTTCGAAGTCTACACTGAATGCTAACACTGTATTCTCTGAAACCTCTTGGCCTGTAATAATATACGGGGATGGAGGAGGGAGTCACAGAAGAAAAATAACAGTAAATATAGTACATCTGAACAGTGGACTTCATTAAAACAGAAATACTTCTCCCCTTGCCTCCCACATGTGTTCAGTTTAAATGCATGAAAGAAACTGACACTTTGAGTGTGTCTTGAAGTTAGATTGAGGGCCAAAAAACTAGATTATATGAAATTAGATCGGGTGTTGAAAGGCAGTGAGATGACATCCCCTGAACCTTCCAGTGGAATTTACCTGACCACTGGGCAGAGAAGAGCTTATCCATTTTCTAAAGGTTTCCAGTTCAAGCTGGTTTTTAGTTACCTTTTTGGTTTTAAGTTTCCATAGAAAGTTGATTAATCCCTGTGTGCCTCAGCTTCCTACTCTGTAAAATGGAGATAATTCATCTACATCCCAAGCTTGTTTGGAGATATGAGATAACTAATGTAGAGCATGGCTGGGTGCATGGTATAGAATCAGCTAAGTATGCGCCCTCCTGACTTGCAGAAGGAAAAAACAGCCCTCAGATTTCACCTTCAAATCCTGGATTTGGAGGATCCAGCCTCTTGGGGAATTCACATTTTTTCAGAATCCGTCAAACACAAAGAGGTGGCTCTGGGGCATCTGACAGATGCTGATGGTGTGGGTGTCTTTAAAAGATGGGGGCCCTTTTCTATAAAGCCTGTACATTGATTCAGTCTCTCTCACTGACCTGCTCACTTTCTACAGCTCAGGAGGGGACAGCTCCCTGGAGAACGTGACCACCTTACCGAGTAAGTAACCACCAGTGTCTTGAGTCTGTCCACTGGGTCCATCTGATGCCCAGACTTCCTGAAAGTGCCTCTCGGCTAAGAAAGGGAGAAATGACATCTTCCTTAGGGACTGCCATTGAAATGAGAGGAGAGACCTGTGGACAGGCCATTGAAGGGGATGGAAAAAACTAAGTTCAAGCCCTGGCCCTTCTGTATGCTGGCCAGGTGACCTGGCCCAAGTTACCAAACACCCTGAGCCTCAGATCTCTTCACCCAGCCCAAAGGGTATGGAGATAGATGAGCCAGTGAGTATGGCTGAAAGTATAAAGAAAGAAAAGAAAAGCTGAGAGGCTCTTGCTGCCTTGGCTCAGCCTGTCATCAAGTCTGAGGCCTCATCTCCTTTCTGGGGCATACTCCACCTCCCATCCTAAGCTCTCTGTGTCCTGTGCACCCCCTTCTCTTCCAGATATCCTTCGGAAGTTCAATGGGAATCTCACAGGCTATGCGGTGGGCACAGGAGATGCCAATGAGACAAATGCATTCCTCAATCAAGCTGTTCCTGGAGCTAAGGCTGAGTATGCATTTTGAGGGGGAGGGGGCTGTTGGGCAGGGAGTGGGAGGCACATCATTCCCTTTAAGGCTGTAATTCTGACCTCTGTGTGCACAGGGGACCTTTATTTACGGCAATGATTTGAGAATCTCTTGGCCGTTCTCTTCGCTGGTTGCCTCTGTGACTGCAGGGAGGCTGGATGGCTGGATCTTGGACAGAGACCATGATCCTGGAGCCTGGACTTGGTCTTGCTTTCCTGTGCAGCATGGCCTAATCTTCCGACTACCTGACCCACCATATCGTTTTTAAAACTTACCATGGCATAATGGCATTCTCTCCAGTGCCTCATGAGTGGCAGTTGCCCCCATAGATCAGGGAGTATCAACCAAATGGATGGGTAATACAGAGTCTCCACATTAGAGGCTGCTTAAAGGAGCTGCTTAGAGGAGTGGCGAGTCATGTCCTGTCCTTATGCCCATTGTGGGGCTGCAGGAAATGCAGTTGAGAAGCTAGAGGCAGCTGGAGCCAACCACTCAGCCCCCCAAGCTGACCTCCAAGGAGACCCCTCCTCCCACACCCCACTCCTAGAGGCTTCAGCCACCTGGGTCTCCTCACTCCTGGCCCAGCCTGGGAAGACCCTTCTTGGTAATAGAAACAGCCAAGATGGTGGTACACATGGACCCACCTCCAGGTGCCAGGAGACCTCTGGTCTGTGGCTCCATCTCACACTAAAACAGGGGCCAAACTAGTGAGGAGCTGAGGGTGCCTGAGGGATAGTCTTTCCGTGGATTATAAACCCAGGTATGTGTAGCGTGTATGTTTAATGCCCCACCTCTTTCTATGCATGTGTGCTCAGTCACTTCAGTCGTGTCCTCTGGCTCTTTGTGACCCTATGGACTGTAGCCCGCCAGGCTCCCCCTGTCCATGGGGTTCTTCAGGCAAGAATATTGGAGTGGGTTGCTATGACCTCTTTCTAAGAGAAGCATTTAGCTAAGTTGTGTCATTACCAAAAATGACACAACTAACATATACCGAAGAAAAATCAGCCACTGGTGGGGGGAAGAGGGGAAGAAGCAGCTGTGTCAATATGAGACTTTTAACTATTGTACTTGAGCATCAAATGCTCAGCTTCCTGGCAGCCAAGGTAAAAGAGGAAGCATGCAAAAACTTTCCTAGATCTAATTTCAGAGTCTATACCAGTCCTTTAAAGGAGATGAACAGTTTCCTGCACGGAATTGTTAAAGACACTTTGCACGTGGAGTCCTAGAAAGGACACCATGCATAACAAATATAATTGGCAGTATCCTTGACTATAGAGGCTGAGGACAAACACACAGCTAGTTCTGTGAAGGGTTATTTGTTGTAATAACTTCTCCAGAAGAGGCAAGTAGCTTCTTGTCCCTGAGCCTCAGGGTCTCTGCCAGCTCATGTTAGAGGGTGGGGGGTCAGGGGTGGGGTGAATGCCATGGAAGCCTCCAGTTCAGGCCATTTAGGGATGAAAGATTCAGGGGCTCTTCCTCAATGGGACTGATTTCCTCTCCTCCTCAGGGAACTTGTAAGCCAAGTCCAGACTCTGATACAGAAGATGAAATCCGACCATGTAAGTCAGATTTATGATTATCTTTAAATACTAGCTTGCTAGCCCAGTAAAATCCCCAAATGGAATTGTTGGCCATGAAAACAGTGAGCCCCCGGTCCCTAGAGACATTCAAGTGGCAGAGGGGGCAGCCCCTGTCGAAGGCCGCCTGGAGGAGATTACGTCAACCAGAGGGAGGTTTGTCGCTGATCACAGTGACCCTGAAAGTCCTTCCTGATGCTAAGAATCTGTGGTCTATAAATAAATCTCTGAAGTGCTGTCAGCTCTGAGGTTCTGATCCTGTTATTTCAAAAGGGCAAGGAAGTTTTAGAGGTTTGAATGGATTTCCTAGAGCTGTGTTGTTTTTTGGTTTATTGGAAATCATCAAGTATTTTCCTCCCTCTGTACAGAGAGTAAATTTCCATGAGGACTGGAAGGTCATCACGGTGTTGATTGGAGGCAGTGATTTATGTGACTACTGCACGGACTCGGTAATGGCGGCTGGTCAGACCTACTCATTGCTCTTGACTTTGACCTGTGGGCCCTGGAGATCCTCTTTGAGAACAATCCCTAGAATTAACCTCAGGATTGTCCAAGGATACCTGTGTGTGTGTAAATGCACACACAATTCACACATGTGCACATGTACACACACACACTTCTTTCCCCAGCCCCTCAAATTTCTGGCCCCACCTCCCTGTCCCAGGTAGTGAGAGTCAGCAAATGGCAGATATACAGGGCTTCTGTTCCCCTCTCTTACAATTCCTGAAAGAAAGAGAAGAAACCGTAAACCCCAAGCAATTAGAAGTGGGACTTGACACGTCCTACTCCTGAAGTAAAGCTCCAACTGAAGGTTGCAGTCTTCTGTCTGGCCCAGCAAGTCCCCAACTGTTCATCTCAGATTCTGACATCGTGAACTGGTCACGGTTGGAGGCCAAGGGAGAACGAGTCCTTGGGGCTGGAGTCCTTGGGGGCCTGGGGGAGAACCCAGTTCTTCCCACTGCCCTCTCTCCCTAACCAGCTTCTCTTCTCTCTCCTGTCTCTTCCAGAATCTTTATTCTGCAGCCAACTTTTTTGACCATCTCCGCAATGCCTTGGACATCCTACATAGAGAGGTGGGTGGGGGCTCCCACAAACTGGACACTGCTCAAGCCTGGTGGGGAGAAGAGGGTAAAACACCCCTTCCCAAGGAGCTGGACAAGGACATGGGCTCCTGCCCCTTCCATAGTTTGGGGGTACCCCCAAGGAAGCCTCATGCTATTTGGGACCAGCTCCAAGGGTCCCCCTCCGCTCCAAGGCTTGAAGGGGAAAGCATTGTGTGCACTAAGCATCCCTTCACCAGTACTGGCAACATTCTCTGGTGGTGGCAGCTGGGTGGCTCCCAGGCTGGGCACTGCACCCTGAGTGGCAGAAGTGTCTACGGCAGGCCCCCTTCTGGTCCTGCACCCAACGTGTTCTCTCCCTACCCCCTGGCATGGACAAGACTTTCTGGCTGCCTGGGAGGGGCGCTCGGACAGCCAGATGCTTCTCTGGTTTTGCCACAACCCTGAGCCTGCTCAGCAGAGTTAGTCCAGGCCAGGCTGGAGGGAACCCATTAAGGGCTTATATCCTGGCAAACGGGCCTACCTCACCAAATTGAAAGCTAACTGATAGCTGAACAGAGCTAAGTCGTATCTGATTCTTTTGCGATCCATGGACTGTAGCCTGCCAGGCTCCTCTGTCCATGGGATTTCCCAGGCAAGAATGCTAGAGTGGGTTGCCATTTCCTTCTCCAAGGGATCTTCCCAACCCAGGAGTCAAACCCAGGTCTCCTGCATTGAAGGCAGATTCATTATGAGCTGAACCCTCAGCATTTAGACCCAAGACTGCCATGTTGGCCCACTCTGGGAGGCCCATTCACACTGCTGCCCATGTGGGTGGCACAGACTGCAGGACTCTAGGTGCTCACCTTTTGCTGACACCTCCCAGAACTCCACTCAGGGACCCCGGAACCCGGTCCCACTTCTCAAGGTGCTAAGGCACCTGGTAAAAGAAGCTTCCCAGGCCCTCTCTCACCTAGAGCCTTGCACATAGGTACCCCGGGCGCTGGTCAACCTTGTAGACTTCATGAGCCCCAGTGTCATGCGGCAGGTGTTCTTGGGGAACCCCGACAAGTGTCCTGTGCATCAGGCCAGGTAGGCGGGTACTTGCTGATCTGGTTCACATGGTGGGGACTCCTTGGGGTCTCTGGGACTTTATCTGTCCATGTGTGCATCTATAAAGGGGTCTCTGTCAGGATCACCTCCTTCTGGGAGGTCGAAGTCAGGGCCCCCACTTCCCTAACCTCAGAGTGCCAGTGAACCTCTGTGATGGGGGAAGTTGCCGGGCAGAGGTCAGGACTGGGACACACACTAGTGTTTGGGAGACAGTGCAGCCCAGCCTGTGAGAAGGAGTGACATACAGGTGTGTCCACACATGGTGAAACCATAACAAAAGCAAAGTTTACTTACCTTTGCGGGGAAGAAGTGACCTGGGGAGGGACATGCAGAACTTCCAGTTGGGAGTGTTTTGTTTCTTAAGTGGGGTGAGAAGTACACAGGTGTGTGTTTTATTGTTCCTCCTGCCTTACACATCCATTTATTCAGTTAATAAATGCTTTTTAAAGTCTTACTGTGCACCAGGCTCTGTTTTGAGTAGAGAGATCTTTTTTAACATCCAGTAGATTTTATGAGTGTGAAATAATTCATCATAAAACAAAAGGGAACACAGCAGGGCACTAGTATGAACTCCAGAGGTGTCTGGGGACGTGAGCAACAGAGGCTCACCAAAGCGTGCATTTGTACTTGTTTTTAAACACTAAACATGGGTTTCTCATTGCCTAAATGCATTTGTTCAGTGTATTTTGTTGAAGGCCCAGGGCCTGTGGTCCAACACTTAGTACTCTGTTAATGTGAGAGGGTGCCATCCATACATCCTCCCCTTGTGCATCCCTGGGTCAGGCCTGAAACCTGCCCCTGAGCATGTGTAGCAGAGCCTCCAGTGAGCCATTCCCCCACCTCCACCCTGACAGCAGCTTTGGCTCTGGGTCTTTCTGTCTCCCCTCTTTTTGCAGCATTTTGTGCAATTGTGTTCTGACCCCGCGGGAGAGCTCCCAAGAGCTGGCCAAGTTGGAGTCCATCACCCGAGCCTACCAGGTAAGACCAAGAAGGTCTCTCCTCCGCCTCAATCAGCACGCCAGCCCAGAGCCCCCCTGGAGAGGCTCATGGGAAGGGAAGAGCTATTCAGAGTTTGAGAGGCAACATCACCATCCAGGCCACTTCCTGGCTGAGGTATCTCAGGCACCCCAGGCAGGTTCACAACGTCCTCATGGCTGAGCTGTCTTGCTGGCTCAGCCCCAACCCTTGGCCTGACAAAGGGACTAGCCCTGGGTGCCCCAGGGAACTGCCATCCCCTCCCCTGTCCCCCAGATGCCCAGCTGCCCCTCCAACCCCCCATCTCTCCAATAGGCAGGCCACAAGCCAATGGGGGTGTTGCAGGTCCCAAGCCTAGGGGCCCTCTGGAGGTCTCTCCTAGGTTTCTGCTCCTTTTGGGACTTCTGGCTGGCCCTTCAGAACTTGCGGTCCACTTAAAACCAGAACCAAAAGGAGACACAACCCATTTCTAATTCCCTGGAAAGAGATTTGTCATCAAGTGTGTTTGTGTTCTCAAGAGAAGAACTGAGTTAGCCCACCTGTTGAGGGAGATGGGGACAAGGTCACTGCCCATCACCCCCAGCCTTGCACTAACGGGTACCTGGAGCGCCTGTGCTGAAGATGCCCACGGGTGTGTCCACAGAGCAGCATGCGCGAGCTGGTGGAGTCCGGTCGGTACGACACACGGGAGGACTTCTCTGTGGTTCTGCAGCCCTTCTTCTACAACATCCGGCTCCCTGTCCTGGCGGTAGGCTCCCTGCCCTCCCTGACAGGGCTCCCACAAAGAGGAGGAAATTCAAAGTGGAAATGCCAAGTGCTCCCATAGACTGGGAACAAATGGGGCGGATCCAGGCAGCTCTCTAGCTGCTGATCTGGTGGCTGGAGCCTCCTTGAACATCAGAGCTGTATTCAAGAGGCAGCCCAATGTTTGATGTTCTCATGACTGCTCATTGCAGCCTCCATTTTACTGAGTAGCTACTACATGCCAGGCACTGTGCATACCATATGTAAAATCTTCACAATTACCTTTTGAGGTGAGCTTTATCATCCCTGCATAAGAGAGGCTCAGAGACATGAAGACTCCTTCCTAAAAGCATGCAGGAAATAAGGGACAGAGGTGAGATTTGAACACATCCAACTCCAGACTGCTCACTTTCGGCCCCAAACCCAACACTGTGGTGATTGTTTCTCTCCCTGGCTCTGCTCTCCACCTGATTTCCATTCTGAGCAGAAGGGCTCTGTGAATGGGCCAGGGTGGGGACTTGGGTCTGTCCACCTGGGCCTCCATCCCAAGGGCCTGGTCTACCGGAAGAAGCTTTAAGCACGTAGACTTTGCCCAGGCCTGAAGCCTATTCTCCCTACCAAGCTCACTGGTACCAACTGGTCAAGAATTGGGAAACAGCTGTTCCCAGCTGGCTGGCTAAGACTTCCTCAGGGACTAGTATCTCATTCCCTCATCCATGGCATGGGTTGCATAAATGCACCTGAAAATATATATCGCACTTTTAAAATTAAATAATGGGAATTGTGAGATCCAGAAAGCAGGTTGGGGGTTTGGGGTCACTCAAGGTTGTTGATGTGTGGGACCACTCTGAGCTCTCTTAGGAAGCTGCAGGCTGGGAGCGCCCCCCAGAGGAGCAGGGTGTTGAGAGGTCCACTCCAGAGGGCAGGCCTGCCAGTGAGGCCCACTCTCCACCCTCGGCGCCAACAGGATCTTAAGGATGTCTATTTCTCTCCTTCAGGATGGGCGCCCAGATGTGTCCTTCTTTGCCCCAGACTGCCTCCATCCAAGTCAGAAATTCCACTCCCAGCTCTCCAGGGCCCTTTGGGTCAACATGGTAAGATGAGTGGGGTTTCCTGGTTCTCTGGGGTTCTAGTCTAGAGCAAAGTACCAGGCCCTCCAGAATGGAGCTTGTTCTTGGCCTCCCTTTGCAAGCAAGGTGTGGAGGAGAGCGACTGGCGCCTCTGTAGAAACCGATGTAGAACGAAAAATACAGTCCTTAAGATTCCTGGATCAACTGCATCCTCTCTGACGGGCTTTGGACTGTGATGCAGGACTCTACATGAATACAAGGCAGAACCCTCATGTTTATTCAGTATTTTCTATGTGCCAACAACTCTGCTAGGCAGTTTAAGCCATGTTTATCTCATTTAAGCTTCTCAGCAGCCCTGCAAGACTTATAAGTTTACAAGGAAGCTGAATCCTGCAGAAGCTAAGAGACTTGCCCAGTATCCCACAGCTGGTGACTGGCAGAGCCAGGAGGAGAAGCCAACCCCCCTGAAATCAAATTCTGAGCGTTCCCCCACTGCGGGATGCCCTGCCAGGGAATGTTCACTTCAGCAGAGACAAATGAGTACACTCACGGCTCTCTTTTCTTCCCCCATCAGCTTGAACCACTGGGAAGGAAAACAGATACCCTAGATCTGACGGCAGACATACCTCTCTCCTGCCCTGCTCAGGTAATGCTGCTCTCTGGAAACCCAGAGCTCAGGCCCTGCCCGTCTCCCTTTATACCCACCCCAGCCCCCCGCACCCCTCGCACCAGCATTTCTCTGTCACCCATCTTGCCCCTTGCCTGGGAGCAGATGGATTTGGAGGATGGAGGGGAGTGGAGGAGAGTGGAGAGGGGAGAAGAGGGTACAGAAGCACCTCTGTCTTTGGGAGAAGCAGGTGGGAGAGGAGGCCTGAACCCAGCAACGGGAGAGGAGCAGGACATGTACGGATCCTTCAGGAGGGGAGTTAAGAAGCCAGAGGTGGCCAGACTGAGCATTTCAGCAGAGACACATGGGGCCAGTGGGAAGGTCCACCGGCAGGTTGGTGGCCTAGTGTGAAGCCAGCTGAGCTCAGAAGTTGCAGTTAGTGGTCATGGAGTCTGGATCGGGAGTGTCTGGCAGGAAATAGGTCAAAGAGGAAAGCCCTAGAGCCACCTGGGGAAGGGACAGGCAGGACCGGCTTTGCGATAGTTGGAGTGAGGCTGGCCTGGGCTCATTTGAAGGAGGAAGATACTGTAAGTGGTTGTTAGACCTGATTCAGGACTAGGAGTGGGGTAGGTACACATGCCCTTTGCCTTCAGCTCCCTCTTCAAGCCCCTGTCTTAGGGCTTTTTAACCAAATAAGGTTGAGGCCAGAGAGCCCTCGACAGCAATGAAAGAGGGACAGCCTGACCCAGTCTGGGAGGCCGGGTTTCCTGCCTGGGTCTGACTGCGTCACCCTTTCCCACCCTCCCGACTGAACAGGAGAGGACCTACATCTCCCCCATCTGTCTGCCGGGGGTCTAGAGGCAGTGGGCACCCTTCTCTGTCTGCTGCCTTCCCCACGCCAGTCTCAGACCCAGGCTTAGCCTTGGATACCATCACAAGTCTCGAACCCAGGCTCAGCCTTGGGTACCGTTAGCCTCACCAGGAGCGTGGGTTGAAGGGATGCAGAAGTAGAGGCAGTGATCGTAGAGGGCCAAGTTGCTGGGTCCAGGGCTCGGGGCAAAGATGATGGTCAAATGATGTAACAATCAGTGCAGTGTGGATGCCTCCAGTCCAGATGGTCAGATGCGGGCTGAAGGGGTGGGGCAGAGGCCTAAAGGCCCTTCTGGACCACGTGTAAATGCTTAAATTGCTAGATCCTGAGCTTGTCCAGTGCATTCTAGGGGTAGGACCAGGCAACCTGGGTAGTAGAGGCATTTGGGGACTCAGAGTGGTGGCTATAAACCATATTGGGGGGGGGGGGGAGTATTTCAATATTTTAACAACCATATGGCCATACTGAACATCAGCCATGGGAAACCCTCTCCAATCTGCCAATTCTCCTTCTATTTAATAGTGAAAGTAATAACAACCCAGTCCAGGGAGCCATCCTGTGCTCTCTTTCTTTCTCACAAATATCTACTCCGTACCAGGTTGGAGCCTTAGGCTCTGGGTCAGGTAGAGCCCTGTCACCACCGGCCTCAAGGCCCCAGACCAGGCAAGGAGCCCCGAAAGGCTGCTGCCTCAGCCAGAATCTCAGGCCACTCCTGAGGTGGGCTCCGCTCCTCCTCCTGGACTAGCGTGACTGAGCCGTTGGTGAGCAGAGGAGAGCAAATCCAGCCTCCTGGAACTGTAAAAGCCCCGCCTGGGAGAAGCGGTTGCCAGGCAACCCCAGAGCCCATTCCAAAAGATCCATCTGTTGGCCGGCCCAGCTTCAAGGCGCCAGGCACTGTGGAATCCTGCACTCCTCAGGTCCCATCTGCTCCCTGCAGTGTGCCATGGAGCTATATAAAAGTCCACCAGCATCTCAGTGTGAGCTGACAGGGGCCAGGCAGCCCATATTTTAATCCTAGCTGAGTCTAAACATAGAGGCAACAGGCAGGACCCAGTGGGGAGGAGGGGCTGAGACAGATGCAAGCACCCGGGAGCTTCTTTCTCAACTTCCTGCCTGCCCCTCCCCCAGCTCCAGTCAAGGGCAAGTGCATTCTGCCCAGCCAGGTCAGGCGCTTAACTGCGCTCTGTGGATTTCTATTAGACTTTCAGGTTGGACATGTGATTTTTACGGCCAACTTTAGCTTATTTGCTCTGTGAACTGTGACTGTGGTCCCCTTACTGCCCCCTATCACCTCTCTGCCCACTCGTTCCCTAACCCAGGGCAGCTGCCTGTGGCCCCTCCTCAGACTTTGAAAAAATGGGCTCAAAGACCAGCAGAGTCCTTTTTCAGCTTTTATTTTTCTTGCCCTTGAAAAGCATTTGTCAGAGTTAACCACCTCCTCCATGAATTTATTCATCCCTGCATTCGTGGATGGAAAACCACCTTGACTGCTTTGATTTTCCTAGTTTCTGCCCCCTCCCATCTCCTTTAATGACCCCTCCTCCCTTCTCCCAGCCTCAAAAATGTGGACATTCTCCAACTTTCATAACTCAGCCCTCTTCTCTTTTCTCTTTCTCTACACTATCCTCACTCTGAGATTTGTCCATTTCCAGGGTTTCCTGTTAAATTTCCTTGCCCAGGATCCCCCAACCTATATCTTCATTTCTTATTTTTTTCTCCAAACTTGAGCTATATTTCTAACCCTTCAAAGGTCTTTCTCCCTTGGATGTAAAGTTTACCCAGAAGACAGATAAAATATATTATCAGAGTACCAACAAAATAGAAAGACATAGTAAGACAAACAAAGAATTTCAAGTGATACTTCATCATTCAGTCTTTCCTCTTGAGAAAAACTGAGATTTTTTTTGGATTCTCTTATACTTACTTTATTGTTTAGTGATATTTCTATTTTAGCATTATGTATGCAGGGCTATTCTCTTTTGAATGCTTTGGACTTCCAAATCTCCCAAATCTGCCCTGACCCCATCATCTCAAACTCAACATTCATTTAGAAAATAATTTTTGAGTAAGAATGTCAAATAGGACTGAAATCGATGTCTTCCCAGACTCCCTAATCCTGAAGACTTCCTCTGTCTGTCCATATTGTCGTGGTGGTCACAGTTCTGCAGGCGTGAAACGTCAGGCACCTCACCTGATAGAATCCTTCCTAGTCCTTCCTCTTCCCACTTCCACCAACCCAGTTCAGGTCCTCGTCACTTTGTGTGTTAAAAGTTACCTGCTCCTTTCCATCATAAAGCAACAGAGAATTTTATAACCTTAGAATCTCAGTGGGGAGGGCTTTGGAGTCCTGTTGATGCAATCTCTCATATAATTGAATTATTCTACCACATCCTGCCAGGCTTCCCAGGTGGCACTAGTGGTTAAGAACCCACCTGCCAATGCAGGAGACATGAGAGATGTGGGTTCAATCCCTGGGTTGGGCAGATCCCCTGGAGGAGGGCATGGCAACCCACTCCAGTATTCTTGCCAGGAGAATCCCATGGACAGAGGAGCCTGGAGGGCTACAGTCCATAGGGTCGCCCAGTTGGACACACCTGAAGTGACTTAGCACACGTGTACCACATTTTCCCAAGGCAAGCAGAGGCTTATGGTCTCTACTTAAACCTCCACACTCTCAAGGCAGTACATTACTAACAGTCAAGTCGCTATCCATTAACAGGTTGTGGAATCAGCCTAGTAGGTCATGTTTGGGATGGGATGATGAGATGGGATAGAAATGTCAGTGGGTACTCCTATGTCCTCCTCTTCTTTACCACTACCACCCTTCCCTGGATCTTCTCTAATTTCCTCAACCATGTATGGCAGACAAGTATTCCAAACCCTGCCTCGTATAGTAGGTATGAGTCCTTGGAATGTGACCCCCACTTATGTCAGTGCCCGGGCCTGACTATACACACCTGGTTTGGTCCGAGCAGCACAGAATAGAAGACCACCAGCTCTCCTTCACTGTGGAAGTTTACACCTGTTAACAAGGCCAGGACGCACATGCCCTTTTCCGGCAGCCACTGACTCACGTCGCTGACTCACATCAGTGGCTGACCAGGCTCTGCCCCCGGGCAGGCTGCACCGTCTTTTCCCAGCTGTACCAAGGAGGATAGTTCCTTGTGCTGGCATTCAGTGGGCTTAGCTTTCTGCTTACTGGTGTTACCAGCCTAGCCTAGGAGAGCCAGCAGACTAAGTGGACTCCCTTTTCCCTCTGCTGAGCTCCAGGCCTTTCACCCAGTCTGACTCATGTATGCACAATGCAGCCGACAATCAATAAAACAGGCCCCAGGCACTCCGGCCTCTTGCCTGGCCCTGTCCTGGACCTGTTCTCATTGTTTCTTCTCTGGCCTCACTTCCCACCAATTCTAGTGTCTCCCTGACCTCTGACCTCTTAGGTCAGTCTCTCCCCTTTGGCCCTTCCTTCTCCCCTTGGATCATGTGATGAAATAAACTCCCTGGCTTGACTTTCGGCACATCCAGAAGGGCAGGTGGAGTCTGCCCTCCGGTTCCTCTTATGCTAGCTACTCTGAGAAAAGCTCTGGCTCCCAGGCCCTGTGCTCAATCAGGGTCCTGGGAAGTGGGGGGAGAATAATGAGGAGTGACCTACCTCCCGCTGAGTTTCATCTTTAAGGACCACACATCCCCAGATCTTGCAATCCTTCCTCAGCAGTTACTACACTTACTGGACACACTGTTCTTTGATGCTTCGCTACCCAATACTTGTCATGTTTTCTGCCTGACTGAATTGTATGCCTCTGGATCCTCCCTTCATCCAGCACCTAGAACAGAGCTCTGAACACATGGGGTTTTACAAAGGTGAGTCAGTTGTTTATAGGATGCTACATGCCCTCAGCTGCTAGGGAATCTCAGGGGACAGGGGACACTGAATAGCATTGGCCGGAGACAAGTCTTGTTAACCATGGTGACATGCCACTGTAAGGTCTCTCTCACCTTGTGCTGTAGCAGATGGTCCAGGGCACACTTCCTGCCCTTGGCCCTGAGTGCTCCTCTGGCCCGTGTTTCGGCTAGGAACACCTGGACTCAGAGCAAAGGAGAGGCGTGTCATGCCCCAGAGGGCAAGGTCTGTGCCGAGGGCTGGGGGTTTGGGTTTTGTGCATGTAGATTTCATCCTCCAAGCTAACCGCTGAGACTACCTGCTCATCCCTCTGTCTGGCCAGCAGGTCTTTTGCAGGCCTGACCCCAGTGTGTGCAGTGGAATGGGGGCATTGCTGGTCGGGAGGCCTGATGGGTCAGGCCCCACTCTGTCCTCAATGCTGCTCTCCACCGGGGGCAGGTCCCTGCTCCACCCTGCACCTCAGTGGCCCCTCATCTGTAAAGCAGGATCACTCAGGGTTGGAAACTCAGATGCAGTGCCAGGCTGGAACATGACTATGTGGGTGGGATGGACAAGAGACAGTGGTAGGGCAGAACTGAAGGGTACACACCTCTTGTGGCAGCATTCAGAGTTGTCGTCTTCTCTCCTCCTTTTAAAACACCTTTCATTGTGAAGTAATTAGCCTCCAACTAATAAAAATAAATGAAAAAAAATAAAAAATAAAACACCTTTCACGCCAAAATAAAGCAGATGGGCAATAGGCTTTCAACCCCTGAAACAGATACCCAATGACGTCTCCTCCAACATTCTGGTTCTTCCTACTTACTCCCATATTATTCCCAGATTTTCAGACCATGGCCCTTCTACTCCACTGAGCATGACTTGTGAAGGTGCTGACAGCCCTGGGCTATCTGGGCTGATCTCTGTCTTACAAACTTTTTCTTGCTTCACTATCATTTCCACATTTTCTCATTACTTGCTTTCCCCTGCTACCTCTCTGTCTACTTCCTTCTTCCTTCTTTGACTAACTTATCACCCACAACTGAATAGACCTGGGTTCTTGACTGGGCATGTATGAAACCGATGGTGAAATAGATAGGTGAGCAGAGAATGAAGAGGCTATTTCATGAGAAAAAAATGCAACCAGCGTGTGTGAAACCAACCCGAAACAGGTAAGGGACATAACTCAGAGGAGGCAAAATCATAGCAACCGATGTTAAAATACACTGGTGATTGTAACATTTTTTGGAGACTAAGAGATCCCTATAATATCAGTCTTTTGCCAGAGCAACAACAAAGGAGAGAAAGTCATTCTGATGATTAGGGAGATGTTCCATTGTCAGGGTGAAAAGAAAAGCCCAGAACCCTGAAAAGAACGTGGATGGAACCCTTTTTAGTCCTTTTATTGTGCATCCCTTGTCAAAGCTGTTATGTAAAACCCTCTAGGGAATGAATGAAATTATGTCTGTACGATTCTTTCTATTTAAATGCAGAAGAATCATGTTAAATGAACCTAGAGGACAGGATTGTTAGTACTTAATATTTCCTAAGCAATCTTCCAGGCTGTCAGGTAACCTTTCCCTGTGGTTTCTTTTCCTCTCTTAGGTTGAGCCCCTCCTGCGAACCCCCCGGAACAGTAACTACACGTACCCCACCACGCCAGCCATTGAGGTAACCCCTGACACGTGTCTGCCTCTCTCAGAGACAAACCGTTTCCACCCCCCCCGCCCCCAGCGACTCAAGGAGTGGTGCAGATTTCAGAGAGGTAGCTTAAGCAGAAACATACCTTCTTACCTACTGGAAATTGGAATGTGAAACAAAGGCTCCTGAACCACAGAGTCCCAGGATTGTCCTAACTTGTTCTCAAGTATTTACCTGACGTCAGCAACCAACTAGAGGAAGTGCCTGTGGATCAGTCTTCTTTGGCTTTTGCACAGACGTCATTTCTGATCAGGCAGCTCAGCCTTTCAAGAAGGGATGAGGGGGAGGCAGTGAGTATAATGCACATCAATTTCCTGTAAGGTGGGAGCTGAGTAGGAAGAGCCTCAATTCCAGGGGCTGGGCCCCCAGGAAGCTGATGTATATGCAGGTGGGTCTCCAGGGCTTGTCTGGTTCAGATCAGTCATTCTAGCTCTGAGGCTTTAGGGTCCATGGCTTTAGGGACAGTTGCTGCAAAGATGGCCTGGAAGATCCTGAACCACACCAGGCCTTGCGGGACGGGCTTGGTCCAGGCTACGTCTGTCGGCCACCTGGACAGGGAATCAACCACCAGTGTCAGCTGAGCACCTATGGTTTGCTGAGTCTTGTGCTAGGGGCCAGAAGGGATTCAGAGTAGTGTCAGGCATAGTTCTGTCCTCAGGAGTTAGAGGTCATTCTAAGCTGGGCACCTACTGTGTGTCGGGCACTGTTTCAAGAAGATAGAGCAGTAGAGCCGACAGACGGAGCCCATCCCTTTTACGGACCCTACAGTCTACTGAAGGAGGCATCCAATAGACAGTGAAGCATAGTCATGTCAGAGAGTAAGGACAGTCTTGACAAAGTGTGATGGGATAAGGAAGGCACATTCTGATGAGCTGTGACCAGGACCAGTGATTGCAGAGGCTCAGAACTGGGGCTGAGTTGGGTGTATTTGAGGGGAGAAAGAAGTCAGCATGGCTATGGGCGTGTGAATGAAGTGGAGAGTGGGGTCATGATAAGTGGGGTCATCAAGGGCGTAAGCATACAGAATCTGAACCCCTGAGAAAGAAGGTTGGACTTTGGTGGAGAGCTGTGGGAAGCTGTTGGAGGTTCTAGAAGAAAGTGATGTAATCTGGTTCACCTTTTTAAAAGAGCTCCCTGACTAGTGTGGAAAATGGATGGGGGAGTAGCAGGAGTGATTGAGGAAAGACCTTTTATAAGCCAGATGAAGCACTGAAACTAACTTACATGAAAATATTGAAGAACTGTCAGATGCTCAGCTCCGGGATACAGGCCACACCAGCTTCATGGCTGGAGTAATGCCACCGTTCAGCCTCTCTGAATTCTCTCAGCTCACATTAGCCCAACAAAGGCTTATTTCAGGCCAATCGTGGACCAAAATCCATTAGGACTGAAATGTCAGCTGCATCTTGTCAGTTAGGCATTTATTTATTTATCTGATGTGTGTGTTTATTGGATGCCTAAATGATGCAGGTACTGTGCTAAGTGCCAGATACACATACACTGATGAGCAAAGTGGTTCTGGCCCACTGTCTTGGATCTTAGTCTCACATGCCTTTGCTTCTGTTGCTGGAAGAGTGAAAAACTCAGGCATAGAAAGTGATTTAAAAAAAAAAAAAATACTTTGCTATTTAAAATAGCCAGACGAGCCACGTCAACATTACTTGAGAACTTGTTAGAAATGCAGAGTCCTGGGTGGCACCCCAGTCCTGCTGACTCAGGACCTGCATTTCCCAAGACCTGCAGGTGATCTGGGTGCAGCCTTTGCACCCTAAGCAGTTCTTCCCTTGGGACAGACAAACGTGCTCCAGTTCCAACCTGCGTCTCTTCGTCTGAAGGGGATGGACTTGTCTCTGGCTCATCAGTTCTCTGAGATGTTTCTAAAGCACTCATGGCTATAGAATTATTTTAAATTGCATCTTCTCTGGATATTTGTCATCTACACACAAACATGTTCTTGATTTCAATAGAACCTCCACACGGAAGGAGGACTCCATCAATATGACTAATTGAGCAGCTCCTTGGAATAAACTCATTTACATCAGATTAAGCAAATAATATGTAAAGGCAGTTGCATTGTTGCTCCCTTGTGAGAGGAGTGTTTTAACAAGGTGTGTCTATGTCAGCCTCTGGTCAGATGAAAGAGACAAACTTCCAAAGGTTTGGCAACCACACACCTAGAAAATCAGTCAACTAGACAACACCTATGTGTGGGGCCCTACTGTGCACTCAGCACTGGGCTTGTCCCTCAAGCCTCTCTGGGGATGTGCAGTTGTCTGGGACACTAGGGAAGGATGTCTGTTTCTCTCTCAACTTCTATGCCATCTGCTTCCTACCTCATCCCCTCCTCCAGCACTTGGAAAGTATGATCTGTATTCTAGAGTCAAGAGAACGTGACTAAAAGTACACAGGTCATGGGCTTCCCTGGTGGCTTCGTGGTAAAGAATCTGCCTGCCAATATAGGAGATGTGGGTTTGATCCCTGGGTGGGGAAGATCCCCTGGAGAAAGAAATGGCAACTCACTCCAGTATTCTTGCCTTGGAGATCCTATGGACAGAAGAGCCTGGTGGGCTACAGTCCATGGGGTTGCAAAAGAACTGGAAATGACTTAGTGACTAAAACACAAAACAAAAAAATCCAAGTTATAGACTTTAATTTATACATATGCAAGGAACTGGTTGGATATTAAATACACAAAAAGACATACACACGTTTGGAAATGATATGCAGAAACTAGAAACTTTGCATTTGCAAAAATTTCATATTGCTTTCCTAAAAATATTGTAATTATTGTTTTGGTCCTAGCATTGTAATTAGTGTCCATTAGTTTCACATTAAACACCACCACCTAAACCCATGTGGAACCCTGTGGTTGCCCTATGGCGAGGAGATCTAAGACAGGAGTTGGCAAACTCCATGCAATGATCACCTGGGGAGCAGCTAAAAGGTGTCGAATCCAGGTGCCACCCCAGACAAAGTCAGAATTCCTGGGGACAAGACCCAAGCACTGTTTGGTGCATGGGGAGGTGGCAAACACCCTTTTTCTCTTCTCCGATTCCCCTCTCACTCCATCTATAACCCACAGCTCTTTGCCTCACATGAGCCTCTACAGTGACATAGTTTTAGCTAAGGAATTCTTGGTGGAGACTGGAACTAAGAAGGTTGAGGAGGCATTTGTGTTTATGTTGGTGCCTGTACAGAATCTTAGGATAAATTCTAGATTAGTGAAAGTGAATGTGTTAGTCGCCCAGTAGTGTCCGACTCTTTGCGACCCCATGGACTATAGCTCACCAGGCTCCTCTGTCTGTGGGCCTCTCCAGGCAAGAATACTGGAATGGGTTGTCATTCACTTCTCCAGGGGATCTTCCCTGGATTTAACATGAAAGAATCAATGACCTATATCCTGGATGCCAGTGTCTCTCAGCTGCCTCTGCCAGTTTTCATCAAGGCACCATGTTCAGGGAACAACTGTGTGCGGAGGAAGAATTCTTTAGCTAACTCTTGGGCTAACCTTCCTGCACCGTGAGTGTCTGCTGTTGTGTGTTTGCTTTGTTGATTTAGAACTGGGGCAGTGACTTCCTGTGTACGGAGCAGAATCCTTCCAACAGTGTCCCCACGTCAGGTGAGTATAAACATCATCATCCCCTTCAGTCAAGGACTAAGTGTCAGGTTGCTGGAAGAACCTACAAGTACATCTCAGAGCCTTGAGCAGGCCTCGCTGATTCTTGTGCGCTGGAGACTTTGATCCTGGGAAGCTGGCCTGCAGCACTGCTGGGCTCCCAGGTGCTCCACAAACCACACTTCTCATCTCAACTTATTCCTAATGGCAACCCCTCAGGCCTCCCTGCCTGGTGAGGTAGGTACAGTCAGGGATGGGGGTCCTCTCTGCCTGTGCTCCTGATCCCCACAGCTAGAACTTTCTTGGACCCCTCAAGAATGAATTGGGCTCCTCTCCATATGGCTAAGAGCCACCTAGCCCATTACCTTCAGCGCCTTGGTTGCTCTGGATGCATGGAAGAGACAAATTTTCTAAAGCCTTAAGCTGGAAATAAGTGTAATGGGGATGGATGGGATGAGAACGGAATCTCAGGCTTCTAGTCAGGTTAATAGTTTAAAAGGAAGACCTCTGCCAACCATCCATCTCTTTGCCTGTCTCCTTAGTCCATAAGCTCCGGCCAGCGGATATCAAAGTGGTGGCTGCTCTGGGTGACTCGCTGACTGTGAGTACTAAGCTGAGCCAGGAATCAACTCTTCTTCCACACTGGCTCTGCGTTCAGCATCTAGCTGACCCTGTCGAGAACCTACCTGTGTCTGGCACTGAAACACAGTCAGGCAGCCACGAGACATCACCAGGCAATCTAGAAGCCCTGCCCTCCACCCTTCCACAGCCCTGCTCAAACACCACCTCTTCCCATGAGGCTTCCCTCCAGCCCCAGATCAAAGCCATTCCATCCCTTCTTCCCCCCTGTTCCCAGGCATTTCATCTGTATGTGCTAAGGTACTTATCCAAGTCTGCCCGACATCCCTAGGGAACTTATCTCCCTCACTCCCTCACTCACTCACTCCTCAGGTGGTGGGTCTACCCACATACTGCCCAGCTCCCCTTCACCCCATTCAAAAATGTGTTCTTCAGGGCAGAAGGGACCCAATTACTGCACATAGTATAGTTTCACGAAAGGAATTCTATTGGCCAACCAAAGATTTCACTATTGCTATGTGTGAGACAGTCTGCTAGCTTTTCAGAGGGAAAAGAAGTATGAGATGTAGTCTTAACCCTCTTGAAACTTGTCCAGCTGGGGAAATAAAAAACTTACACTGAAGGAGATACGTATCCAGATAGGTGACAAATAGGACTCTTGAAATCAGGTATTCATTTCCATAGAAAAACAACTTCCCCAGATGTGTATGAGTGTATCTTAATTTTCATACGAACATGGGGAAAGCTGTGGAAGGATACACATCAGGCTCTTAACCATTCATCAGCTCTGGTGGTATGTATATGTGGGTAAGGGGTGAGGAGGGATGTAGAACCTGTGGCAGGAGGCAAGGTTATTAAGAAAAGTGAAGTCGCTCAGTCGTGTCCGACTCTGCGACCCCATGGACTATAGGCTACTAGGCTCCTCCGTCCATGGGATTTTCCAGGCAAGAATACTAGAGTGAGTTGCCATTTCCTTCTCCAGGAGGTCTTACCAACTCAGGGATTGAACCCAGGTCTCCCACATTGTAGGAAGATGCTTTACCATCTGAGCTACCAGGGAAGTAAAAGTAGGGATAAATTATTAACTAAAAAGTCCTTGTATTATTTCACTGGTTCACTTACTTTTGTAAGTTTCAAAGAGGAATTTCTCTTTTTCGAGGGCCTTTAGGTAAAGCTTGATGGAGGAGGTAGAAGCTGACCAAAGTCTTAGGGAATGAACTGGAGACTTAAGGGCTAGAAAGGAGGAAGTTTAGCATTCTGGGAAGGGATGGAGTGGCTGTTAATAGGTTGCCCCGAGGTTCTCATGCTTCAGGTCAACTTGTTTAGACCTGAAGGTGTGTGGACAGGAAAGGAGGGAGTGAACAAGAAAGGAAAGTAGAAACCAGGTCGTGGTGAGCTCAGAATGTTGGTGAAGGGTCAGAGTCAGGGGAAGTGTGAAGAAGCATGTGTGCTTGGAAGAGCAGGTGGGCAACCAAGTGAGAAGGGAAGAGACATTGGGAGCTGGGGTCAAATGGAGGCCAGAGCTGTCCACAGCGAGGAGATGAGAGTCTCACCGGCAAGTATGGCAGAGGGAACACAAAGAAAGTGTCAGAAGCCAGAGAAGTTGGGGAGGAAGAATCTTGCTTCTTCCATGACTTGGTTACTGGTTGTGTGTGGAAGGTTGGGGAGTCAGGACAACTCAGAGATTAAGTGGCCTGGAGAAAAACTGTTACCATTTTCAGAAAAGGTAAATCCAGGTCCCAGCTGCAACACCAGGGCCAGAGGGGCTCTCCCCAGTGCCCCCAGCCTGCCCCTGACCCAGCCCAGCTATATAGCCTTCTCTTTGCCTTTTTCAGACAGCAGTAGGAGCCCGACCCAGCAACTCCAGTGACCTCCCCACATCCTGGAGAGGACTCTCCTGGAGGTGAGGCTGTTCTCCTCTCATCTCTCTTGATGGTGCTCCCCATAGCGGCATGGGTGGTATATTTCCCCATCACTTGTCAGAGATGAGGCCAGGTACTCATGACCCAGCGCTGGAATGCAAGGCGATGCCTTGATACTCATGCTGGTCCTAAGGGGGATAGGAATCCTGCCCTGGGGCACCCTCTCTGGTTCTGACTTAGAAACATGACGACTGGTAATTTTAACAAATGTGCTTTCTCTTCCCCAGCATTGGAGGGGATGGCGACTTAGGGACCCACACCACGCTGCCCAGTAAGTAGCAACACAGAGAAGCACCATCACTATGACCATAACAACCCCTCGCTGTGGCCAGGACCCTCCCCTGAGGGAGGGAAGAGAAGGTTATCTGTAAGGAGAGGGAGTCAGCCCACCCAGAAAAGACAAGGAGCATCCGGTCCACACCTGTGCCCCAACCTTGTACATCCATCTCCCACTCACCTGTGCACTCTTCCATCTCCCCCTTCAAAGACATTCTGAAGAAGTTCAACCCCAACATCCTCGGCTTCTCCACCGGCACCCGGGAGGAGACGGCGGGACTGAACGTAGCCACGGAAGGGGCCAGGGCTCGGTGAGTAGATGTGGGTGCCGGAGGGACAGAGGAGAGCAAGGCTGAGAGATGGGGAGGGGAGAAGGGTGGTGTGTGAGCGGCAGTAGTGGCTGTGCACAGAGCGCTTCTGCTCCCCAGCCCCGAGCTGCCCCTCACATGGATTACCTCCTGAAGTCCTCACCCACTTTGAGATGAGGACCCAGAGGCATAAACCGTTTCCTGAACAGCCCAGGGTCATCAAGAGCAAGTGCCCAGAGAAACCAGGATCAAACAGCTGAATCAGAGCCTTCGCTCTGCCTGCTGCACTGTTAGCACCTCTCAGGGCAGTGGGAGGAAGCGCTTGAGGGTGGCTGGATGACAGGCAGGCAGCCGGGGCCCAGGATGCAGCCTGCTGACTTCAGCTGACCTCCCCACCCAGGGGAGGCCAGAGGGGAATGTGTGGGTGACTCTCAGCATCCTGGTAACGCACAGCAGGGCCCCACAGAGGGCCACCCTTCCTTTCTCTCTCTTCTCACCTCTGAGCCTCTAGTCTTGGACTCGGAAAAGGCTGTATTTGACACTAGGGAGTCAGGTGGTAGAGCCCCTGAAACACCGAAGCAGTCGTTTGTTTTCACTTGGATTTCTGTGGTTGCCAACAATCCAGATAATTAAAGTTGAAATGCCTGACCGAGCTCATTGATTTTCTGCACGGAGTGTGCTGGGTCTCTGCTTTGTAGAAGGGCTGCTGCAGTCACGTCACCAGGGAGACAGAACCGGCTTGACTCACTCTGTTTACAGGCAGCATTCCTTTCAGACACGGTAAGGAGGGCCCCACGCTCGCTAGGTTTGAGTCTCTGAGCCACAGGAAGCGATGTCAGTTCCTCAGCGTCACAAGCAGGAAGAACTCATTTTTCTGTGAAAAATTGGGCTGCCTGGGGCTGAAATATCAACATCTAGTTGCTGATATTGCCATTATTATTATTATGATCATTATGCTTTTATTAATATCGTTATAGAGCTCAGGCTTCATTAACCAGGAATTGATTCTTTAGTCTGTTGACGTTCAAGCCCCCTTCCCCTTTCTTGCTTCACTTCTCTTAAACTGCCTTTTCTGTTTCACTGCTTCTTGCTGCCTCCGTGAGAACATGGAGTGGCAGGGGAAGTGGCTGACACGTGCAGCTTCTTGTTAGGCTCTCAGAGGTCCCGTGTTAGGGGAAAGGACAGCAAGCCATTAGCCAGCTTAAGTAAGCAAGGATGGAGCACTGTTCTGTGAGCCTTCCTTATCTGCACTGTGGCACGTGGCATGGTGTGGAAAAGGATGAGTTCACCTAAAGAGAGAGATGAATGCCCCAGCAGGTCAACCAGGATAATGAGACCTGCGGATAGATTATTTATGTCAAGCCCCCAGCCTTGCTGGCTGTGTGACCTTGGGCAAGTCACTTAGTATCGCTGAACCTGAGTTTCCTCATCTATAAGTGGAGATACTAATAGTACCTACTTCTTTGGCTGTCACAAAGATTCAATGAGACCAATAACCCACCTAGTTTATAATATGTATGCAAAAAAAAAAAAAGTTGGTGGTCATTAGGGTATTTTGTTTCAAAGTTTCATTCAAGATCAAACTTCCTTTCTATCAATCAATAAGCAAGAATTCACTGAGCACCTGGGAAGGACTGAGCCCCATGGCTGTTACTAAAAGATAGAGAAGAATCAAGTGAGCTAAATGTCTGCCCACAAAGAGCTTGCTGTCTAGTTAAGGAGCCTAAACCAATAGGAAATAATTTTGGGGGGAAGAAGTATTGTTTCTGGCAATGTTGCAGACTGAAATGATTTTGTACTCAGAAAACAGAAAAGTGTAAAATGTGAACTGGGCAGTCTAGTTACAGACAGGTACAGACCCAGAAGGGACCCCAGAAAACATCTAGTCCTGCCTCTTTGTATAAAGGTGAAAAAATTCAAGGTTAGCAGGGTTCCATAACTTGGGTAAGCTCCACAGCAAATTGGTAGCAGAGCTGGAAGGGGATCCCTGGTCCCATAGCTCCCAAAGCATGGCTCTGTACACCAAGACTGAAAAAGGAAAGGGAGCAGGTGTGGGTAAACAAACCCAGAGGGAGACTCCTAGGGGAGGTAGGGCTTGCTCTGAGCTTGAAGCATGAGAAGAATTTGGCTAGAGAGAGGGGAAAAGAGGGCATTCCTGGCTTCCGCTAGTGTTCTGGAGGGCTTATCACCCACAGATACCCATGTTCATATCTCGAACCTGTAAAAAGATTACAGAGACTTATGTGGTCACCTTTAACCAAGCCAGGCTTTAAGACTTTCTGACATACCCATGATAGCAATAGCATATGAGATACGGTCCTGAGTGAATAAATGAGAAACATGGCAGAAATGGTACATACATACATGTATGCTTGGCCACATGCTCAGCTCATTGTGGACATGCAAATATTTAAAATGCCCATTCTGTACCAGTTCTTCTTATATGACTCCTTCCATGGAAGCCTCCATTTGCTGTATGCCTTCTGTTATGCATATCTGTTTTAAATAATTGCTTTATTGAGGTGTAATTGACCTAAGTACACTGTCCCAGTTCCCCGATGGCTCAGAGGGTAGAGAGTCTGCCTGCAATGCAGGAGACGAGACGTGGGTTCAATCCTGGGTCAGAAAGATCCCCTGGAGAAGGAAATGGCAACCCACTCCAGTATTCTTGCCTGGAAAATCCCATGGATGGAGGAGCCTAATGGGCTACAGTCCATAGGGTCACAGAGAGTGGGGCACAACTGAGTGACTAACACTTTCACACTGCACATATTAATAGGGTGCAATCTGATCAGTTTGTTATATACATATACCTATGAAACCATTACCTCAATCAAGATGATGAATATATCCATCACCTCCAAGTTTCCCTATGCTGCTTTATAATCAGTCCCTCCCTCCTGCCCCTTCTGGTCTCTACCCCACTTACTTCCTGGGACCCGGGTAACCACTGACCTGCTTTCTTGTCACTATAGATTAGGTTTAATTTTCTAGAACTCTATAGAAACAGAGCCATAGATGATGTACTCTTTTCCCTTTTTAAAAAAAATATTTATTTATTTATTTGGCTGCACCAGGTCTTAGTTGTGACTCATGGGATCTTTGATCTTTATTGCAGCAGGCAGGATCATTAGTTGCGGCATACAAACTCTTAGTTGTGGCATGCAGGATCTAGTTTCCTGACCAGGGATCGAACCGGGGTCCCCTGCATTGGGAGCACAGAATCTTAGCCACTGGATCACCAGGGAAGTCCGTGTACTATTTTCTTGTCTAACATCTTTCACCCAGCAAAATTATTTTGACATACATCCCTGTTGTTATGTGTATCACTAGTTCATTCTCCTTGATTGCTGAGTAGGGTTCCTTTGGCATGCCTGTCTCTAACCCAGAAGCATTCATGGCACACATCTAGCGGTTGAAGTGAGGACTAGCCCTGTCGGTATTTGTCTCCCTCATCCTGTTTTGTTACCAGCGGGGAAAGTGAGGAGATGGGGAATGATTTGGAAATCCAAAGGAATGATAGAGAAGAAAAACAGAAGGATTAAAAGAAGAGAGACTGGGACTTAGAGGTAAGGGTTGAAGGAGTCATGAAGAGTGGAAGGGAGGAAGCTGAGGGATCATTTGGGGTGATGGCTTTTTTCAAATATACAAATGGTTATTTTTAAGACAGGCAGCCAAATAAGAACTGAACAGGCTCAGCCTGCAATGAAAAGAGCTGGATGAAATATAAGGGAATGTCCCTGACGGGAAGGTTGAGCAGATCCCCACTGCCCACCCGCCACCCCCCCCCCACCACCACCATTCCTGCTGCCGAAGTGGTGGTGACATGCGTGTCAGCCCCATGGCAGAGTCAGGATCAACTGGGGCTCCAATGCCCACAGCAAATCTTTGATTGTTCACAGGTTGAGATTTCTTGAGAATTGAAAGCCTTTCAATACCTTCTGAAGGAATAGGTCTTTATATAACTTTTTTTTTTCCCTGAAACATCTCCTCGCCAGGCCCAAATCCTACAGCTTGAGCCCTTGCTCGTGAACCAGCTCTAATGTTCCCTTCTCTTCTCCTGCCCAGGGACATGCCAGCTCAGGCCCGAGACCTCGTGGAGCGAATGAAAACCAGCCCTGTGAGTAGAGGCCCCGGGCCACCCTCTGTCTTTAGCTGGGGTGGGTGTAAGTGGCCCTGAATGAGCCCCCTTTGCGCTGCTGCAGTTCAATCTCTTGGCTCGTCTTTACAAGGGACCAGGTGAGCAGGTCTTGCCACCAAGACAACATCTCTGCTGCACCCCTTCCCCAGGTACCCTCCCCTCCAGGCCGGCTGCAGGAGGAGAGATGAGCAGAGAGCTGGTGGAGGTGGCAGGCCTTGGCCTTTGGCAGCTTTCCACTGCACCCAAGAGCTGGCTTCCCAAACCTATTATGTAAACTTTGGCTTCTAAAAATAGGCTTCTCATTCCAATCCTTCCTCCTTCCCGCTCACCCGGCCCCTCTAAACCTCCTCACCAGCACTTTTTCCAATGCTCTGGGTTTATGCCTTGGAATTCACTGCCTGGCAGCACTCCTATTATGGGGCTGCTGAGTGGAAAGCAGGCTCCCTAGAACCTCTCCAGCCCCCTCCTCACCTCTCTGTCCAACCGGTCCCCTTCCCTAGCCCCAGGCAGCTCTGGGCTTTTGCTTCTAGTTGTGTCTTTTGCCCTGGCTCCTTGGAAGGCCTTTGGATCACATTTTTTGTTCGATTGCTAAGTCGTGTCCGACTCTTTGCAACCCCATGGACTGCAGCATGATGAGGCTTCCCTGTCCTTCACCGTCTCCCTGAGTTTGCTCAAACTCACGTCCATTGAGTCAGTGATGCCATCCAACAATCTCCTCCTCTGTTGCCCCCTTCTCCTCATGCTCTCAATCTTTCCCAGCCTCAAGGTCTTTTCCAGTGAGTTGGCTCTTTAGTAGTATGTTAATACAAGCCACCTCCTCCTGGACTTCAGCTTTCTTAAGATCTCAAAGGGAAAAAAGTTCTCTGTACTGAGTGAGTAGACACACAGACACACGCACACACACACACACACACATACAGTGGAGTCCTTGACCAGCACCAAAGTGAGGACGAGGGAGCTCCACTTGCCATCTTCTCTCCACTGTGACATAGAGGATGAAAGGCACTGGGGGGAAAGGGTGTCTAGCACATGCATATGCTCCCCCACCCCCTCACCAAGGCCTAAGTGGGCTCTTCTGTCCCCTCAGGAAATCAACCTACAGAAAGACTGGAAGCTGATCACGCTCTTCATTGGGAGCAACGACTTGTGCCATTACTGTGACAATCAGGTAGGCCCCTGACCGGCCCCCTGGGGGATGGAACTGAGAAGGGAGCTGCTGGCCAAGGTCACTGTCTGGACCCAGGCTGGGACGTCCCTCGTGGGAGGCACCCTGGCCGGCTCTCCCAGGCACCTGAGTCTGCCCAGACAGCCCGGCTCACACACGCCAGGACAGGCCAGCCATCCCCACTGCTGAGTGTCTGCTGCATTGGTTCCCTGATTCCAGACGTGTCTGGACGTCCCCACTCTCAGGCACTGATGAGGTGGTCTCTCTTACACCCTTAATTACTGTTCTCTGGTAGCCAGTATATAACCAGGGAGCCCACTCACCTGTTTGGAGTCTCTGCCCATTTTTTTTCGGTGTTTCTTCAGGGTGAGGAGGTTGCAGGGGGAGGCTGAAACAATGTCATAAATATGGCTGATACAGTTGAACCAATCCTGATCCCTGGCTCACTGCCCTTCAGGGACACCATGTGTAAACCACCTTCAGCCAGCCTGTGAACCCAACTCACTCCTAACCTTGTTTCTATGGGGAAATACGTCCAGACTTACAAACTGTGGGAAATAATAACTTCTGGAATTCATCTTGTTCTAAGTTGAGGATGAGCTATATTTTATTTGGCCAGGGGAAAAAAAAAAAGCAGCTGCCATAACTCAGAGGTTGTGCTAGAATGTTTGACAGTCACAGGCAGCAGGGAGAAGACATTTATCATTCCTTGTGGCTCAGAGAGACAGTCTCCAAATTCTAGATGAGAACCAGCCTCCCCCACACAGGGACCTCTCTTCCTCTCTGCCCAGACTAGAGGAAGAAGTAATCCAACCCCATGGGGTTTTAAATGTCATTGTGTCCTGCACTCCATGGGGTCTAGGAAGCCAGAAGTGACCCCAGAAGATCTGTCTTCATGCAAAGTCAGGTTTACCTTCCTGAGAGCAGCGTTTTGTGGAAATGACTTGGGGCCACCACCAGGATTCAGGCCATGTTTTGGAAGGGGCTAAATCAGCCTCCAGTTGGGAGAGGGGCCAGAAGAGGAGACCCTCAAGCTGAGTTATAAGGGTAGAAGTGATGGGGAGGCAATGCAAAGGGTCCCAGGCAGGGGGGCCAGCACTGTCAAGATCTGGGTTAGAGATACCATGGAGCAGGGTGAGGTGGGGGCCGTTGATGGTACCTAGTAGGCATCAAGGGATGACTTTTCCTTTCCTTTTGTTTGGCCTTGCTGGGTCCTTGTCATGGTGTGTGTGGGCTCTTCATTGCAGGCTTCTCTGGTTGCAGCATGTAGGCTCCATAGTTGCTGGGCACTGGTTTCTTGCTAGTTGCAGCATGTGGGCTTAGTTCCCTGACCAGGAATCAAACCCACATTCCCTGCATTGGCGTCCACTGACTACCAGAGAAGTTCCCAAGGAGTGACTTCTTACCAGAGACTGTGTCCATCAGCAAGGAGCGTTGGGCTTCCCATCTGGTTCAGGACCCTCCTGTGCTGGGCATCAGGCCACCTTCTCCCCCTCCTCCCAGGAGCTGAGCAGAGCCCCTTCCTTCTTCACAGGAGGCCCGCTCCGCTGAGGAGTATGTTAAGTACATCCGGCAGGCCCTGGACATCCTCTATGAGCAGGTAGGGAGGCACAGTGGCACGTTCCCGGGTCCTGTTTCCTGCCAGCAACCAGGCTGTCTGCTGGCTCACCGGGGGTCGCTCCCTGAGTGCAGCTAGAGGACTTGTGTTCAGTGAGATGCACATAGATGTGTTCACAGATGCACACTGCACAGAGTCCCCCAGGAGCAGGTACCCAGATGGATGGGATGGGAGGGAGGCAGCTGCCAAGCTTCTCTGTGGGGTGGCATCTAACTGGATCTGACTGCCTTGGTTGGGTGGCAAAGAGCCTGCTTCTGGAGCCAGTTGGCCTGACTTATAGCTGGACACTGTGGCTTCCTAGCCATGTGACTTTGGGCAAGTTGACTTTGTCTCAGTTTCCTAATCTATAAAGTAGGGCCAATAAAGACCATTCCACAAGATAATATAAGGCATGTTCCTTCTCTGGACCTCAGTTTATTGGTAAAATTGGGGAGGGGGAAGTAGACTTTAGATGATCCCTCAACCTCTTTCCAGCAGTAAGCTCTGCTCCCCCACAAGTGCCTGGGGACTACTGAAGCTCCCCCCTCCACTCTCCGCAGCTTCCACGGACTTTCATCAATGTGGTAGAGGTCATGGAGCTGGCTGACCTGCACCAGGGTCAAGATGGAAAATGTGTCATGCCACTGGCAGCCCAGTAAGTAGATGGACGTGGTCCCAAGGCGAGGGCACCTAGGGAGAATGGGGATCAGATGCCAGCGGGTGAGACCGAGACAGGCAGAGCCAGACAGTCCTGTCCAAGGGGCAAACATCAGCAATTAGCCAGGGGCTTGGAAAACCATTCTATAGTGTTGCTACCTTATTGAATGCCTACTGTACACAAGTTGCTTCATTTCTCTGGACCTCACTTTGCCCTTCTGGAAATGATCTGTGAGGGCTCCAGAATTTCTGTGATGCCAAACCCCAACTTCAGCAAGTTGTTCCATTTGAGAGGCAGCACAAGGCAACGAGCTTTCGAGACAGCTCTACTGGGCCTCACATCCTGGCTTTGCCATTTAGAAGCTGTGGGAGCTTGTACAAACCACACGACCTCTCTGGGCCTCTTACTCCTCACATGTAAAAATCTCGTGGGGAAGTAGAGGTGACATCTAGGGGAAACACATGTAAAGTGCATGGTCCCCCTTGGGCAGGCACTCAGGAAACAGTAGCTATAATGTGCTTCTTAGGACTGGCCTTGAAAGCCAACCTTAGAGCTAAGTTACATCATGCAAGAATCTCTGTTGGGCTGGAATTTGTTAAAGCTCAGCTCTGACCCTACAGGAAGTTGCCCTCTTTAAGGCCAGAGGGTTGCCCAGAGTTCCTGTGACGGTTGTTTTGGGGGAGGAGATTCTATGGGGTGGCCAAGAAGCCCTATCTGGGATCAAATGGATTTGTTGGGAAGGTGACCAGCTGGTTCCAATCTTGCCTGGAACCTGGTCCATGTGTGGAGCATCTTCCTGCAGGAGAGTCCTCAGCCGCTGAAGGTAGAGAAGGGAGGCCTCGGGAACATGAGGAAGAAAGGCTGGGCCACTTTGGGAGTCTTCCAAAACCCCAGCCCCCCTGGAGAAACTCCAGGAGCCACAGGCTAGGGAAGGAATAGTCAGGTGGCCAAGGAAATGGACGGCCTGTCCACAGGAGCCCCAGGCACTGTTGCCAACACTTCTGCCTCCTCTCCTAATAAGCACCTTCTGGATCTCATGTCCCTGAGTCATGCTTCTCTGACCCAGGCCCAAGAGGCAGCAAGTCTGTGTTGTGGGGGGCACCTGTGTGTATGGAGGGGGTGGGGGCAGCCTCCCAGGGTCCCTGAGCCTCAGGACTCCTCACCCCACAGGAGCAACTGCACCTGCCTCCAAGGCTCCCAGGAGAACTTGCCAGAGATGCAAGAATTGAAGACAGTGAACTGGGACTTCCAGGTGACCCTGTCCCCCTTCTCCCTCCCCACCCTCCTCTTTACTCCCGAAGCAAGGATTGGGAACTTAGGTGTTTGGCAGGGTTCTGCTGAGAGCAAGGCCACTTCCTAAAGGGAGATCACAGCCCCTGAAATGTGTGTCCAGGTAAACCAGCATCAGGGGAGGGGAGTGAGAAGCTCAGAAGGGAAGCTGGGAGAAACCCCTCCTCTCAACTCTCAGAGGAGGCATCACCACTTCACCCCCCACACCCACCGCCCCCACCAGAGGAGAGATGGGCTGTGTTCACTGCCCTTGGGCTCCCTCCCTCCTTACTTTCTCATGTCTGTCTCTGCTCTTGCTGTCCTCTCCCCGGACCTGCCCGCCTGGGCCTTTCTGCAGCACATCCATCTCATGCTCGGAATTTTGTCTTCTTACCTGAGAAGCTTCCCTTGACTAAGCTCCCTGCTGGCAACTTCAGTCAGCACTTCACTGACCCTTATGCCATACATGATTTTGACTTTTACATCTCACAGATGGATGACCAGCTCCTTGAGGGTGAGCACAGCTAGTCTATCCCTTTTACAGTCCACCTTTGGGCGCTTAAGCAATGCCAAGACTGTGGAAAATCATCCTAAGGTCTAAGGCATTTTGAGGAGCTGGTGTTGAAGAGTTCCCCATTGGGACTGGAGTCCTGTGTTCTAATCCACTTCTTCATGCAGTGAGAGCAGGGTGGTGTCCATGCCTGGTGCAGCCTAGGTGGATGCTTATGCACTAGAGCAGCTCCTCTGGGTCTCCTGGCCCTGACCCACCCGAGGCCTAGCCTGTCTGTCCAGCCTCGCTGTGGGACTGAACGCCTCTCTCCCCATCCCTAGAGTGCCCTGTCCACACTCTCCTACCAGTACCTGCAGCGTGAGGACTTCGCCGTGGTTGTACAACCTTTCTTCCAAAACACTCTCGTCCCCCTGAACAAGGTGAGCAGCTGGGGGGCACGTGTATAGCGGCCATTATCTTGGGGAATGTATTTCCTTCTCCATATGGCCTTTTTTGGACCATCTCCCTCCAGGAGTGCTCCCAAGGAGCTGCTGTTTCTGCTTTTGTTCCTTCCCCCCTTTTGAGTATTACTTGAACTTAGATGTAGTTGGAAAGAAAATGTGAAAATTAACAGTGACCAAGCTCCCCAGGTATGGCCCTGATATTTGCCAGGTTGGAATAAAATGAAAGCTTCCCCAAAATATTCTTTTCAACTATTAGGGCAGGGATGCTGAAGGAAAAGTGATGGACTGTAGGTGGCTATGGGCTTCCGTGGTGGCTCAGAGGTAAAGAATCCGCCTGCCAATACAGGAGACCTGGGTTCAATCCCTGGGTCAGAAAGAGCCCCTGAAGGAGGAAATGGCAACCCACTCCAGTATTCTTGCCTGGGAAATCCCATGCACAGAGGGGCCTGGTGGGCTACAATCCATGGGGTCCCAGAAGAGTCAGACACAACTTAGCCACAACAAACAATTAGATTGCTACAAATTTTTTAAAAATAAAAATTCCAAAACTAGGTAGTTTCTCCATCAATATCTGAGCCAGCTGGCAGCAGAAATGAAAGGATGGAAGGTGGAATGCCCAGGGTGCCATTGCCTGGGGCAGAGGGCTTGGGCAGGTAGCAGTGCTCTCAGCTCAGGAAGATAACCCCCTTCTTTTGGTCACAGAGAGGGGGCGCTGACCTCACCTTCTTCTCCGAGGACTGTTTCCACTTCTCAGAACGTGGGCACGCAGAGATGGCCATCGCTCTCTGGAATAACATGGTCAGTACCTAAGGGTCGAGTGGGCTTGGGTCACGGGTACAGCCGAGGACGCTCTTTCCCACAAAGAAAAACCTGTTGGTTGATATGGCTCCTTTCTCCCCAGAGTTCAATATGGCAGCTCATGTATTTCTGTAATTTTTCAGTGCTGTTGGGGGATAACTTTGTCATCAGATAGACTAGATGAAAATATCAGCATCAACCCTTTACTGTGTGATCTTGGGCCATTGAGCCCACTCTGGCCATTTGTGGGCCTCCCAGGTGGTGTGAGTGGTAAAGAATCCACCTGCCAATGCAGGAGACATGGGTTCAACCCCTGGGTCAGGAAGATCCTCTGAAGTAGGAAATGGCAACCCAGTCCAGTATTCTTGCTCAGAAAATTCCATGGACAGAGGAGCTTGGCAGGTTACAGTCCATGAGATCACAAAGAGTCGGACATGACTGAACGACTATGTACACACTGGCCATCCGTATCTGTATCTACAAAAACAACAAAAGTGACACAGATCTTAGAGATAACGTGTGTACCACATCCAGCACAATAATCCCCACACTCCCTACTGTTATTTCTTTAAACATTAAAAAGAGACGCTCAGCCAGTTTTCCCAGGCTGCCACCTAGTCTAGTCCTTTTTGGTGGGGGGAAAAGGGGACCTTACGAAATGAAGGTACAGCCCAGGGGCCACAGCCCTGTGCCTTGCTCTGCCCTTTACAGCTGGCCACTCATGACTGGACAGTCAGCTATGTTTGCACAGAGCTTGACAAGTAACCCTGAGTGCTGTATCCTCTTGTGCAGAGCAAATGAAATGCCTTTCCAGTCCACTGGCTTCTTTTGATCTAGGCTCAGCAGGTAACCCAATCCCCACCCCAACCTGCATGTTCTCTCCTTTCTCCCATGGTGATTAAACCATCCACACGCCTGCTCCTTTCCCTGCAGCTTCAGGCCCACTGTGACTTTGCCAGGCACCACTATGCAAATATTCCCACACCTGTCAGCTCCGCCAGCGTGGCCAGTATCTTCCTCGGCTGACTCACAATATTGACTTTCTCCTTAGCTGCACCACCTCCTCCTCCTCCTCTCAGAACAGCATGTAAGGAGGTTTTCTCCTTGGCCTACTTAATTGCAGGCTCAACCTCCCTCTGCTTGTGTTTTCCTGGTGTTTTCCTCCTGTTGACATCACAGTCTGCCCACTCCTGGAACTTTCGTCATCTCTGTCCGTCCAGGACCGGGAATTGCAATTAGAACACTTTGAGTTCTCTCCCAACCCTACTTCCACAGTGGATTTTTTAAACCAAAGTTAAAACAGTATAATTCCTGGGAGCAGTTGTGTTTCTCTTGATGATATTTTGCTTTGAAGTCCAGTTGTCTTTCAGTGACTAAGTCATTCAACTTCATGCTTTTAACCACCCTGCGCCTCTGCCCCAGTAAAGCCTGGATATCTCTGCATGGTTTCTTTTCTCCCCCTGCAACCCTGGGGGAATCCATGGATTCCAAGGAGGGGTGGGAATGCTAAGCCCTTGGCCTTTCCCTCCCAGTGTCCCCATCAGGGTATGGTTTTCCTACCTGGGGGTATTTGGGGTCTCCTGGGACAGATGGCCATATTGATGACTTGAGCATTACAGGACCCACCTGTCTCATTCTGCATGATTTAATGTAGTTCTGGCCTTTCTCTTCCAAAGCAGCTCGGTAGGTCTTCCCATTAAATGCTTCTGTTTCATAAAAGCAAGTGGAAGGGATTTAGATCTGAAAACAAAAGGCAAATGCTGCATGGAGACATATTATTACTACCACAAGACTGTTCATAGCTCCCCAGCCATACCCCAAATTTAAAAAACAGCAGCAAACAGAAAGCAAAACAAACCTAAAACAATCTATGAGTATGTTATCCTGCGCTATATGACTTGTGGGAATAATTACATAGTCCAGTGTTTTCCTCCAAAAGCATCTCAGATATAAACCTACAGCATTGTGCCAACTTCTCAGGTCATCTTCTTCCTGGAATTTCACCCCTAGAGTGACATACCAATAGTGACAAACCAATAGGACTGGAGAGGATCTTAGAGGTAGGTCATCGAGCCAGAATGATCTGTAACTAAAATACAGAGACATGGAACAATTTGTGAAGGGTTAAACAGCCAGCAAGTGGCAGAACAAGGATTAGAACTCAGGTCTAATCACCAAGCATCCTGGCTACAGCACCAGCCTGATAAGCACATATGTAACCGGTGAATTCATGTCTCATAATTAGAGTCCTATGACATAGTGTCTGCAGGCTTTGGCTGATACCCCGGGTGCCCCACTGTGGCAACAGATGCTCTTGAAACTGTTCTATCTCATGCCCCTCCTCTAGGAACAGTTTTTGCCTCCTTTTTCAGAGACTTTCACAAAGCCAGAAACTCCAACAGCACTAGGGCATGTTTTTCTCTTCCTTTTTCTTTTTTCTTCTTACCAACAGTCTCGCTGCCTCTTTTCTGATAACTATTCCTCCACTGCTGCCTGCTCCCTCTTTTGTGGAAATCTTAATCTCTTCTAACATTGACATCTCCCTGGGCATCTCCCCTAACACAAATCAGGAGACAATGCTAGCCTCCTAATTGGCGTCCCTATCTCCAAGGCTTATAGCTGTTAACACAGCTCTGGCTGTGTATTACAGTTATTTGGGGGCCCTTAAAAATAATGAATACCTACAACCACTTTGTATATCTACTAAAGCTGAACACATGTATTCCCTATGACCCAACAATTCTACTCCTATGTATATCCCCAACAGAAAGGTATATACTCATTTCACCAAAAGATGGACAAGAATTTTCATAGCAGCACTATTCATGACCCCCAAACAGGAAAACCCCCAAATGTCTACCAGTAGCAGAACGTGTAAACAAACAGCACATTCATGCAATAGAATAACCTCACAGCAATGAGACTAAAACTTTAACATACAACTATATATATAAATTTCAAAAACAAGTAGATATATACATGGTCTTATTGGGATGTGGATAGTGCTAGAAGAGAGCAGGAGGGAGCTTTTGAGTGTTTATTGTATTCTATTCCTTACCTGGATGCTGACTATGTGAGTATGTTCATTTTGTCATAATTTATCAGTGACTCATTTTTTATATTTGTTTCTATATGTATGTTAGCTTCAGTGAAAAAGAAAACAGTGCCTGGGCCTGATCCCCAGAAATTCTGACTTTGTCTGGGGTAGCATCTAGATTCAATACCTTTTAGATGTTCCCTAAGTGATCATTGCATAGGGTTTGTGAACTACTGCCTTAGATCTCCTCTCCACAGGGCAACCACATGCTCTCCATAAATGAAATATGACCAAGTCACACCCCTGCTCTCAAATGTCCGAGGCTGGCCCCTCCCCGGGGAAGAAAGGCCAGGCACACCAGGCCTTCCGGGTCTCGGCCCCAACTAACCTCTCCAGCAGCCACTCCTACCAAGTGATCTGCGCTTGGCAATAGCAAGGAGTGAAGCTTCCTGCACCACCCATGCTGTCTCCTGCCTCTGTGTTTGCCCTTGCTCATCCTGTTCTCTCTGGCTGCCCTTTCTGCCTCCTTCCCCTGGCTAGCCTTGACCCACCTCAACACTGGCACTGGCACTCAGGTGCCAGCTTCAACAAGAAGCCTTCTCCAAGTCCCCAGAGCAGGCTAGAGCCCCCTGGGACCCATCCTGTCTCAGTCCTGTCATTTGCCACATTGTTGTAGCCACCGTGTCTGTCCTTAGGAAAGGTGGGTTCTAGCAAATACAACTCCCTTTCCTGTGGGCTCCAGGTCTGTGTGACTCCAGTTCATCCATCCATCCACTAGGCCACTCTTTCCTGAGCACCACGATGCCAGACGGGCTGCCCCAGGTGCTGGGGAAAAGAGATGCCCTGCTCTTGGGGAGCTTCCAGTCTAGTGGGGAAAAGAGATGAAAAAAAAATAACAAGGTAATTTGTGACCACATTCAGGGCTTTTAAAAAGTTAAAGCAGGGTGCTATGACAGAGAGAAATGGTGGGGAGAGGGAGGCCTCACTGGAGAGTGACATGTGAACTGAGAACTGAATGTCAAGAGGCTGCCAGGCATGCTGAGGTTTCAGGCCAGGGTGTTCCAGGCAGAGGAAACTGGACCTGTGTGGGCCAGGAGTCAGGAATGAGCTTGAAGTGTGTGAGGAGCGTAAAGGCCAGTGTGGCTGGAGGGAAGGAAGCAAGGTCAGAGAGGTGGACAAGAGCAAGGGCTGGGTCCTTGGATGGCTTTCAACAGGGGAGCCATGAGACCTGGTGTACCCTCTGGCTGCTACATAGAGATGGATAGGAGGGAAGCAAGAGAGGAACTCGACCATTAGGAAGCTGCTGAAAGTCCAGGAAGGTGAAGGTGGCGGAGACCACAGGATGGCAGCGGAGAAGGGAAGTCGTTAGATCTGGGATGTGGTTTGGACTGGTTGGTGGTAGACGAGGAATAAGGGATGACTCTTCAGTTTGGGGTCAAGGAATCGGGGTGGACAGTTGAGGTGCATAGAGAGAAATACAGTTGGGAGGGGAAAATCAAAAGTTCTTATTTTGGACATGGTCACTGTGAGCTGCATTCCAGAAGTCCACCTGGAGGAATCAGGAAATGTGTTAAATGTATGATTCTGGAGTTCAGGGAGTCAGCAATGGAGATTTTGGAGGAGGGGAGAGAGAATGTGGGGATGATTAGCCTAGAAGTGCCATTCAAGGCCATAGAATTGACTGAGAGGCTCCTAGAAAAAGATTAGGGGGAAAAAAGCATAGGGCCAACCACCAAACCCTGGGGCTTTCTTCCAACTTTTGGTCTAGCAACAGATGAGAAGGACAGAAGGAGGAGGGGGGAGGGAAATAACAGTGTTGTATCTTGGGAGCCAAGAGAAGTATTTTGAAAAGGAAGCATCAACTTTGACAAATTCTGCTGAAAAGTGAAGCAAGACAAAAAAGAAAGTGAGCACTGAATCCAGCAATATAGAGATCACTGGTGACTTGACCAGAGCTTGAGTCAAGTGAGAGAGACAGATAGAATGGAAGATTGGGAAGTGCAGTTCAGTTCAGTCACTCAGTCATGTCTGACTCTTTGCGACTCCGTGGACTGCAGCACACCAGGCTTCCCTGTCCATCACCAACTCCTGGAGCTTACTCAAACTCATGTCCATTGAGTCGATGATGCCATCCAACCATCTCATCCTCTGTTGTCCCCTTCTCCTCCCACCTTCAATTATTCCCAGTATCAGGGTCTTTTCCAATGAGTCAGTTCTTCGCATCAGATGGCCAAAATATTGGAATTCAGCATCAGTCCTTCCAATGAATATTCAGGACTGATTTCCTTTAGGATGGACTGGTTGGATCTTCTTGTTATCCAGGGGACTCTCAAGAGTCTTCTCCAACACCACAGTTCAAAAGCATCAATTCTTCAGTGCTTAGCTTTCTTTATAGTCCAACTCTCACATCCATACATGACTACTGGAAAAACCAAAGCTTTGACTAGATGTTTCTTTGTTGGGAAGTGCAACAGGGGCTAAAAACTACTCTTCTAGAACTATGGGGAATAAGAGTGAAGGCAGTCCAAAAAAAAAAGGTGAAGGCAGCTGGTGGAGAGGTGGGAGGGGATTCAACCTGGGAGATAGAGGATACAGTAGATTGTGTACCAAGCCCAAGGAACCAGTAGAAACAGAGAAACGGATACAATCATCAAAACCATATGATTATCACCTTCCTCTACGCCAGTTAGTTCCTAGGTTCCTGGAATATCACTGGGAGTCAGCCAACCTGATCTGTAGCATCTGTTCTGTCTCTGGGTGGTTCTGTTACAATCGAAATAATGCTTTGTTACCTATATAAACCACCTCCTGCTCACACCTGTTTGATCTTCTCATTTGATGCTCACGACACCAGATGTGGAGTTGTCCAGTCACAGTTTAATGCCCCACCCCTAACCCTGGGGCAGTTCTGGAGTCCTCCTAGCCCCACACAGCATTATTAGCAGAGCCAGGACCCCAGCCAATGAGCCCACTGTGCTCTGTCCATTCACAGCAGCATCTCTCCCAGGACCAGAGCACCCTGTCCTCCTCTAATTGTTACTAACAAACAGGTACAAAAAGGCTTTAAGACAACAAAAAGCAAGGTCCTGGGCCAGGTGTGGTCATTAGCTGGCATCGTGAACTTGCACTTCCCTCCTGGGCAGTACCTGGGTATCAGGGGCTGATGAGGTCAGGAACAGGCGGGGAGCAGATCACGGGATGGGTGGAGGTCAGATGTTCAGGATGGAGTCTGGATAGGTGAGTGCCAGGGATCCATCTCCTTGGTGCAGGCCACGTGTCACAGGGCAGGGTACTGGCTAAAGATGCTGGGGAGGAGGTTACAGCAGCCTCCAGCTCATTCTCAGAAGGTCCCAGGATCAAATGCATTAAGCTAAACCTGAACCATAATTGCTCCCCAGGAGGTTTCAAGTAAACCTTTTCATCTATACAAAAAACACACAAAAGTAGCTCAAGCAAGAAAGCTCCAATTTCTTAAGGATCAACAAGTCAAGCGTAGTAATGATGTCATGGTAACCAGTGCATTTTCAAAGTGTTCCTGAAATTGACTATCCCCAGACACTTCAAGAAGTTGGGAAATATGCTCATCACCATTTTGTAAAGTTGAAAATGCAGAGTATCTGCATTCACAGCCACCCACAGGGATGCAGGAGATGGAGGTCCTGAGCCCTGCCTCCCCCTACCCCGACTCATCATTCACTGAGGCCTGTGAACGGGTCAGACTCCCCTGGGTCTCAGTGTCCTTTGCAGTAAATCGCAGATACGAACTCGGGGTCCCTCTGCTCTGATGGTCTCTGATTTGCCAATCTCTGAGTTAGAAGTCAGGTCCAGCTCTGGCCTCAGGGTGGCGAATGTCGCCCGTGGGTCTTGCCCCTTTGCTGGTTTCAGCAAAAGCGGGAACCTGGTGTGAGATACTCCTCCCTCCAACAGCGGGGGAGTGCTCAGCCTGGGAGGAAATCAAGGTTTCCTTTTCTCTCTCCAGCTAGAACCCGTGGGCCATAAGACCACCTCCAACAACTTCACCTACAGCCGAACCAAGCTCAAGTGCCCCTCCGCTGTGAGTAAGATCCCTCCTGTCTGGTATGCAGCAGGTGTCTGAGCTGGGGAAGGAGGGCCCTGGCCACCTGGAGGCACCAAAGTCCCCTGGGAGGCTTTACCATCGGACATGGTCATTCACGACCACCCTTCTCAAATCTCACCTCCCCTGCCTGCCCCTGACATTTCTCAGGTCCTCAGGCGCTCAGCCGGGAGTGAGGCAAGGGAGAAAGCACAGGCTCACTGAAGCAGGACGAGGCCCAGGGGAGGCAGATGAGCAAACACTGGCCAGACCCTCATCACCCACCATGATCCCGGAGGGTCTGAGGCATCCTCTGCCTTAAACGTGCACCAAGGAGCCCTCCCGCACTAGGCATGCTCCTGGTACTGGGGGCTGCAAGGCAGAGAAATAAGACGCCATGTCTCTGCTGGGTGCCTGCATCGTCTTTCTGGCTTGCCAGCACTCCCAGTGTCCAGGCCCAGACACCCTCCCCCAGACCACTGACAAAGCCCCCCCTCCCTGGCTCTTCTCTGTCCATCCTGTAATCATTGCCAGACACAGAGTGGCATACCTGGGAAGAATTCCAGTCTTCTCAAGACTGCTTGAAACCTTTCCCTGGTCCCCATGTCCCACCAAAGAGAGTCCAGACTGGAGGCCCACCTCCCTGTATCACCTTAGACACACAACTCTGCTCCTGGAAAACGGAGCCACTTCCCAAACAAAACCCATGATGGCCCCCGTCTGTGCTTCCACTTCTGCCGTCTGCTCCCCTGGAGGCTCATCCCTCATCTCCGCCTGTGGAAAATGTTCACATTCTACAGGCCCAGGTGTTGCCCCTTCTCTGCTGTTGTTCACCCTATCTCCTCTACACTCCCACCCCAGTGTTGGTGTCTTTTCTCTGCCTGCCTCTCTCAAGCCCTGACCCAGGCCCCTTGGTGATGTGATTATTTCTAAACATTTCTGTCTCCCAACTGGACCATGAACAACATCACATCTCAACCCTCAGGCACTCTCTGAGCTCCCAGCACATGCCAGCATGCCATCAGCCTTCACTGGGGGAGCAGAAAGGATCCAGGGAGGCAGGCCCTTTGCATTTGGGGTGCTTAGTCCACTACAGAACCAGCTGTCCTTCCACACCAACCTTCCCTATTCACAGGCACCCCTGGGATGGGAGGAGGGAAGTAGCTCTCCAGTGGAGGCCTAGAGGAAACAGAGGTAGGGGCTCTGCCAGCAACCCCAGGTCTCCCTTCCATGGGTCACCTATCACTTCCTGATCATTCAAAACTGAGTCGACAGGGAAGGAGGTGCTGGTGAGAAACCAAAAACCAAAGCGGCATCCACTTTGGATGCCCCTCCTCATTCAAGGGGCTGGGGCTCAGTGCGGCTGAAGGAGCTTTACAAACAAGAGAGGGGCTATGGAAACAAGGCCATTGCCCCCTCACTGGGGTGGGAACCGCACAAGCCTCAGATGGGCGGTTTTCTGGTCCCTGACCCAGAACTCTCACCTCCTCCACAGGAGAACCCCTATCTCCGCACCCTGAAGAACAGTCAGCTGCTCCAAGAGCAGGCTGACGCAGAACCCCCAGTGCTCTCCTGGGCCGTGCCAGTGGCGGCAGGAGGCGGCCTGGTGGTTGGTGTTGGTGCAGTGATGACCTGGAGAGCCCTAAGAGGTCGCCAGAAGGAAAACTCTCCCCTAAGTCTGAATACCATGAGCTTCTAGGCCTGCCAGCCTTGTGTGGGGCTCTCATCCTGAACTCCCCAGCCCTCCACCTCAGTCCCCCTTTCCCCACTTCAGAGGCCACTCCAACGCCAGGACACAGGAGCACAAATGGATAGTCATGACTTCCTGGGGCCTGGGACCTATCCTCCTGGAATTGGTGCATTTGAATAAAGGCCAAAGCTGTTCTATTCTTGAGTTTGCCTGCTTGGAGCGCTCACCTTCCACCTGTTGCATGCTGCAGGTGTGGGAGCTGGAAACTTTCGTGTCCTGTCTCAACCAGAACTGCCCAAGGGACGGCCAAACGAGCCTAGACCATCACCCTACAAGCCCGTTCTCCATCACCAAAACCCTATTTCAAATGTGGGGAAAATGCCAGTCACCATGGCTGGAATTGGAGGGCTTGCGGGCCACCACTGGGTACAACCCAACACACATCTGTTATGCACATTTCTGTACTCAGGGCAAGGTAGAGCACTGTAGTACCTCCAAGGTTGTGCATGTCATGGCCCAGCCCAGAGATGAACTCTTTTCAAAAGACAAGATGCTCTGTGACCATGTGATTCAGTCCTGGGCAGCAGTAGGTAAATGTGTCTGCTCTTGAGAATAGGAGTTCCTTGGGAAAGGTTTCCCAGAAGAGAGCAATTTTGAAATGTCATTTTACAAAAGGATTGGGACATGAACACGTCATATATCCTCAACCTGATTTTCTCAAGGTGCTACATTTAGGAAAGAATCCCTCTTTCTACACTATCAAGTTTATGAGAGAGCTAGAGAGAGTCTGTTAACACAGCCTCCCTTCATTCAGCCCCTACCAGCAGCAAGGCCCTCAGCTGAATTCTTACATAGATAAGCTCTTTTATTCAGCACAAAAACCCAGGGAGGGCATAATGAAAAACTCTGAAGACAGAACTAGTGATTGCACAACATTGTCAATGCACTAAATGCCACTGAATTGCTCACTTTAAACTGGCTAATGATATGTCATGGGAACCTCACCTCCATAAAAAACAAGCAAAAGTCCATTATCATCAGGATCTATGTACCTTTATGATCCCAAAGCCTGAGATGACAAAGAATATATCATCTGAATGTGTGGCTTTCATCAAACACCATTACCAACCTGAGTCCCAGTTTCTCAGACATTTCATCTATACAATGGGACAATGGAAATAAGAGTATTTTGCCTGTCTCCCAGTCTTGCTTTAAAAAACAAACAGAAGCTGTATAAAAGTTCTCTGTTCCTCTAAAACACGGCACACATGAAAGTGGGTCATTTTCTCTTCTATGAAGAGTTGAGCTAGGGTCTAGATTATTGGGGTCTTAGAGGTTCAGAGATGGGTTTGGGGACCTGGGAGTAATGTGTAGATGAAGACTACTTGCCTTCCACTCATGGAGGTTCCTCATCTTGTTTCTCTTTAGCAAAAATGAATAGTCTCTCCAGAGGACCTCCCAGTCCCAGTTTTCTAGTTTGAATTTCTGCTTCTGAACAAGAGGAAGCAGTATACCTGCCCCCACTTCTTCCCGTGGACAAAAAACAATGACTAAATAATCACACACCCTACAGAATGACCACATCCCAGCTTGTGTTCTTGGCTTAACACAGCATAACAACCAAGATAACCCATGAGGTTGAAGAATTCAACATTTTTTTAATTCCCTAAGTTTCCATTTCAGTAGCTCCTACTTCAAAGAACCATGAAATTCATAAGTCTACCCTCACTTGGATTGGGATTGAAATTTATACTACCTGAGTAATCTAGGAGCCCCCAGTCTGAAAAATTTATGAAAGATGTGGTCCCACACGGGGAACCAAGGAACACTTTGGAGAAATAAAGGGAAACCCCCGCTGGAGGGACTCAGCCACAAACCCACCCACATTCCCACCAAACATATGCTAAAAAGCCAAAATTTGAAAATACATGAGAGCACTTACTTGAACCCAGTGGTAGTATATATACACTGGAACATGCCCTTCTCCCCCAGGAAAATGTTCAGTCTAGTTAGGAAGTCAACCATGGCCACACCAGGAGCAAAGTCACCAAATCCTAAGAAAGCTACACCCTATGATACTTTCCATGGAGACTTTTTCATTCAAAAAAGATGGAATGAAAAGCATTAGTCCTTCAGTCATGTCTGACTCTTTGCAACCTTGTGGACTTAAGCCTGCCAGGCTCCTCAGTCCATGGAATTTCCCAGGCAAGAATACTGGAGTGGGTTGCCATTTCCTTCTCCAAGGGATCCTCCTAACCCAGGAATTGAACCCAGCATCAAAAAAGATCAGTGTGGATTACACTTGGTCAAAAGCCTTCATAAAGGATATGGAAATTTCAGTTCTGAAGGATGAAGAGGTGCTTTGGTTAGAGGCTGAAAAGAATGGGGTCATGGAGACTGGAAAACTCCATTTAAGTAGAGAGATGAATGAGTATGGTGTGTATATAGGACAAGAAGAAAGATGTTGTCCAGATAATGAGGATGTTTGAGCCAGATATCGTCAGGTTAGGGGGGACACTATGGCAAGGACAAGGAATTAATATGATTTTATTGTTATAACAGTTATAGTATCACGCTGTATTTGATTTGGGACTGAATGCTACTGGGAAAAGATTGGTACAAGACAAATAATGCCCATAAAAATTGACATACAGTGTTTACACTACAACAGACAAATGGTGCACAATTAAGCTTCCATATGCCTTTGATCATCCCCCCCTTTTTTTTTTAAACAGACGAGAAACCCAAGACTCAGAAAGTGTTAATTGGCCCAGAGTTATGGTTTCATTCCATAATGGAACATTCATCAAAATGAATACTGGTTTTCAGAGTAGGAGAATAACCCAAAAATACAACATAGATGATTCTAGCTGAAAATTGGGCTGAACTGCAAATAAATATGATATAAAATAAAATGTGATCTAGAAAAACAGGGATACATATTATCATCACAAGGCTGTGATGGCACCGTAAGTTTTTGTGCTTCCAATTGGTCTGAAGAATTCAGCCATCTCTAGCTAGTAAGCTTTTAAAAACTTACTATAGGACTTATCTGGTGGTACAGTGGATAAGAATCTGCCTGTCAATGTAGGGAATGGGTTCAATCCCTGATCCGGGAATATTCCACATGCCGCAGGACAACTAAGCCGGTGCACCACAACTACTGAAGCCCACACGCTTACAGCCCATGCTCTACAATAAGAGAAGCCACTACAATGCGAAGCTTGTGCATCACAACAAAGAGTAGCCCCACAGCTAGAAAAAGCCTGCACACGGCAACACACACAGGCGCAGTGCGGCCAAAAAGAGGAAAGAAAAATTAACTATAGGGACTCAGATTTACTTTGCTAGGATGTATGTGGGGTTATAGCAGTTAGCGAATCTTTTAATTAGGAAAAAAAAAAAATGAAGAAACAATCCCAGTGAGAATTAGTAGACATAATATATGACAGGAAACATAGGATTAGAGTCACATTTTATGTAATAGTACTGAAGACAGACTATATACAAGTAGATTTCAGAAGATTAAAGAGAAAAGACACTTAAAAGGTAAGAAAAAGGTAGTATTTTTTAATAAGGGCAGATTTATAAAAAAAAAACTAAGAACCAAATGGAAATTCTAAAAATAAAATATATTGTTATTAAAATAATCTTCATTAAATTTGTTCAAATAACAGATTAGAAATTCAATAAACCAACATGTCTGGTGTATTTACTGTGTATCAAGTACTGCTTTTAATAGTCTATATTACTCATTAATTCTCACAACAGCCCAATGAGATAGGTACAATGGTTATCCCAGTCTTCTAAGACAGAGAAACTGAAGCAGATTCACTATCTTTTCAGTCTTTTTGTAAGAATTCAATTTAAAAAGTAGATATGTAATAATGCACTCCCTTCCTATATCCATATGAAATCCAATAGATTCAATGGGGACTTGGTGAAACAACAATAAGGAAAATGTATTTGGTACCTTACAGTTTACAAAGCATTTTTATATGTTTTCATTTGATCCTCACCACAAACTTGAAAGCAAATTGCTGTATTGTTAAGAAAAAAATATCCCAAACTTAGAAGGCAGGCAAGAGAATGACCACATATCCTGTTAATGTCACTGTTGAACAAGCTTGCTAAAGAAATATTGTTATCTAAAATACACTTGTGTTTGACTTTTCTATTTGATTTAGAGCCCAGATACTCTGAAATTATGTTAACTAATGTATTTCTGACTGATAAAAAAAAAAGATAAAATCAAGGTTATAGTTTTATCACCCTGTAGAACATTAACCAGTTTTCTATTAGCAACATATTTCAGCATTCCTTTGGCCAACTAACAAAGTAAATTTCCTTCCTGAAATTCTCCTTTAAACCAAACTTGACCATCATGATGATTCCCTCGTTGATAACTGAGTTAAACTCTAGACGGTGGGATGGCATCACCAAACTCAGTGTACATGAGTTTGAGCAAGCTCCGGGAGTTGGTGATAGCAGGGAAGCCTGGTGTGCTGCAATCCATGCAGTCCATGGGATCACAAAGAGTCAGACACGACTGAGTGACTGAACTGAACTGAAAGTCTAGACATATGTTCATCCTATATTCATATGAGAATTTTTTTTAACTTCTTGAAAATACCTTTTAAAATTCATAAGGGGAAAACTTTTATTAATTATGAGAAAATATATAAAATGATATATTATAAAAAACCTAGTAAGGCTGAACAAGTGGAAAGCAATGATCCATTCCCTAGGTGATGGTTCTCAAATAAACATTTGCAAATGTGTCTCTTTGGGGAGATGTGTACAAGAATATTTGTGGCAGTGTTGCTCATAAAAACAATAAAGCCAGACATGAGATGACTATCCATCAATAATGGGCTGGGAAAATAACTTATGGTATATTAATCTAAGTGAGTATTTATTCATCAGTGAAAGTAACTACAGCTGCTCAGCTTGGGTGACTAACACATAACTGAGCAAAAAGAAAGTATGGCAAAGAACACATGTAATATGACTCCATTTAAACATGGAGATAGGCAGTAGAAGTAGTCAAGGAAATCAGTGTAACAATTATCAGAAAAATCAAAAATGTTACTTTTGAGAGAAGGAGGGGTTGGCAATTGAGGAAGGATGTACAGAAGGCTCCTAAGACACTGGAATGGCAATTTCTAAATGTGGGTGGTAGTTTCCCAAGATCTTGCTTGATTACTGTTCTTATAATTGAATGTATATATACTTCTTTTTGTATATATACAGACTTTTTCTGTATGTGTAATTCATATTTTTTAAGTTAAAAGAATGAAGGAGGAAGATGTTTTTATAAAAGAACTAAGCTAAATTAAACTGCTTATTCATTCAATGACCAGTTGAAGGGGGTTTTTTCCTGATTGCCACCTACAGAATTTGTGAGTATTCATTCCAAAGTCACTTGAGTGAAATAAATAGAAGTCAAAGTTGACCCAGGCAAAGAAAAAGAGATCCCACATCCAGCTGGCAGGGAATCTGCCTACCCGCAGCAGATCAGTTTGAGGCCAGCTCCTGAGCAAGCATGGGCTTCCCTGGTGGCGCAGAGGTAAAGAATCTGTCTGCCAATGCAGTGGAGCAAGAGATGCAGGTTCAGTCCCTGCGTCAGGAAGATCCCCTGGAGTAGGAAATGGCAACCCACTCCAGTACTCTTGCCTGGGAAATCCCATGGACAGAGGAGCCTGGAGGCTACAGTCCGTGGGGTCTCAAGAGTCGGACCACGGCTGAGAGACAGCACACCTGAGCAGCGTGGCATTGCTGGGTGGCAGCAGGACTCACCAGGCTTCCGCAACAGGAGGCCACTCGTGTGTACCCGCTGTGTTCTATGCGAAATCCAGAAGACTTGTCACTAGAAGCTTGTCCCACTGTTTTGCATCTAGCAACAAAACTGCTGCCATCAGAACACTGTCGCCTGGTGCTGGGTGAGCAGAAGGTGAGGACAATGAGAGCAGCAGGAGAAAGCAGAAGCTTCTCCTGAGTATATTCACTCGGATGGTGTTTCAGTCGCTTGAATTCCATTCTTTACAATCAAATAAAGTTTCAAGCACATGCGGGCTCTGGGAGGAGGGGAGCTGGGGAGCAGACAGGAGTATAAAATGATTCCCATCCTGAACTATTAGGATTGACCTTCTTTCTTCAACTGCAATAAAGCAGGGATAACGTCTACCTTAAAAGGCTATTAGCAGATTAAATGAACAAAACACATGAAAAGGTGCTGACAAAGGAGGAGTTTGATCAATGGCAGCTGTCATTTTTCTCATCCCCTGTGTGCAAACTGGGCTGACAGAGTGTCCACGAGACCTGCTCTCCTTACCCTCAGCCACTCTGCATTGTCCACTTGGGTTCTCAACCTAAGAATAAAATGATTGGCCTTCCAGCAAAAACTCAGCCTCCCCTGGTAACCTAGGAAGAGGCCTCTCCTCTGGATAGAACAACCAAGGCAGCAGCCGGGGTCTCCCACTCAGAGGTGAACAGGGCAGCTTCAAGTGCCTCTGATGGTTCCTTTCTGAGCATCAGTTAATTTGACTTGTCTGTCTTTGCTGATATCCCAAAAGGATATGAAAGAGGTTGACAGGACTGCTTCCTTCCAAGCGATATCATCTCGGTTCCTCTGACTTGGGGGATATCTCAGGGTCTAGGATGTAAAGGAGGGCAGGCTCACACCACCTGGTCCCCACATCACCTGGGAGGCAGCTGTTTCCTCTGCCCACTCCATCAGGGGACTCTGTCATGGAAGAAAGTCTGGTTTTAGTTGATTTCTGTACCTGCCTAGGTTTAGAAGTGGAAAAGCTAGCCCCGCCTTAGACTACTTAGTGCTCTGTGCTCTCAAAAGCCAGACAGGACCTCCCTGCACCCCTGTTCCCCATTTGTGGGCAGAGGAACACAGGAGGCCAAAGGGCATCAACCCCCTAGAGAGGAAGTGCCGGGCCTTGGAGTAGAATCGAGGATGCCCTGCCCACAAGGAGGCCTGCAGGGCAGGTTGGTTTTTTCCGCTTGCTGGAAAAATCACTCAGATCATATCTCCCGCGCCCAGGAAATCAATGATAATGTCATTATTCATGGAGCCTCCATTTCAGCCTTTCTCTTGCAGTTCTGTTTCTGTAACTCGTTTTACACAGGAAGGCACACGATCGGGATCTCCTTGGGTCTGAATTCCCCTGAGCAGACAAGAAAATAGTTCTCAACATTGGTCCCCACAATAATTCACCTTCTAGAAGGTGGCACAGGGGCCTGTGACAGCAAGCCCTGTGCTGGCACATATCACAAGGCCGTTGTGAAAATTCGAGAGGGTCTGAGCATTAAGCACAGAACACTCCTGGCACGGAGTAAACACCCCGTGAATTTAGCCACTATTAAGTGTTTTTCATAGGATGCATTTGATTGTTTTTGTCCCTCTGCCAAATGCTTATTTATGTATTCAATCCTTTCCCCCTGAGTTGATATTTATGTTGTTCCTATGACAGAAACATTTTTACCAATAGTTTTCATTCAGCCAGTCAGCTTATGGAACTGAGGTTCATAATCATGTGTCCTGTGTGGGCCATGAGTAAATCTCAGTGAGGAAGACAGGTCACCTCCAAGGTATTTACAGTCTGCTGAAGGCATTGCCACACACTTTCAATTATGTACCTGCAAAAAATATTAGCACATGAACCACAATGGAGAGATGTTTATTTATAAGTTGTACTAGCCCACTAAGCTCCTCTGTCCATGAGATTCTCCAGGCAAGAATGCTGGAGTGGGTTGCCATGCCCTCCTCCAGGGGATCTTCCCGACCCTGGGATCAAACCCAAATCTCTTCTGTCTCCTATGTATATATGTATCAGGAGACAGATATATTAATATATCAGTTACAAAATACATAAAAATAGATATTTGTAAAGAACAAGGTAGTTAAGATTTGGGAGGAAGAGAGCATTTTGATTGAATATATTTCACTACTTTCAAAATCTTGGGGAAATTCCCTGGTAGTCCAGTGGTTAGGACTCCATACTTTTGCTGCCTAGGGCATGGGCTCAATCCCTGGTCAGGGAACTAAGACTCCACAAGCTGCATGATGCAGCCAAAAAATAAAATCTTGATTGAGAGCTTTGTGATATGACTATGCAAAGGTCTGGTTTTAGGTTAATTTTCTCTCTAAACTTGTCTTCAAAGGTAGTCATGGCTCAAAAATAAGGAGAGAGAGAAGAAAGAACTGACCGCAGTAGGAGAGGCATCCTGTCTAGTCCTGCTCTTGGTTTCCTGTGTGTACATCGCCTCTTCCCAGTCAGAACAGGACACACTGTTGCTTTCATTTGCTTCCCAGAGCTCGGCGCACAGAAGGTATTAAACATTTCTTGCTAGAATTTTGTTAAGGATTTTTGCATCTATGTTCATCAGTGATATTGGCCTGTAGTTTTCTTTTTTTGTGGCATCTTTGTCTGGTTTTGGAATTAGGGTGATGGTGGCCTCATAGAATGAGTTTGGAAGCTTACCTTCTTCTGCAATTTTCTGGAAGAGTTTGAGTAAGATAGGTGTTAGCTCTTCTCTAAATTTTTGGTAGAATTCGGCTGTGAAGCCATCTGGTCCTGGGCTTTTGTTTGCTGGAAGATTTTTGATGACAGTTTCGATTTCCTTGCTTGTGATGGGTCTGTTAAGATCTTCTATTTCTTCCTGGTTCAGTTTTGGAAAGTTATACTTTTCTAAGAATTTGTCCATTTCATCCAAGTTGTCCATTTTATTGGCATAGAGCTGCTGGTAGTAGTCTCGAATCCAACAACATATTAAAAAAATCATACACCATGACCAAGTGGGCTTTATCCCAGGAATGCAAGGATTCTTTAATATCCACAATTCAATCAATGTAATACACCACATTAACAAATTGAAAGATAAAAACCATATGATTATCTCAATAGATGCAGAGAAAGCCTTTGACAAAATTCAACACTCATTTATGATTAAAACTCTCCAAAAAGCAGGAATAGAAGGAACATACCTCAACATAATAAAAGCTATATATGACAAACCCACAGCAAGCATCACCCTCAATGGTGAAAAATTGAAGGCATTTCCCCTGAAATCAGGAACAAGACAAGGGTGCCCACTCTCACCACTACTATTCAACATAGTGTTGGAAGTGCTGGCCACAGCAATCAGAGCAGAAAAAGAAGTAAAAGGAATCCAGATAGGAAAAGAAGAGGTAAAACTCTCACTGTTTGCAGATGACATGATCCTCTACATAGAAAACCCTAAAGATTCTACCAGAAAATTACTAGAGCTAATCAATGAATATAGTAAAGTTGCAGGATATAAAATTAACACACAGAAATCCCTTGCATTCCTATATACTAACAATGAAAAAACAGAAAGAGAAATTAAGGAAACAATACCATTCACCATTGCAACAAAAAGAATAAAATACTTAGGAGTATATCTACCTAAAGAAACAAAGGACCTATACATAGAAAACTATAAAACACTGATGAAAGAAATCAAAGAGGACACAAACAGATGGAGAAACATACCGTGTTCATGGATTGGAAGAATTAATATTGTCAAAATGGCTATTCTACCCAAAGCAGTCTATAGATTCAATGCAATCCCTATCAAGCTACCAACGGTATTTTTCACAGAACTAGACCAAAGAATTTCACAATTTGTATGGAAATACAAAAAACCTCGAATAGCCAAAGTAATCTTGAGAAAGAAGAATGGAACTGGAGGAATCAACCTGCCTGACTTCAGACTCTACTACAAAGCCACAGTCATCAAGACAGTATGGTATTGGCACAAAGACAGAAATATAGATCAATGGAACAGAATAGAAAGCCCAGAGATAAATCCACGAACCTATGGACACCTTATCTTTGACAAAGGAGGCAAGGATATACAATGGAAAAAAGACAACCTCTTTAACAAGTGGTGCTGGGAAAACTGGTCAACCACTTGTAAAAGAATGAAACTAGAACACTTTCTAACACCATACATAAAAATAAACTCAAAATGGATTAAAGATCTAAATGTAAGACCAGAAACTATAAAACTCCTAGAGGAGAACATAGGCAAAACACTCTCCGACATAAATCACAGCAAGATCCTCTATGACCCACCTCCCAGAATATTGGAAATAAAAGCAAAACTAAACAAATGGGACCTAATGAAACTTAAAAGCTTTTGCACTACAAAGGAAACTATAAGTAAGGTGAAAAGACAGCCCTCAGATTGGGAGAAAATAATAGCAAATGAAGAAACAGACAAAGGATTAATCTCAAAAATATACAAGCAACTCCTGCAGCTCAATTCCAGAAAAATAAATGACCCAATCAAAAAATGGGCCAAAGAACTAAGCAGACATTTCTCCAAAGAAGACATACAGATGGCTAACAAACACATGAAAAGATGCTCAACATCACTCATTATTAGAGAAATGCAAATCAAAACCACAATGAGGTACCATTACATGCCAGTCAGGATGGCTGCTATCCAAAAGTCTACAAGCAATAAATGCTGGAGAGGGTGTGGAGAAAAGGGAACCCTCTTACACTGTTGGTGGGAATGCAAACTAGTACAGCCGCTATGGAAAACAGTGTGGAGATTTCTTAAAAAACTGGACATAGAACTGCCATATGACCCAGCAATCCCACTTCTGGGCATACACACTGAGGAAACCAGATCTGAAAGAGACACGTGCACCCCAATGTTCATCGCAGCACTGTTTATAATAGCCAGGACATGGAAGCAACCTAGATGCCCATCAGCAGATGAATGGATAAGGAAGCTGTGGTACATATACACCATGGAATATTACTCAGCCGTTAAAAAGAATTCATTTGAACCAGTCCTAATGAGATGGATGAATCTGGAGCCCATTATACAGAGTGAAGTAAGCCAGAAAGATAAAGAACATTATAGCATACTGACACATGTATATGGAATTTAGAAAGGTGATAACGATAACCCTATATGCAGAACAGAAAAAGAGACACAGAAATACAGAACAGACTTTTGAACTCTCTGGGAGAATGTGAGGGTGGGATATTTCAAAAGAACAGCATGTATATTAACTATGGTGAAACAGATCACCAGCCCAGGTGGGATGCACGAGACAAGTGCTCCGGCCTGGTGCACTGGGAAGACCCAGAGGAATCGGGTGGAGAGGGAGGTGGGAGGGGGGATCGGGATTGGGAATACATGTAAATCCATGGCTGATTCATAGCAATGTATGACAAAACCCACTGGAAAAAAAAAAATAATAATAATAAAAAAAAAAATAAAAAAAAATAAAAAAAAAAAAAAACATTTCTTGCCTCAATCCCCACTAATACTGGTTGTGCTCCGGGCAGGGCTGGGGGACACAATGGTCACCACCTTCCAGGGCCCAGGACTGTGTGCAGGACTGCCTTGTGACTTCCATGATCCTTAGACACTTTGTCTTCATGGGTACCCTCTTCCATAAAAAAAATTAAATAATATATTTTACAAGTGTTTTGGCATAAAGACAAATATAATCCAGGCAGGATTTTAAAAAAGCAAAACGTGGTCATAGCTGAAAAAAGATTCCTCACCAAGATGGATAGTTCCAAACAGAAGATGTACCTGGTTGGTTGTGCTAAGTCATGATCCTCATTCAATCGTATAAAGGTTTTTGTTAAATGTCACTCATGAAAAACTCTTTTTCTTAAAGTTAATCTTTTTATTTTTTAGCAAACTAACTGAAAAGTGTCCCATTTTTCACAAATGGGCTCATACTCCCCGCTGAAGCCATTTTCAAGTTTTGAAGTTTGAAGTTTGTTTCCTAGATTTCTTTAATGTACACAGATACAAGAATTTATGGAGGAAGTTCATGATTGTCAGAAGCACAATCACATAAGCAATGCTTCCAAACATCCACTTTCCAAGTCAACTCCCAACACCACCTTTGTTTTCATTTTGTTGACTTTTAAAAGTTTAGTTTATTGAATTATAGTTGATTTGGTGGTTTTAGTCGCCAAGTGTCTGACTCTTGAGACCCCATGGACTGTAGCCCGCCAGACTCCTCTGTCCATGGGATTCTCCAGGCAAGAATACTGGAGTGGGTAGCTGTTCCCTTCTCCAGGGAATCTTCCCAACCCAGGAATCAAACCCGGGTCTCCTGCATTGCAGGCAGATGATTTACTGACTGAGCTATGAGGGAAGACCAATGTGTTGATTTCTGTTGTATAGCAGAGTGATTCTTTTTCATATTCTTTTCCATTATGGCTTATCACAAGATGTTGAATATAGTTCCCTGTGCTACACAGCAGGACCTTGTTGTTTATTCATTATCTATAATAGTTTGCATCTGTTAATCCCAAACTCCCAATCCTTCCCTCCCCACACTCTCCCTTTGCTTTTTTAATTATTATTATTTTGCTTTAGGCTGCTCTGGGTCTTCGTTGCTGTGTGTGGGCTTTCTCTAGTTATGACAAGTGAGGGCTACTCTCTAGTTGCACAGTGCTTTTCTTTGAGGTAGCTTCTCTTGTTGCAGAGCACAGGCTCTAGGGCATGCGGGCTTCAGTAGTTGTGGCCCATGGCCTTAGTAGTTGCAGCTTACGGGCTCTAGAGCTCAGGCTCAGTAGTTGTGACACACAGGCTTAGTTGCCCCAAAGTATGTGGGATCTTAGTTCCCAGATCAGGGATGGAACCTGTGTCCTCTGCACTGGCAGGTGGATTCTTAACCACTAGGTCACCAGGGAAGTCTCCCTATTTTTGTTTTTAAAGAGTACCTTTGCATATCACACTCTACAACTTACTTTCTGGAAGCAATTACTTCCTCTCCATTTTCATGAAATGAGGTTTTTTTTTTTTTTTTTTTTTTAATATATGCTAGGTGACATTATCAACAGCCAGTTGTCATCATTTCAGCAAGTTTGAAACAGTTGTCTATTGACTTTAAAAATGCATAATCCATCTTTAGTCTTGGTGGCTTTTACAAGCACATTGCCAAAATATTTACATGGTGACTCCCTATCTCCTTACAAAATGTTATAAGGATTCTATGACACTTAAAAACCTGGCTCTAGAAACAATAACCACATTGATAATATCCTATCTCTTCTCTATGCTTTTGGCTTTGCTGCGACAGTTTGCCAACAGTGATACAGTGAAAGAATTTTATTGATGGTGCTGTGTTTGTACTCTTACCCAGGAATCTTTTATTCTAGTCAAAGCAGTTAGCTCTATTAGTGAAGACATTTCCACAATTTTTCCAAAGTATTGGTTTTATTAAAAAGTAATTTTCTGTTGAGTATATACCTTCACTGGTACATTTTTCTTTTTTTAATGGTACACATAGAAAGAGAAAGAGCAACTGCGTATATATTTCTTAAGTGAAGTGATTCAACAAATACCATAGGCTAAGACATATTGGGTTTATCTATATTTTATCCAGATGCCCAATGCTTCATAATTTGTTCAAACACTTGGCAATATTTTCTGTGCATCTTCCAACAGTGAGGCCAGACAAGCATGTACCTATTCTTTTTGCAGTGTGTGGTTTCTCTTGTTTTATTTTAGTCATCATGGCATGTGGCTGTTTGCCTCGGCTAGTAAGAAAACCAGAAAAAGAAAGAAAGAAAAAGCCTCTAAACATTTACTGGTAAGTTTAGTGAATTTTATAAGATGTTGAATTCAGAACCCTATGATTTCAAACATCACTTTTATAAAGTGTAGTGGTTTGCTGACATGTTATCAAATGCTTAGTTTTTAAATGTCTTGTGAATCCATATGGCTTCATTTCATTAGCTTAGATCTGAATACACCATAATGCACTTAGGGAGGGGGTTATTATTACTAGGAAGAGGTACTTATAAATTCATAGTCTAATAGACTTCTCGACTTCTTGATAATTTCAGTGTCAATGTTTTGGGGCATGTGGTGGTTGTTTTTGTTTTGTTTTTGGAGGGTTTTTTATCTCATCAGGTCTGCTTAGATCATGGTTTTTCTTTCACAATGTGGCTTTGAAAAGCGCTTACTCTCAGGGCTGTCAGCTCCGCCATTTTTCTTGTGGCTTTAATTTGTCTGACAGCTTGTTATCAGACAGCTTTCAGCTCTGGTTCTATTACTTTCTAACTCTATGACCTGGGAGGACAGTCATCACACCACGTTGGAAGTAGACGATTGAGCAAAGGACCACTTTCAACCCCTCTGTGTTGGGTTCACATTACCACCCCTGGGAAACCACTCATACTTGTGACACTTGCATGAGAATGCCAGGGTCAACCCACAGATAAGATATTAGGGAGGTCAGCTTCTTTCACTGATATCAGAATCACCTGGAGAAATTTTAAAATTTTTAAAATGCAGATTACTGGGTTGCATCCCAGATCTTCAGAATCAAAGTTTCCAGGATGTCTACAGAGAGCAATATGTATTTCAACAAACTCTGCAACTAAATTTGTTTTGCATTACTCTATCACCCCACTGCTTTATCTCCACCCTGAACTGTTCAGGGGCATACTAAAAATTGAGAATAAAAACTAATAGAAAAAAACTTAAGAAAAAATAATTGAGAATACATTATTTATTTTAGAAAACAACTGTGTGGTTGGTTTGTAAGATAGAAACATAATCACTTGCTGATACATTCTATCTTAGCATTCCTGATAGTTACCTAAATTACTCTTAGATTCAAACTTGAAATACAGTGCTCATTATTTTTTCAACGTTAAGCCTATATTGTTATTAAAGAGTCTAGCTTTTCCCCTCTCTCAAACTTGTATCCCTCTCCTTTTCCTGGCTCCCAAGTTTTACATAAATCATGTGGTCAAAGCCAGGTGCTTTATCTTTTAACATTGTATCCTTACAACAACTTCATGAGGGAGACACGATTCTCATTTTTAAAATGAGACTGGAAGCTGGACCCCAATAAGAACCAATAACTCATCCACAGTTAAGAGGTTAGCAATTAGGCTTCCCTGGTAGCTCAGTGGTAAGAATCCACCTGCCCGTGCAGGAGAGACAGGTCCAATCCCTGGTCTGGGAAGATCCCACATGCCTCGGAATGACTAAGCCCATGTACCACAACTGTTGAGGCTGTGCTCTAGGGCTCAGGAACTAAAACAACTGCACCCATGTGCCACAACTAATGAAGCCCTTCTGCCCTAGAGCCTGAGATCTGCAACAAGAGAAGCCACCGCAATGGGAAGCTCGTGTACCACAAACTAGAGAAATAGCTCGTGTACCACAAACTAGAGAAATAGCTCCCTGCTTGCTGCAACAAGAGAAAGCCCCAGCAGCAATGAAGACTCAGCACAACAAAAATAAATAAATAAAATAATTTTTTTTTTTAAAAAGAGGTTAGCAAGTAACAGAACTTGAATTTGAAATCTGTCTAGCTTTGAAACCTGTGCTGTTGAAATTTTAAACACTAACAAGTGTTGGTGAGGCTGTGGAAGAACTGGAATCCCCATACACTGCTGTTGGGCATGCAAAATCATACAATCACCTTGGAAAACAGTTTGGAAGTTTCTCCTAAGTTTAAAATGTACCCTTACCATATGACCCAGCAACATATTCCTGTGTTTTCCCCAAAGAAAAGAAATATACATCTATATAAAAAGTTGAACAAAAATGTTGATAGCAGTTTTTCTCATAAAAGTCCAACACTGGAAGCTCAAACTAATGACAGGAAAATGGAATGAACAAATTGGTATACCCATACAATTGAATACTACTCAGCAGTGAAAACTACCAAGCCTCACAACATGAATGGATCTCAAAAAGAAGCCAAATATGTAGGAAATACTCTGTGGAACTTCCCTGGTGGCTCAGATGGTAAAGCATCTGCCTGCAATGCAAGAGACTGGAGTTCAGTCCCTGGGTCAGGAAGATCCCCTGGAGAAGGAAATGGCAACCCACTCCAGTATTCTTGCCTGGAGAATCCCCTGGACTGTGGACCCTGGTGGGCTACAGCCCACTGGGTCACAAAGAGTTGGACACAACTGAACAACTAACACTTTCATATACTCTGTGTGAAATTCTGTTTATATGAAATTCTAGAAAAGGTAAAATAGATCTATAATGACTGGAAACAGACATGTGGACTCCCTCGGCTGGGGCAGTGAGTGCAAGAGGGCTTGAGAGAGGTAATTTTGGGTAGTGGGACTGCTTTATATCTTGATTGTGGTGGGGATGCATTTGTCAAAACTCATTAGATACACTGAAAATGGGTGCATTGTATCATTTATGTTACACCTCAGTAAAGTAGATTTTTTAAAAAAAGCAACAACTTCCTGTGCTCTTTCCACTGAACCACATTGCCTCTTTCTCTGACTCTACCATAAATCACACACTCTGACCACCGGCCAAGTGAATGATGTAACATGCTGTGACATCTACAATGGAGGCCTGGGAGGCCACACAGCTGCCCCTGGTGACCGAGTGAGATTTTGGTGCAATATCATGTCCAAGTTCATTCCTTTACTGGGCTGTTTGAACCGAACTGAACTGAAATGTAGTTTTAGCCTGAGGCTCCATCCAGTGGCGGGAGAGGGGGGGTGAGGGGGGGCAGTTTTTGTTTTCCTTGTCATCTGTGCTGAGGAACAAAAAGGTAGGGTCTCCCTGGAAAATTCTCCACACAGGGCTGGAAGGACACCACCAAGGAGAGAAGTACTAACCATGCACCTCCCCTGGCACCACCAAGAAACCTAATGGGAGCCCAAGTCAGGAACAATGGCAAAGTTGTTGCCTACCCTGGCCTCCTTCTAAGTGTCTCCCGCACTGAGGAGGGGCTCTGGAAGAAGAAGGAGTGCATCTCCTCCAATCCCTGGAACTCAACATTTTTCAGTCACCCAGATGCAGCTTCATGTCCACCTTCTCCTTGACTCTTTTTCCAACTTCTAACTGCCAGCACTGCTACTCCCTAAGCTCTGAATTCGCTTGTTACCTTGCCTGCATAGGAACAGCTTAATTATACTGCGTATAAACCCAAAGCAATCTTGAGAAAGAAAAACAGAGCTGGAGGAATCAGGTTTCCTGACTTCAGACAATTCTACAAATCTACAGTAATCAAACTAGTATGATACTGACACAAAAACAGAGATCTAGATCAATGGAACAGAATAGAAAGCCCAGAAATAAACCCATGCACCTATGATAAGTTTATCTATGGCAAAGGAGACAAGAATATACAATGGAGAAAATACAGACTCTTCAATAAGTAGAGCTGGGAAAACTGGACAGCTACATACAAAAGAATGAAATTAGAATATTCTCTAACACCAAACACAAAAATAAACTCAAGTGGACCAAAGACCTAAACAGAAGTCCAGATATTATAAAATTCTTAAAGGAAAACATGGGCAGAACACTCTTTGACAGAAATTGTAGCAATACCTTTTTTAATCTACCTCCTAGTGTAATGAAACTAAAAGCAAAAATAAATGGCACCTAATTAAACTTAAAAGCTTTTGCCAAACAAATGAAATCATAAATAAAATGAAAAGACAACTCACAAAATGGGAGAAAACATTTGCAAATGAAGCAACTGAAAAGGGGTTAATCTCCAAAATATGCAAATATCTTGTGCAGCTCTTTATCATAAAAACAAACAACCCAATCAAAAATGGGCAGATCTAAATAGACATTTCTCCAAAGAAGACATATAGATGGCCAGAAAGCACATGAAAAGATGCTCAACATCACTGATTATCAGACATAATGCAAATCAAAACTACAATGAAGTATTACCTCATACTGGTAGGAATGGCCATCATCAAAAGTCTACAAACAATACTGGAGAGGGTATGTAGAAAAGGGAATTCTCCTATGCTGTTGGGTGAGGTGTAAATGGGTGCAACAACTATGGAGAACTATATAAATGTTCCTTAAAAAACTAAAAATAGAACTGCCATATGATCCAGGAACCCATTCCTGAGCATATATCTGGAGAAAACCATAATCCAAAACGATACATGTGGGACTTCTTTGTGGTTCAGTGGTAGAGAATCCACGTGCCGGTGCATGAGACACAAGTTCAGTTCCTGATCCGGGAAGACCCCACATGCTGCAGGGCAGCTAAGCGCATGCGCCACAACTACTGGGCCTGCATCGTAAAGCCCGTGAGCTGCAACTGCTGAAGCCAGTGCACCCTAGAGCCCAAGCTCCGCAACCAGGGAAACCACTGCCATGAAAGCCCATGCACTGCAATTGGAGAGTAACCCCCACTCTCTGCAACTAGAGGAAAGCCTTCACAGCAACAAAGACCCAGCACAGCCAAAATTTTTAAAAGGTACATGTACCCCCAGTGTTCATTGCAGCACTATTTACAATAGCCAAGATAAAGAAGCAACCTAAATGTCCATTGACAGAGGAACAGATAAAGACAGATACATATATACAAAGGAATATTACTCAGCCACAAAATAAGATGAAATAATGCCAATTGCAGCAACATGGATGGAACTAGAGATTATCATACTAAGTGAAACAAGTCAGAGAAAGACAAATACCATATGATATCACTCATATGTGGAATCTAATTTTTAAAAATGATACAAATGAAGTTACTTACAAAACAGAAACAGATTTCAAAAACAAACCTATGGTTACCAAAGGGGAAACATGATATAGGGGATAAATTAGGAGTATGGGATTAACATACACACACTACTATATATAAAACAGGTAACCAACAAGGACCTACTATATAGCATAGGGAACTCTACTCAATATTATAAATAACCTATATGGGTAAAGAATCTGAAACAGAATGAATTTATGAATATGTATAACTGAAATACTTTGCTGTACATCTGAAACTAACACAATATTATAAATCAACTATACTCCAATAGAATTTTTAAATAAATATTTAAAAACTACAAGATATCACTTTACATTTGTCCAGTTCGGTCGCTCAGTCATGTCCAACTCTTTGCGACCCCATGGACTGCAGCACACCAGGCCTCCCTGTCCATCACCAACTCCCAGAGTTTACTCAAACTCATGTCCATTGCATTGGTGATGCCATCTAACCGTCTCATCCTCTATTGTCCCCTTCTCCTCCCACTTTCAATCTTTCCCAGCATCAGCGTCTTTTCAAATGAGTCAGCACTTCGCATCAGGTGGCCAAAGTACTGGAGTTTCAGCTTCAGCATCAGTCCTTCCAATGAATATTCAGGACTGATTTCCTTTAGGATGGACTGGTTGGATCTCCTTGCTGTTGAAGGGACTCTCAAGAGTCCTCTCCAACAACAGTTCAAAAGCACCGATTCTTCGACACTCAGCTTTCTTTATAGTCCAACTCTCACATCCATAACATGACTACTGGAAAAACCATAGCTTTGACTAGACGGACCTTTGTTGGCAGAGTACTGTCTCTGCTTTTTAATAAGCTGTCTAGGTTGGTCATAACTTTTTATATCTGTTAGGATGGCTATTATCAAAAAGACAACAGATAATAAGTGCTGGCTAGAACATGGAGAAAAGGGAACATTTGTACATGGTTGGTGGGACTATAAACTGGTACAACCACTATGGAAAATGTTTTGGAGGTTCTTTAATAAACTAGAAATAGAACTACCATATTATCCAACATTCCCAAGGTGAATACATATCCAAAGGAAATGAAACCACGATCTCAAAGAGATATCTGTACTCCTGTATTTACTGAAACATTACTCATAGTAGCTACAGTATTGAAACAGCTTAAGTGCTGATTCATGGGTGAGTGGGTCAAGAAAATATGATATTAATATATATATACACACACATAGTGAATATTATTCAGCCTTAAAAGAAGAATATCCTGTCATTTGCAACAACATGGATGAAACTGGGGAGATATTGTGCTAAGGATCAGTAAAATAAGTCAGACAAAGGCAAATACTGCATGGCATCACTTATATATAGAGATTCTTGGAAAAAAAAAATTTTAAATAACGTCAAACTATAGCAACAGAGAGTTGAAAAGTGATTGCCAAAATCAGGAGAAGTTGGCAAAAGGTTATAATACTTTCAGCTATAAAATGGAAAAGGACTGATGATCTAATATGTAGGATAGTGACTACAGTTCATAAGACTGTATTGTGTACTTGAAATTTGCTAAACAAGTAGAACTTAAATATTCTCACACACACACAAAAAATGGTAACTATGTGAGGTGACAGTGTTAACACCATAGGGGGAATCCTTTCAAAATGCACATGTATATCAAATCACATTTTACACTTAAAACACTTTGCAGTTTTTGTCAATTACATCTCAATAAATCTGAAAATAATTTAAATACTGTAACCATAAACCAACCAACTGCTCCCACAGATAGCTTCTCATTTAATTTCCCACAGATCAAATGGTTTATCTGTGTTTTGTGCCTACAACATCTCCATAAAATATCTCACCAGGTAGCTTAATGTAAGATTTCCTTGTTTCTTTTCCAGAACAATCACCTGAATTTTATTGACATAAACTAAATATAGATCGTTTTTGCCCTTTGCCAGCTGAGGTTATATTGCTAAGTCCTTCTATCCAGCAACCACTTGAAACAGCCTAGTGAATCAGAGGCCAGCCCAGGTTCAACCCTGGCAATAAATGAGTTTACTTGTATAACTCACATGTAATGGCTAGAAATGGATGGAAGTGCTCCTAGTTGGTGTTTTTACTATGACCCCAGTTGAGGTCTGCAATGCATTGATGTCTTGAATATACTGTGGCTTTTACCATGGCATATAGTGCCCCAAGCCTGGCTAGACTGAACTGGAGTAAATGCAAGTTGGTACTGAAAAGAGACAAAGGAGGGGATGGCTAGAGAACGAGGATCCACAACAAGGCAAGAACAACATGAGCGGGCAAGTCAGAGACAAGCAAGGCATCCAAAGCTAAAGAGGTAAAGGACAGAACAGAAAGGAAGAGAATGAAGGGAGAACTGCATAGACACTTGGGGATCGGGGCTTAAAATGAACTTGGGTGGTAGATACATGGATGGAGGAACCCTGAAAGGCCAGTCTTATTTTGTTCCCCAAAGAGACTGTGTTCTTGGAAGACCTTTCAAAAACCTGTCCCTTAACAAAATGATGGCATATCAAGAGGGGCTAGAATTGCCAGGTAACCTAAAAGACACTTGGTTAAATTTGAATTTCAGATAAGCAATAAATAGTGTTTTAGTATAAAGGTGTCCTAAGCAATATTCGGGACATACTAACACTGAAAAGAATTCATTATCTGAAATTCAAATTTAACTGGGCATCCTGCCATCTTAAATCTTAGGAGGGGTAGATAATTAATTTCTCACCAAAGAAAATGTTTGTTTGAGAATCATACCTTGACAGAAAGCTCCCACCCCAACAGTGAGATACGAGTGTAGACACAGTGAAAATAGAGGAGAGAGCATTTGAAGGGAGCAAGCAGGACCATTAAGAAATTGAAGAGAGAACAGTAGAGGCAGGAAAAGAAAAGAAAAGAAGTGAGATTTAAGATGTAGAACAGGGGCAGAAAAGTGCAAGTGATGCCAGCCTTATAGGGTATTGAGTTACTTGCAGAGGGAAGCAATAAACCCAGGCTTCAGTTCTGAGCAAAGTAAGCTGACACTGTTCCAAACAGAGGAGAGAGCCAGCAAAAAGAGTGAGGTCAAGTAGGACAGCCTGAGATCAAGAAGGGTAGCCTGCTGGCAGTGTATCCTGGACAAGCTATTTTACCTTGCTGAGTCTCATATTTCTCAGTTGTAAAATGAAGATTAAAACACAGGGTTTTAAACCCTAACTCAGGCACTTATGCTTTCTAAGTTGTTTCAGTCATGTCTGACTCTTTGTGACCCTATGGACTGAAGCCCGCCAAGCTCCTCTGTCCAAGGGATTCTCCATGCAAGAATACTGCAGTGGATAGGCATACCCTCCTCCAGGGGATCTTCCTACCCAGGCATTGAACCCGCATCTCTTTATGTCTCCTATATTGGTAGTTGGGTTCTTTACCACTAGCGCCACCTGGGAAGCCCCCAAGCACTATAGATTTATTTTACCTTTTCCAGAAATGTCATATAAATTAGAGAATACATTCATTGATGTCTGGCTTATGTTTTTCCTCAGTTCATCCATGCTGTTATTATTTTTTATTTCTAAGTAGTATTTTTCTGTGTGGATATACCACAATTTATTTATCCCATTCACCTGTTATTGGATACCTTGGTAGTTTCTGGTTTGGGATTACTGTGAACAAAACTATCAAGTACATGTCTTTGTGTATGTTTCATTTCTATCAGGTAAATATCTATTAGTGCTAGATGACTGCTGGGTCACATGATAAAGGTTGGTTTAACTTTAGAAGAAACTGTCAAACTTCTTTTCAAAGTGGTAGCACTATTTTTCATGCCCATCAGTAGCATATAAGGGTTCCATTTTTTCCACATCCTCACCAACTGTAGTTATTATTCATCATTTTAATTTCAAGAGCACAGTTTTAAAGTCAGACAAACTTTAGATTCTAGTTCTGCCACTTGCTACCCTCATAGCCTTGAATAAATCATTGGTCTCATTGGGTCTTGTTTTTAAAATGAGAATAATATTCATACAATGAAATTTTATGTGGCAAGTGAAAATGAGAACTATGTGTTCAGACATTTAGCACCTCTAATTACACTCATATTGCATTTACTCTATCAATTCTGAAGACTGGTTTGTCTGAGGTTTTAATTTCAGAGCTCTATCAAGATGTTTTTGTATAAAAATTACCTGAAATAAAGTGCAGCCTGATGCCATGAGCTCACCACAGTGATCAGACAGAAGTATTAGGTTTGCCTTCACACCAGCCCCCCAGGTAGAAAGGGGAGGAGATTATCCTCAAAATCAGGTATAAAGACACCCTTCTAGATCTTTCTCTCCAGCACTGGACAATAGGAAAATAATGGGACTTGGAGTCACTGGCCAATTTCTTAAACCTTTTGAGGCACAGACTCAAAGGGGTTTAACATGGAGCTTATGATTCTTTACAATATCATATTATTGTTGAAAATCAATATTTGACAAATTGTAAGTGCTATGCAAATAATAGTTTTACTTCCACTAGAGAGAGGAAAAAAAAAAAATCACATCCAGATAGGCACCTTCTTTAAACTAATCAAATGGCAAATACAAATCCTCATCAACTCTTCTAGCCACACTGGAGATGGTGGATTTCTTTTTCTTTTTTTGTAACAAAATACTTTATTAGTAGTTTGTTAAAATAATACCCTTCACATATAGCTAAAGTGCAAATTTCTCCCTCCAGTACAAAGCCAGCCCTTCAGTCAGGCTTCCTTGGTGTGCTTACAAAAAGCAAAACGGTAGAAGAGGCAAGGTTTAAGAAATATCTTATGGCATACAAATACAAAAATACTTTGTATCAAGGCTTGAATAACTCACTTGGGGCCATTGCATACATCGTTTCACTTCTCTTTTAGAAAACTACTCTGCTTGTTACACAGTTAAGTAACTGTAGAAACACTTACTACATCAGAAGAGGGTCCTCCTTACTGTCAGGATCTGAACTGTCTCCCCACACAGCACTCGGTGGGCATTCACCCTCGTTCAGACACCGACAGTCCAGTGCTGGACGTCACCGGCTCGGTCCCCGTAAAGGGGCTCGATGGTGTCCAGCCTCTGAACAGCGGCAGTGGTGTTGGCACCTGTGCCAGGTAATGATTGAGAAGACTCTGCCTCTGTAACGACAGTTTGGGTGTGTTACATGTAACGTTTCACATCTATGCTGCTGCCCACAAGGGGACAGGGGCCATGGGGCAGGTAAGTGGATGAGAGGGATGCATCCTGGCTGTGGTAGAGGGTGTTTCTTGGTTCCTACAGAGCGGCATCCTAACTCATCACAAACGCTTGTCTGATACTGACTTGGCATCTGTCTTCTCCGATGTGTCCTAACACTTGACTTGGAGCAGGATTTAACTGTCGGGTGACAAACCCAGAGAAACTTTAGACTAAAACATCTGGTCTGAATTGCTGCAAATATGAGAAACATCAATAGAAACCAGGCTAGCCACACCCCTGTTCTTAATTAGAAAAAGTCTCGATGCGGAAAAACAGCCATATCTGGTACCAGAGGTTTGGAAACTGGCTCAAAGCATGTTCCTTGGACTAAGCAAGGTGTCTAACTAGATACATGGTGAATGCTCACTTCCTGTCTCAGAAATCTGCTCTAGTAGTAAGATTAGTCACAACACTAATCGCTTCGTAGGGGCGCCAACACCTGTAAGAAAGCAAGCTTTCAATCCTTTCTCAGACCTGCAGCCAGGTCCTCCTCAGCTGTGCTGACGTCCCAGGGAGGCACAGACCCTCTCAGCTGGTTCCAGAAAGTGCTGGAAGGAGTTACTCCTCCAGGGCTCAGCCCACACGCCTCACCTTAGTACAAATTTTGCTCCAGAACTTGTGTTCTAGTTATACGAGCATGGATGCCCCTGAAGCCACTGGGACCACCCCAAGGGCCAGGGCCACCAGCAGACACCACACGTGTGCCAGCTCAAAGGAGAATAAATAACTTGGCTCAGTTATAAGTTATCTTGGGGACAAGGCTTAATAATTTAGTTTTCTTCTTTAAAGAGACACTTGGAGGTAAAGAATGTTTTCAGTTCCTTCCCCATCTCCTTCTGCTCTGGGAGACGACTAGGTTTCTAGAAATGTGGAGTTTTTTTCCCTCTGCTGGGACATCCCTTGCCACCAAGGAGGGATTTATAGCGTTAGGGCTTCACCGGCAGCGTCTCCTTGAACCCAGAGTGGTTGGGTCTGGCCTCTGGCAGTGCTACCGGGTACTCCGTGGTGACGAAGAGCAGAGTGTCCAGGGTGGTCTCCGTGCACTTGGCGATGAAGCGGATGAAGGGCCTCACGTCGCCCTCGTTGGCGACCTCCAGCACGTGGTAGTACTCGGACCGCTGCTCCTTGCGGATGGTGATGGGCGGGTAGCCTGCCTGCATGAGGATGAGGTTCATGAGCAGGCGCAAGGTCCTGCCGTTGCGGTCGATGAAGGGGTGGATGTAGACGAGCTTGTAGTGGGCCAGGGCCGCAAACTCCACGGGGTGCAGGTTCATGGCGTCCTCCGAGATGAACCACTGGACGAACTCCTGCATCTGCTTCTCTACCTCTTGTGGTGGGGGCGGGATGTGGTGGCCCACCAGGACCTGCATGGTGCGGAAGCGGCCAGCCTCCACGGGGTCCACGTAGCCCAGCACCCGCCGGTGGATCTCCAGCACGTCGCCGATGCTGACGGAGCCCACGCGGGACAGCAGCGTCGTGTTGACGTACGTCATGGCTGCGTGCACGCCGATGACCTTGTTCTGCTCCTCCAGGCTCTTCCCCGGCACTGCGTAGCGCGTCTCCAGGATGTGCCTGATCTCCGAGAGGGTGAGGGTGTTGCCCTCGATGGCCACCGTGTGGTAGATGTGGTGGTAGTACGTCTCCTCCATCACCCGGCGCAGCGCGGAGTTGCCCTTGGGGATGGACATGACCTTCTTCACTTTGCTGTCAATGATGCTGAAGAAGCGCTGGTCGATCTCCTCCACCAGCGGCAGCGTGCGGTCGCGGTTGACCAGTGCCTTCTCATGGTGGGGTGCGATGGTCAGCGCGCGGGTGTACAGGTAGTCCGCCTGGATGATGTCCTTGTCCTCCTCCGAGAAGATGCTGAACTCGTTGAGCGCGTCCACGAAGCCCGGGTCCATCTTGAGGGAGTGCAGGAAGAGCTTGTGGGCCTTCTGCCGCTTGCCCTACCGTTTCATTTCCAGGGCCTGGTTCAGAGCTGCTTTGGCCTCCAACTTGCCGGCTGGAGAGGCCTTGGTCTTGACCCCCAGCGGCGCCGCACCCCTGGAGGTAAGACTGAGCTCCGTGGACGGCCTGGTGCACTTGGTGATGGCGGGCTGCGCCCGCTCCAGCTTGCTCCTAAGCAGGTAGAAGCCCTTGAGCACAGTCAGACAGTGTTCTTCCACCGTCCCCAGCGGCAGCAGCAGGGCCAGCAGGGAGCCCAGCACCATGCTCAGCAGCATCTCCCACAGGAAGCGGCCCCAGACTGAGACCCACTTTGGTTCAGTCACCGCCATCACCGAAGCCATTGGCGTGAGTGTCATCTGGGCCCAGAGGCAGGCCCCTTGCACACATCCACAGAGGCCTGGGAGACAACAGGACTAAACACTTGCTGTGTGCCAGGCCCCGTGCTGAACCCTGGTGGCAGCCTCGTACGATCTCTCCCGCGGTCTTCAAGCAGAAGCCCGGCTCTGCAGCTCGCGCCGCTGCCGGGCCCTGTTGCCACCTTCTCAGCGCTCGCAGTCTTGGCTGGCGGCCGGCTCCCCGGACCTCCGCCGCCGGCAAGAGATGGTGGATTTCTGTGCCAACAGGCAATTGAGGAAGAGAACTACAGAGGGGCCAGTAACCTGGTATTACTATTTGGCACCAGAAAGAGGGAAACTGGCCCCTGGAGGCCAGACGAGAGAGAAGCAAAGGAGATATTGACCCTTGGCAATCTCAACTCAGTAGGGCTGGTGAGCTCCAGGAATCTCCATGTAAACAAGCTACCCAGTTGACTCTGATATACAGGTCTGGAAACTGCAGATAATAGTTCTCAAAAGGTGGTCCTATTAAAAATAACATCAGTATCACACAGGAACATATAAGAAATGCAAACCCTCAGGTTCTAGCCCATCAAAAATTCTGGGGGGGGGGGGGGGGGTGGACCCAGCAATCTGTGTTTTCAAAAGCCTTCCAGATAATTCTGATGAACATCCAAGTCTGAGAACCACTGTAGAAGATCAGTGACTATTGAAGTAAAGTGAAAGTTGCTCAGTCGTGCCTGACTCTTTGCGACCCCATGGACTACAGTCCATGAATTCTCCAGGCCAGAATACTGGAGTAGGTAGTCGTTCCCTTCTCCAGGGGATCTTCCCAACCCAGGGATCGAACCCAGGTCTCCCACATTGCAGGTGGATTCTTTACCAGCTGAGCCATCAGGGAAGCCCAAGAATAATGGAGTGGGTAGCCTATCCCTTCTCCAGGGTATCTTCCTGACCCAGTACTGGGGTCTCCTGCACTGCAGGCAGATTCTTTACCTGCTGAGTTACCGGGGAAGCCCACTGGGACTTTCCAATACAGAGGGGCTGAGGCCAGAGCAGGAGGAGCAGCAAGGGAATAGATCCCATGAAGAAAAATCAGGAAGCATTGCTGGTTTCAGTCCAAATGGCTATGGTTACACATCAGACTTGGCTGATTCAAAGAAACAAGGATTGACTGCACTCTGCTCCACTCTGTCCCTCTGGGTCCTGCTCACTTGAGTGAACAAGGTGGGCAGCTTCTGTCCTGGTAAGTATAGAAAGGCCAGAGTCCCTAGGCTTTGCAGATCTTTTCTTCTGAATTTCAGTATAGTTTGGCACATTGACTGAGATAGGCTGCCAATGCCCGTGCACAAGACCCCAAACACTAGCTTTAAACATGTTAGACTGTGATAACCAAGCTTTAAAAAGGCATTGAAAAAAAAAAAAAAAGGACTGGAAGGAAACATGCTGAATTCAGGATGAAAGGGTAGGCTAATCTTAAAATTACAATTCTGATTTGTTCAGGTTTCTAACCCTAACCACCCTTCCCTACAGCACACTCAGGAGGAGGCAGAAGGCCAGGGCCCCAGTATAGAAGCAGAAAGCATTGCAGGTGTGTACCACTGGCCCAGCTGAGCATGGGTTGGACTGAGTTTCCCAGTGTTCCAGGAGATGTTAACATGTGTGCCAAGGGAAAAACAAAAAAGGCTATTAAAAAAAAAAGTTTGGAAAACTCTGCTTTCTATAGCTCTCAGCTAGAAATTCACATTGCGTATTTGCACATTAAAGGTCCTGAGGACTCCTGTGATACAGGAACCTGTGCGGCTTCCTTTGATCCAGTATTTCCCATCTTTACTGAGCACAGACCCTGCTGTGCTGTCTGGACACACTCAGAAGCATCCTAGGGAACAGTGTTCTGCAGACCATCAGCTTGGGAAACAGCTCTACAAAAAACTGTCAGACATTCTTGCACTCCATCTCCTGCTTCTCTCACCGCAGTCCACTGGCCGGCTTGCCTTCCACCGTGGATTCAGACCAACCTAAGCACTTACACCTAGTTCTGTCTTGGACAGGAAGTCTAAAAGCAGCCTCTGCCTAGATAGTGTCTGTCTTGGTATTCTTGGTCTCTTGTGTAGACACTTTCTTTTTTCCAGACTGTTTGTTGCCAGACATGAATCATTGACAATTCTCCTTCAGAATTCTGGGCCTGGGTTCTGAAAACCCAGACTCTGGGCTTCACATGCCCCCTGCCTCAGCTCTTCCAGATCAGAGCCTGGCTGGCTCTTGCTGGGTGGCGCACCCTGCCTGCTGCTCCCCATATCAGCTATCTCTGGGCATGACCTTGGACCTGCTCAGTTCTATACCTGTGTCCTTCCCTCCAGAAGCATTCCTGTCCCTCCCCTGGGTTTTTCAGGTCCTGTTATTCAGATGCCAACTCAGCTCCCAGAGCACTTTGGGTAATTTTCAGATGTTTTTCTAAAGAGTTGTATTTGGGGGTGATAAAATAAGGAATGACAGTTACTGGTAGTAAATCTGCCAGGACTTGGTGGAGCGCCCCCTCTGAAGATACTCTGTTGGCTAGCGACACTGTGCATCCACGGCAAGTGACCCCAAAAGCTCTGGAACTGGGGACAGACAATTTGCATTGTAGACCTAGAGCTGAGACCTTGAGCAAGTCCATTAACCTCTTTGAGCCTCAGTTTTCCCATCTATAAGATGAAATTAATAACACCCGTCCTGCCTGCTTTAAAAGAAGGCGTCAGGAGGAATAAGATGAATTAGTCTCATCGGCTAATTAGAAGTGACCATTGCCATAACAATGGAAGGTGTTATTACCAGTGTTTTACAATTTAGCATCTTTCTGCCCACATCATAGGCTCAGGATGCGAGCAAGGCCAAGGGGGCTGTTGCTTTTTTTCCCCAAAGGTTGGCTTTATAAGCAGTTGTGAAGTGATACTGACATTGCTGACCATTTTCCCATGTCCCCTTCATTGAATTCAAAGGTTCAGTGAAGTGACCATTCAGCCTGCCGCTTTGACACAGAAGCATGGCCATAAACAAATGGGGTTGGTCACTGGACTCGGGAAGATTTGATTTCCCGCTCTGGCTGGATAAGCACCATGTCCCAGAGGAGAATAAATGTGCCCCTCTCCATGGAGCAGGCCCTCCCTGCTAGGATAAAACCACAGACTCACTGATGAGACTCAAGTAGAAAAGAGACCTATGGCTCCTTTGAGGAGACAGTGGAACAGGGGGTGATGACACTTGCTCCGGAATCAGGGGACATGGATTTGTATTCCAACCCTGCCACTTGGAGAAGGAAATGACAACCCACTCCAGTAATCTCGCCTGGAAAATCCCATGGACAGAGGACCCTGGCCGGCTACAGTCCATAGGGTTGCAGAGAGTCAGACACAACTGAATGACTAAGCCCCTGACACTTACCAGCTCTGAGACCTCAGACATAGAGTGTAGTTTCTTTTACCCTTATACTTTTTTTTAAAGCAGGTAACAGTGCCTACCACTTTGGTTGATATGACAACACCATGAAACTACCAGAGCGCTACATGAGGACAAGCTAGAGGCAGAGGAGGTTGAGATGATGGAGTTGGTGCTGGAGAGGCAGAAGAGGCAGTGGTAGAAGTGAAATGTTGGTGGGAGCAGAAGTGATGGTTGTTGTGTACAGCTGGATTGGATTCCAGAGGAGAACTGGGTGTGTACAAAATCTCCGCAAGTAATGTCCAGGCTAGAAAGAGAACCTCAAAGATCCTAGAACTCAGCCAAGACCCCTAACATGACCATGGGATTCTAGTGACCACCTCCCTGGAATCCAGGAAGGCTTTGGTCACAAGGGGTGCTCAGTGAGGCTGAGGACACAGACCTCTCCACCGTAGGGATGTTCCTGGGGGCCAGCAGTGTGAAGAGGGGAGATGCTTGCCTCCTCTTTCTTCCTGGTCCTGGGGCTAGACCACAGGGCTCAGCAAGTGGCAGACAAGGCTGGGAACTAGGTTCTTTTCGAATTCCAACCTATCATCTTCTGCTTTCCAGTGAAGATAACTTCAGCCTTTCTAACCACCTCTCAGTGAGGCCCAGGTGGGGATGTTAGATCAAATCAGTAGGTGACTGGCCAGCTTTTAGGAAGGATGAATATCTCTGCTCCAAGTGTGGCCCAAGGACCAAGAGGTTCAGCATCATTTAGGAGTGTTAGAAATGCAGAGTCTCAGGCCCCACCTAGACCTACTGAATCAACATTCAAACTAGATTCTTGAGTGAGTGATTTTTTTTAGGAGGTGTCAGCTGAAGGCTTGCAAGGGGGTGTGTGTGTGTGGCGAATCTATTTCTTTGCATTTTGCAGCGTATAGAGGCTATCTGTATTGCTTGGCTCCAGACTCCTTGCTCCATCTTCAAAGATAGCAATACAAGACTCAAAAAAAATTTCAGAAGTGTTCATTTAGTGAGCTATGTCTGGACTTAAGTCCTTCCTCAGTCTCTGGTGTCCTTTTTCACAGTATTCAATTAAATATTCATTCCTGTTCATGCAACAGATACTCAAGTATGCATCTACCTGGTACCAAGCGTTTACCAGACTCTGGAGACAAGGTGGGAAACACCACCAGCATAGTACTGAAGAGCTCGTGGTGACATCTTCCAAAGGAATGGAAACCAAGGCCATGGTCAAAGCCAGTCCTCCAGGGCAGAGGCTTCCCTGGCTGCATTCTGGGAGATGTCCAGAGCTCTGGACACTCACTATAACATATTCCCATGTGGACAGTTCACCTTGCTGTAAACAGCAGAGCACAGGGCGTGTTTAGTACGGACATACTGTACGCACATAGAACTGAATTGCTCAATTCCAGCTGATTGCCTCTCCTCCCCTTTGCTTTGTCCCCTTCTCCTCTCTTCTTTCTTCTCCTCCAGAATTGTCCTCCTAAAGGTTTCCTTTCATGTGATTTCCCCCCTACCTCTTCCAAAAATCTCCATGTTGCACTTACCAATCTGTGTAGCAAAAACAGCTGGGGACCCAATGGCTCTCCAGAGTTTGTTTTAAGCCAGGAGGACACACACACACACACACACATGCCACAAACCCCTGACGCATAGCACTTAGGAACATTTATATTTTGTAACGTGACTCTTCCTTTTGAAGGCTCTTCAGCTCAAATGCATGGTTGGGGCAAGCCAATCACCCGCCCACAGGCGCCAGGACGCTGCGGTGCCTCAGCCACCCACTCCAGGAAGATTAGATGCAGCTGTAAGGGTCCGATATGCCAGGAGGCCTCGCGTCTCAATGACATTTTAAAGGGCCAAGGAACCACTCTCTTTTGACTAATAGCAGCAAATACAGCTCAAACTCAAGGGGAAACAGGGGGCACAGGTGGAACACAGAACAAGCAGGGCTGTTTGAAGAGAAATTCATTCCTACAGAGAATGAAGTATCGGGTTGTTCCAAAGCGGTGGCACAGAGCAGATGGCCTGTGCAAGTGCCTGAGGCCACACTCCACCCTGGCTCTCTCACCAACATGCAACCGGACCTAGACTCTGTGTCCACAATCCACACTGTGGGTGAGGCCCAGACCCCAGCCTTCCCTGTAATTGTGATGGATATTGTGTGACTCCATGCCCAGAGGACCGAACTTGATCTCTAGGATAGAATATCCAGCATAGATTCTCTTTTAGGAAAGAAAGAAAGTTGCCTCTGGCTTTCCAAGGGAAAGAAATAGACTCTGTCTCCCCAACCTCCTGTTTACTGCAAAGCTGACGCAGACGTTAAATTGTGTTTATGCAAGGCACTCACTCAGATTTGCAAAACACAGAGGGCTCAAGTCCCCTGTAGGGGATGCGGGCTGGGACGGGAGAGGAGGGAGCGCCTTGGTGATGACCTGGGTACTTCACCCTTGTGACCTCCTTCACCCTCACGACTGTACTATTTGTGAGGTAGGCATGAGGGAACCCATTTTAGAGATGAGAAAACTGAACCTCAGCAGGATGAAGAGAAATTTCCTTGAAATACCCAGATTCCCAGAGCAAAACCAGGGTTCAGAGCTGTTTGGCCCGATTCCAAAATGCTATCCTCTGCAACCCTCTTGGTTCCTGCCAGAAGCCTCCCCCAGGGAGGACAGTGTGGGAAGGCGGGGGGCGCATGAGTGAAGGTAGACTTGTAATTAAAGCTCGGAAAATCCATGACCTCCTTGGAAACAATCTGATAACTCACCCCACGTTGTTTCCCAGCAATGGAATCTGGGCTCAGGCATCAACAGTCCCTCCCCCCCCTGCCCCCACACCTTTCCTGGTCTGAAGCCAATCCCGGAAGGCGTCCAGCCCTCTCAGCCCCCAGCCTTGGGCATTGACTTCACCTTTCCAGGCGCACATCTGTTGCAACAGACACCCACATGCCCACTTACCTTCTCTTCTCTAACCATCCAGTCACCAATTGAGTTCTTGCATAGCTCTGGCTTCTAGGCCTGGAGCGCCCACCTCCTCAGCTGGTCCCTGCTATGAGACCTTGCCCTGCCTCACCCAGCTCCAAACCTGAGGGGCTTTCAGGTGGCTACCCCCCAACCCTTGCTTCCTTCTCCCCATGACCAAGAGACTCCCCTTTCCGCATCCCACACTTGGGCTCTAGCAAGCCCTCATCATGTGTCAAAACCAGTTACTGATTTTGACCAGTAAGATTTTGGCCCCCTCCCTCAGAAACCAACTCCGCAAATGAGTGCCAACTTCCTCTCCACTCCCACCGCTAAGATCCCCAAATTCCTTCCAGCCCTGCCCACCTGAGCCAGGACCTTCACAGGTGCAGACAGTAATGGTGACGTGCCTGCGAGGATTGGTGCGTTATTTAGCGTCAATGGGCAAAACATGGAGGCTGGAACGCTCACTGCCTGCCAGCAAACATGGAGTTGTGGGATTTATTTACAGCTCTGGGACAATTGATTTTTACCAACAACTTTTCATAAGATGATTTATTGATTTTAACATGACACATCCAACTCGGGCATGCCAGCCCCTGACCGCATGTAATATTGATATCCCATTCATCTTCCCGTCCCTGGAATGACAAAGCACCGGCAGGTAGAGATGTGAAACAGAAACCTGAAAGCCTAGAGACAGTGCTCGTGGTGTAACAGCCAACTGCACCCCTTCCAAGGGAAGGGATGCCCCACACTTCACCAGGGCAAGGAGCTGGAGGAGGATGGGTGACGAGAAGTGTGGGAGGTGCCAGGCACACTGTGAAATGTGGAGAATGCAAATTGCTCGCTGACAGTGTTTTCTCATGCAAGGCAGTTATGAAGGTTACTGCCAAGTAATAGGGCAGAAATCAATAACTCACTAACAACCAGGCAACCTAGAATCTTTGGCCGGTACCCAAGAGCACAAGTGAAAGTGGCTGAGAGGCCAGCATCTGCTCTGGCCTGGCCCGCACATTGGGGCCTGGCATCCCTAACCAGGCTTGCCTGTCCCAGCGGCTGCCCACCCTCCTTCGCGATGGAGTCCCACCGGTTCCCTTACCTGTTATCCCTGGCTGCCAAGGTTCCTGCTTCAGGATGGACCTCCTCTTCCCAGGAAGCAGCATGTTCTGGACAGACACCTTAGTGGCTCTTCACAGCCAACACTCCAAACAGGCCAGGGCACACCTCACTAGCCTGCCCACCACTCTCACTGTAGCCCAGAGAGCCTATCAGCTCTTGCGTCCAACCCTTTACACCTCTCACCTGAGCGCCTACGAGAGCAGTGTTTCTCGGATTCATCTAAAATTCAGATCCCTGCTAATTCAGTTAGCCTGAGGGAGTTCGAGAATTTGCCTTTCTAACAACTCCCAGGTGATCCTGATGCTGCTGGTCCCAGGACCACCCTTGGAGAGCCAACCACTGAGTTAGAGGAAGTGTGAGTGTCCTCTGAACCAGTCTAAGGCACAGCAAGGGCTTCGTGCATGCAAGTACGTGCTCAGTCACTTCAGTCGTTTCTGACTCTTTACAAACCCGTTGGCAGTAGCCCACCAGGCTCCTCTGTCCATGGGATTCTCCAGGCAAGAATACTGGATCAGGTTGACATTCCCTCCTCCAGGGGATCTTCCTGACCCAGGGATCGAACCCACGTCTCCTCCATTGGCAGGTGGATACTTTACCACTGTGCCCCTAGGGAAGCCCCAGCTAGGGGCTTCACTATCTTGCAAAATTTGTCCTGAGCCCATGACGGAACTAGACAGAAAAACACGTCAACAGCCCTACTTTCCTGTTGAATATAAGACTTCCTTCTCCCTGAGCGAGGCCTGGCTCTAATGTTGTCCTTGGGTTCCTGTTTGGGGGCAGTCAACAATTAAATGAGACCTTTATGGCACTTTAATAACACAGTGTGTGGGATGGGCCCCGAGATAAACTTTTACTAAAGTCCAGGCAGCTGCAGATTACAGGTCCAGGGCCTCCCACGAATTTACAAGGCTGGCAATGGACAGAGGCCAGACAGGCCTGGTGGGATGGCCCCGCCTGGGAAAGGCAGGCTCTGAGGTTCCTCTCTGGGCTCCCCTGGAGGTGCTTGCTTCCTTCTGAAGCTGGTCTCCAGGATTTCATTTATTTACAAAGCAAAGGAATGTGGAGCTGGTGCAGAGAGGTAGATGATTCAGCAGTCTCTCTGGCCTCCCCCTTCTAGGGAAGAGACGGCTGGGCTAGGAGTAAAGGAATGCATGCTCAGGTCTGCTGAGTCCTAACTGGAGCACTAACTGATCTGTGACCTCGAGCAGCATCTCTACATCACTGAACAACTTATTTCTTCTGTCAAGGGGAAAAAATTGTCTTTTCTAACTCATAAGGTCATGGCAAATGCATAATGATGCTGTAGGACATTATTTATTTTCATTAGTATTATTGTTATTTTTCTTAGGCTCTAATTCATAAGGTCATGGCAAATGCATAATGCTACTGTAGCACATTATTTATTATCATTAGTATTATTGTTATTTTTTCTTTTTTTTTTTTTTTTTTTGGTAATACATTTTTTTTTTTTTTTTTCCCAGTGGGTTTTGTCATACATTGATATGAATCAGCCATGGATTTACATGTATTCCCAATCCTGATCCCCCCTCCCTATTGTTATTTTTTCATAGGAGAGGATTATTTATCCCAAAGCAGTTTCTTCCCTGTTTTGGGACACTTTCCTGGCCCCTCCCTCCTATATATTTTTGCCAGTGGTATCTGTTTATTCTGTCAAACACTTGTTGAGCCCCTCCTCCTTACCAAGCACTGCACCAAATACCAGAGCCCAGAAATGAAGCAGACCAGATTCTCAGCCTTAAAGAGCTCTCAGCCTAGCAGGACTAATAGCAAGTGTCAAATAATCCCATTCCAGTGAGACATGCTGATACCAAGGTATGCAGAGGACACTCTGAATCAGAGGTGAGGCCTAACATTCCTACCTAACATTTAGGCTTCCTTCTTCCTTAGTAACAAAACTCCCAGTTTTTAGTACACTATGCAGTCCCCCAAATAAAGATCATAGTTTCCATTCTGCCAGCAACTAGATTTGATAATATGACTAAGTTCCAGCCAATGAGATGTAATTGCAAATGGTATGGGGATACTTCTAGGAAATAGACAACAATTAGCATGTGCCCTTTCGCTATACCCCTTTCTTCATCCTGTTGCCTAGAATGCAGATGTGATGGTTGGAGCTTCAGCTGCAACTTAAAATCATGAGGATAGAGATGTCTTTGAGATGATAGAGCAGTGAACTAGAAGGGGTCTGGTTCCCTAATAGTTTTGTGTACCAGTCCTGGGCTGCCTGTCTCCAGAATTCATTCACATGAGAGAGAGTGAGTAAACTATCTCATTTTAAAGCCACTATCCATTTGGGCTTTCTGATACATGCAACTGAGCTTAATCCCAACTAATTCAAAGCTGGGTTGAATTAGTGACCTGAGAACTTTTGACTTCTTTATATAGGCAATAATGAGCTACAGACAGTTTATAAGCTGTGGAGTAACTTGAGGTGGAAAGATAAAGGGAGAAGATAAAGAAATGACCCAAAATATAAAAAGACTATGGAAATTTATTTCTGTTGATAGAAATGAGGAATTCTGGTTTGAAGGGATGGTAGGTGAGCATGGTTTTAGACTTGTGGTCTTTGAGGTGACTAATGATTCCATGTTAAAGAATCCAAAAGGGAGCTGAGGTTGTAGATGCAAATCTTCAAAGAGAGGTAAGGACTGAGCTTACGAATTACTTGTATAAAAGAGCTAACATACTGCACCACGGATAAACTTTGAAAACATTGTGCTAAATGAGACAAGTCTGTCACAAATGGACAAATACTGTATGATTCCACTATGAAGAACCAAGAGTAATCAAATTCATAGAGACACAAAGTAGCATGGTGGTTGCCAGGGATTGGGAAGGTGAGAATTGGGAGTCAATGTTTAAAGGGGACAGAGTTTCAGTTTTACAAGGTGAAAAAGACTTCTGCAGACAGATGGTGGTGACGGTTGTACAATATGAACATACTTAACACCACTGAACTGAGCTCCCCTGGTGGCTCAGTGGTAAAGAATCTGACTGCCAATGCAGAAGACTGGGGTTCAATCCCTAGGTCAGGAAGATTCCCTGGAGAAGGAAATGGCAAACCACTTCAGTATTCTTGCCTGGAAAATCCCATGGACGGAGGAGTCTGGTGGGCTGCAGTCCATGGGGTTGCGAAGAGTCAGACATGACTGAGCGACTGAGCACATATGTAATATAACTGAACTGCCCACCTAAAAATGGTCAGGAATGTAAATTTTAAAAATATATATATATATATATATAAAGGAAATATCTACTGACTTTTAAAAGCAATAGTCCAACCCCAAGAGTAGGTGAAATTTCCTAGAAAAGTGAGATAAAAGCACTCACTTTTGAGGAACAGGAGAAGGAAGCTGATCTAAAGAGAGACAGTTGGTCTGAGAGATGGGAGGAGAGGGAGGAAAGGCGTTGCCTCACAAAAGGCAAAGAGGTAGAGAATTTGTGACGTGATTCGAAAATTTTGGAAAGTGGCAATGCCAGAGAGAAACAGGTTGTTCAGCAAAATCTAAACAAATTGTTTTGGTAACAGAAGAGTCTGAGTTAGCATTGCAGGCAAGACTGAAACTGCTGGAGGTGCCAAACTAAATTGGATTTTTCAAAGCTGATCAAAGAAAATGTCATGTACAGCAAGACTGGGCTTGCATGAAGGGCAACCCAGGCACCCATTCCATTGTAATTATTTCCAAAGTAAAAGGGCTGCCTGCATGAAGTACAATGGAGAATCCACCCAATCAGAAGTCAGTTTCTGAGCCATGTTAGAGAAACCCAGGCTTCCGAGGTGGCTCAGTGGGTAAAGAGTCCACCTGCAATGCAGGAGACACAGATGTGGGTTCAATCCCTGGGAAGATCCCCTGGAGGAGGGCATGGCAACCCACTCCAGTATTATTGCCTGGAGGATCCCATGGACAGAAGCGCCTGGAGGTCTACTACAGTCCGTATGGTCGCAAAAACTGAAGCGACTGAACATGCAGGCACACATGCTGAGAAACCTAGAAATGCAGGGTAAAATGTGCCAGCAGCATTCTGGGGGAAATGCGTAGGAGGAGGGAGAAAAATGGTCTCAGAAGAGAATTCTAGAAAAGTGTCTTCCCTGTTCCTCCAATTTGAGTCAGTCAGGAGAAGTGACCTTTAACACGATCCATCTGTGTTCTCTGTAAGAATTAACTGAGACCAAAGGGAGAAAAAACGAAAAACCTTCATTTAAGGTCTGGTAACAGAATTCCCCTTAGGGCAGAAACTGTCTTCCCACAAGATAGTACCTTTACTTTCAGATGGCAGGTGTGACTAGAGGCACAGGCTAGCTGGAGACAAATTTATGAGGGAGAAAGTTAAATCGGGCTGCATGGGTAAAGGGATGGGAGTACAGAGTGGGGACCAGCAGGAGTATAGAGTCACCAAAGGGCTTCTAACAATAGAGGCTCCTCATAATCCATTGTGTGCAACTCAGTAACGAAAATGCACTCCTTCTGTCTCCTCAAACTTTATTCAAGTAGGAAGGTTTGGGTAAAAAGTAAGGAACAAAGGATAAATTCCCTGTTGGTACAAACACCAGGGTAGCAATAAAGGGAAAGGCCTATTGCCAGAGCAGAGAACAAGAACTCATTGCAGACAGGAAGCTGGAACCAGAGGTCACCTTGAAAATGAGAGCAGGAAGCCCCCAGGCAACGTCTGGGGTAGATTACAGTGAAGGTCTGCCTTTGTGAACAGCTGTGCTGGTACTTGGGGCTAGTGGAAGAGCCAGTCCATTTTATAGTATTATACCACTTGTATCCTTATTCCGGCTCCATCCTGTCTCCTTCAGTTCAACATTGTTGCTGTTCAGTCGCTCACCCCTGTGGGACTCTTGGCCCCATGGGTTGCAGCACTCCAGGCTTTCCTGTCCTTGGCTACTAATTCAACATAACAAGTTGCAAAGAGGAGGGGGTGGTTTACATCGTCACACGAAACTAAGAGAGCAAAGAAAAGGAGAACTAAGGAAAGATCATCAGTTTTGATGACACTGGAAAGGAAATTTTCAGCAGGAGTAAGGTACCTGCCGTGGTATGGATTGTGCACTGCACCAAGGCACCCCATCTGCAAGGCACCCTCCCTTCCTAGTCCTCATGGAGTGGATATTCATGACAATTCTCCACCCAAAGGGAGAAAAGTATCTCAAGGAATGGGTTCCCCTTGCCACTCTTTTGTTGACTGTGCCACAAGCGAGGCTTGCGGGATCCTTATTCTCCAGCCAGGAATCAAACCGGGGCCCGTGGCAGTGAAAGCACCAAGTCCTAACCACTGGACAGCCAGGGAATTTCAGGGTCCCTTTTCTTAATCGGCACAGGTGCCTCATGGGCCAGCAGCAGCCTTGGTGGGGACAGAAGGTAGATGGCTTAAAGGTTATAAATGAATCACTAGTGAAGAAATGAAAGCCATGTATTCAGAACTCTTACATGGGGATATGTATTATTTATCTATAGCTGCATAACCAACTACTCCAAAATTCAGCAGCTTAAAACAACAGATATTTATCATCTCACAGTTGTGTGAGTCAGAAAGCCAGGAGAGGCTCAGCTGAGTGGTTCTGGCTCAGGGTCTCCCGTAAACCTGCAGTGAAGCTGTCGGCTGGAGCTGACGGATCCACTTGAGAGCTTTCTCGTGGGGAAGTTGGCAAGCTTCCGCTCTTCCAGTTGTTGAGCTGAGGGTCTCAGTTCCTCACCACACCACATGACTGTTTCCATAGCGTTGCCCGCAACATGGCAGTTTGCTTCCTCCAATCTGAGTGATGCAAGAGAGAAGGATGATGGACAGAAGGGATGAGGAGAGGAGGGGAGGAGAGGGGAGAGGAAGATGGGAGGAAAGTGTGGCTACATTTCTAATACAGAAACCATAGTTTTTTCATAACCTAATCTCAGAAGTGACATCCCATTCTTTTTGCTCTATTCTGTTCTTAGAACAGGTCAGTAAGTCCAGCCCTCATTCAAAGAGAGGAGAGTAACCTAGAGTGTGAATACTGGAAGATGGAGACCACTGGAGACATCTTAGGGGAGGCCTGCCAGGATATCAAGGCTCAATCACTATTTCAGAGAGAAAGTAAAATCTCTCTCTCATCCTGGGGGTGAGATCATTAAGAGACAAACAGAATTTGGAAAAAATTCTAAGGTCACTCTCAGTGGAAACCAGATTGTGCTCCAAGTTAGTGACATGGACCCTGAGTTGAGTCTGATGGCAGAAATCTTTGCCACTGAGCTGCCCCTTTAAAGGGACCTGGTCACTAGCTTTACAGGGATTTAAGCTTCGGTGCCCAAGCAAAGCTTTCTCTGCATCTACCTCACATGGATGTGAAGAAAGTTCGTGAATGCCAACAAAGGTTTCTAATCAGGAGAAACAGCCCATGCAAACATCTACAGAGGCATTCAAGAAAAATAAAGCACCTCACAGGCCAGCTTTGATTCTGTTTTCCGTGTGGGCAGACCTGTTATACAGAAGCATGGAGGGAAGAAAAGGCTCATTAGATCTGCCAGTAACAGGCAACAGCTGTTCCCTCACCTCCACTATCAGGGGCCCTGTCCAGGCCACCTAGAAGGCTGGGCTTGAGGCTGCCAACTATGCTGGAGAATAAACGTCCTGTGTGGAGAGCAGCCTCTTGTCTCATCCTGACTCACACCCTCATGGAACTGTCTATGCTTTCTTTTAAACTTCTGGACACAGAGAAGCACAGGGATGAAAGAGAAGTCTTAACTTGGAACATACCATTAGATGACAGCCAGCTCTTCTGGATTCTCTTTTAGAAGTACCTGGAATTTCTGAACCACTCTGAAGTTGACTCAAATCACAAATATTTATTGACGACCTGTTAAACATGATGGGTCAGCTCCAGGCCATTGGCTGTGTCGGATGAAGTGGGTCAGGCACTAGGAGGTGGGTCAAACTGATGGGCATGGTGGCCAGAATTTGTCATGTCAGCATTTACAGTTCGGGGGTCAGTTCATTGAGGAAGGAGATGTGTGGTAACCATGAACCCAAACATCGAAGTCAAGGGCAGAGACTGACAGGAGATCAAAGGCAAGACACACATAAGACAGAATCTGGGTAAGAGAGCCAAGGCTAACGATCAGCACTTCCAGGTGAACAGAGAAAACATGTATAGCTCTGATCAGAGAGTAGAAGCCAGGAGCCAGCATCCTTTCCTGGAAACAGGCTCCCTTCTGCCATGTTCAGCATCCTATCCCTATCTGGCACAGTGATCCATTTAGATGCTCAGGCCAGGCAGGAGAACACGGAGGTGCGGTCATCTCTGTGTGTGTGTGCTTAGTCGCCCAGTCATGTCTGGTCTTTTCGACCCCAGGTACTATAGTTCACCAAGCTCCTCTGTCCATGGAATTCTCCAGGCAAGAATAGTGGAGTGTGTTGCCATTTCCTTCTCCAGGGAATGTTCCTGAGCCAGAGCTTGAACCCAGGTCTCCTGCATTGCAGACAGATTCTTTACCATCTGAGCCACTAGGGAAGCCCAGTCATCTCTGTAGATACCTATAAGTCAAGGTTTGGGGTCTAAGATGGGCATCAGGAAACAAGCAGGGAAAATTGTCCAGACCCAGCAGCTAGGAAAGGCAGCTCAGGATCCAGAATAGGTGGGTGGGGCCACCTAACAGCCAGATCAAGGTATGAATGCTGATTCCAGGAAATTCTCAGGATTAATTATAGAATTATTTTAAGCAGGATTCTGCTGGACTGAGGACTGAAGCCATGTCTGTCTTACTTATTGGGCACAGAGCCTGGCATGAAATACATGCTCAGTAAGTATGTGTGGAGGGAGCAACTGATCCCAGAGAAAAGAGGGATTCGCAAGGGTTGGAGCACAAGCCCAGGACCCAGAGAGTCCCCACAGTCAATGCAGAGGTAGAAAGGTTTTACTTCCAGGTTATAGGGACTCGGGTGAAGCCAAAGGAGCCCAAATTTCAGATTGAGAGCAAGGAATAAGGTGTCAATCTTCTATTTCATGTCCCTATCACCCTCCTGGCTGTCCTTCAGAATAGAGCAGAGGATTTAAATGACAACAGCCATTCACCTTTCCCAGAGCCCAATCTCCAGATGATGGCTCTCCATAGGCAGAAACCAGGCTAACAACTTCAACATGAGACTGTGAAATATTCCCTATGCCCAAAACTAGGTTGGTGGCCTTGAGCAAGTCATTTAGCCTGTATCATAGCTTTAAACTCTTTCCTTATCTGTACTGAGCAGAAGCTTTTTAATTTGATGTAGTCCTGCTTGTCTATTTTTGCTTTTGTTGCCTTTGCTTTTGGTGTCAAACTTTAAAAATCGTTGCCAAGGATAATGCCAAGGAGCTTGATTTCTCTGAATTTTCTTCCTAGAGTTTTACAGTTTCAGTTCTTGTGTCCAAGTCTTTCATTCATTTTGAGTTGATTTTTGTATATGATGGAAGATAATGGTCCAATTTCATTCTTTTGCATATGGTTGTCCATGTTTCCCCATTTATTTCAGAGACTATCCTTTCCCCATTGTGTATTCTTGGCCCCTTTTTTGAGAATTAATTGACCACATATACATGGTTTTCCTTCTAGGCTGTCTATACTGGTCTATGTACCTGTTTTTATTCCAGTACCACACTGTTTTGATCACTATAGTTTTGTAATATAGTTTGAAATCAGGAAGTGTGATGCCTCCAACTTTGCTCTCCTTTTCTCTAGACTGCTTTGACTATTTGGGGGTTTTGTGTTTGCATAGATTTTAAAATTATTTTTTTCTATTTATATGAAAAGTGCATTGGAATTTCTTTTTATTACTTGTTTATTTTTACTTGGAGGATAACTGCTTTACAATGCTGTGCTGGTTTCTGCTGTACAACAAGGTGAATGCCATAAGCATACATACATATCCTCCCTCTTGAGCCTCCCTCCCATCCCTCCCCCCACTGGAATTTCTATAGAGGCTGCATTGAATCTGTAGATTGCTTTGGGTAGTATGGACATTTTACCGCTATTAGTCCTTTCAGTCCATGGGCACAGAATATCTACAGGAAGCCATCACAAAATAAAAAGGCAACCTATGGAATGGGAGAAAATATTCACAAACTACATATCTGATAAGGGATTAATATCCAAAATATATAAGTAAATCATATAACTCATCAAAAAAAACAAATAATGACAAATAAAAAAGATCTGATTAGACATTTTTTCCCAAAGAAGACATATAAATGGCCAACAGGTACATGAAAACACACTCAACATCACTAGTCATCAGGAAAAGAAAAAAAAAAAAAAAAACCACAATCATGTCACACCTGTTAGGATGGCTGTTATCAAAAAGACAATAATGCTGGCTAGGATGTGGAGAAAAGATAACACCTGAACACTGTTAGTGGAAATGTAAACTGGTACAGCCACAACAGAAAATAGTATGGCTGTTCCTCAAGAAATTAAAAATAGAACTACCATATGATCCAGCAATCCCACTTCTGGGTATATATACAAAGGACATGAAATTGTCTCTAAGAGATATCTGTATTTTCATGTTCATGGCAGTAATATTCACAATAATCAAGGAATTGAAACAATATAATGTCCATTGATGCATGAAAGCATCAAGAAAATGTGGTATAAAAATATAATGGAATATTATTCAGTCTTAAAAAAGAAGGAAATCCTATCACTTGCAAGAATGTTGGATGAAACTAGAGGAAATTATGCTATATGAAATAAGCCAGACAGAGAAAGACAAATACTGCATGGTATCACTTACATGTAGAATCTTAAAAATAAAAAACATTTTTTAAAAAGATCAAGCTCATAGAAATGGAGTAGAAAAACAGTTGTCAGGGCTGTGGGGGGAGAAATAGGGAGAAGTTGGTAAAATCGTACAAAGTTTTAGTTACAAGAGGAATACAGTCTGAGGCTCTACTGTATAAAACATGGTGATGGTAGTTGATAACACTGTATTTGTGTAATTGAAATTTGCTAAGACAGTGTAGAACTTAAATGGTCTCAAACGCACATACAAAGGTAAGTATGTGAGGTAAAGGGTGTGGTAACTGGACAGGGCAGAGCGGAGGAAGCCTTTCACAATGCACACGTGTTTCAAATCATCACATTGTAATGTTACATATCTTACCATTTTGTAAATTATACCTCAATAAATCTGAAAAACGAAAGAAAAATTTTTTCCTCATCTGTAAAATTAGGGTATTCAACTAGAAGAAGACTCTGGTTTATTTTCTGATATTCTGTGATTCAGTTCTGGCTTTGAAGAGGACATGGGTCAGAATTGACCCACCATGAAAATACAGGGTGGCTCATCAGCTACTAATGAGAAAAGGAGTGGGTCTAGAGGAGACACCCGTACACACCCTCTGTGTTCCGTTTCCATGGAGTTTGGTTCTGGAACGCCGTGTCTGTGAGGAAGGTGAAGCATATTTCCTGTAGGCAGTTGCTTATGCTCCCTAAGCCCTCTGGGAAAGAGGCTGCATGACAAAGCTGAAAGCTTGTAGCCTTAAATATGAGAAGGCCCAGATCCTGGTCCTGAACCAAGCGTGCGAGTCAGCAATTCATTCACCCTCTTTGGGTCCCCATTTGCTCATCTCTAATGGACAGAATGCCCACTCCGACAGCCTCACGAGACTGTGGAGAAAGTCCTCCCCAAAAAATTAAGTGCTAAAACAGACGTATTGTTAGGAGAGTCCTGTCAAATGGCTGGTGGGAAAGAATTAAGAATGTAGTCCACAGTTTGGAGACACAAAGGACTCCTTAAAGATTTGTACATTCTGGAAATTAAGATGAAGGCTGGACTTTGTGAGTCTGTCTGGTGAGAGGCAACGTGGCATAGCTGTCGAACCTGTAAAACTGGTGGATCTTGAGTCCAGCGTTGCCATTTATGAGCTGGGTGGCTGCAAAAGTCACCTTTTTTGAGTCTCAGTTTTCTCATCTATAAAATGGGTATAATCTTTGGCCCTGCCTATTTCCCAGAGTTATCCCTTGATCATATAAAATCATTGTTTCTAAAAATGTAGTTCACTAGAAAGGCCATCATGTGCTGGGCGTCAGTACTCCTGGGAGGGTCAGGCACTTAGCAGGAACTCTAAGTAATTACCCCAGCTGAGCACCCAGCAAGGCGCATCCAGGCTATGGCATCGGCTCCGGCATGAGAGTAGATGGACAAGACAGACACTACACGAGACAGTTTGTGGGCAACTATGAGACTTCATCTGTGTCCAAAACTTTCCCCTCCTTCCTAGTCTAGAGACTTTCCCATTAGATTCACTCCTATGAAGCATACTCAGTTGAGAGAGAGCTCAGAGCCCAAGGGTGTCCAGGCAAAGGGCAAGTAGGGACAAGAATCCAACCTCATTTCCACCTGGCAGGGTCTGAGCCTGCCCAGAGGGAGGGACGTTTTTCTCTAATTCTCATGGACAGCCTGCCATATGCACCAGTTCATCCATCCGCTGGAGGTTAGGAAACAAGTGATCAGGGTTTAAATGAACAAACATTCCCCTGAAATGTGAGTCACTCTTCCACTGCCTCCCTTTAGTAAACAGAACTCTGGAGAAATAAAATGCTAACTGGTGAATTGTGTGTGTGTGTGTGTGTGTGTGTGTAAACCTTAGTCCTGGAGGGTATGGCAGGAGAGGGTTGTATAATGAGACCCACCCAGGAAACCTAGTGTTGGCCCTGGGAGCTGGTAGATGTGGGCCAACACAGGAGGAGTGAGCAGGACAACATGGTATCCCATCTGGGTTCCAGGATATAGCGGGTAGCTTGACCATCAGAAACTGGCTGACCTCAGACTCTTGCTGAAAATCAGTGCTTCCAGCTTGGGCTGTGGGGGAATAACCATAGCGCATGATATTGCATGAGGGATCACAGGGCTCCACCCTCAGACCTCTCAGGCAAGCCCTTAGCCTTCCGCCAAAGTGCTTGCTAGAGTGCCTTCACCCCCTCTCCTCCTTTTGGCAACGTGGTAGATCTTGAGCATAGCTAGGTAGCCTCAATCCAACAGGAAGAAACAGTCAAGGCCACTCTGAGGTCACTGAATCCGCAAGGATTCCGGGGACTCCCATGCCCCTCCTTTCTCTCCAGATGAGACGTCTTATTGTCTGGGGCTCACCAGTCCTCCAGGGAGTTCTGGGAACTGGACTCTGGGCAAGACAATAAAGAGAGACGGTGGATTGTGCCATTGTGGGAAGGGAAGAACGTTTTCCTTCAGGGAGGGCAGCGTAATTGCCCGGGTGTAGCTCCCTATGAACCTTGGCAGTGCAGCCTTGCAGCCAAGGGCACATTCATCTCATAGGCGTGTCTACCAGCTTTCCAGGCAAGCAGAAGGGCCACAGCAAAGGGCTTTCCTTCTGGTGGAATGAAGGCTCTAGCCTACCCCCTTCCCATGGAGTCCATCTTTCCTCACTTTGGAGTTGAGAAACTTATCCATGGAGAAAAGGAAAAGAAAAAGGAAAAGGACATATCTAAGGCAAATTGCACACCAGCCCCCAAAGCTCCAGTTTTGAGGAATGGGAAATAAAGGCTACTTATTATCAAAGACCTTATTGGTATGGATGAAGGCCTAGACATAAACACTTCAAGACATTTATTTATTAATTTATTCTTGGGTATGCTGGGTCTCCATTTCTTTCTCTAGTTGCATCAAGCCTGGGGCTACTCCCATTGCAGTGGCTATTCTTGTTGTGGAGCACAAGTTCAAGGTGCACAGGCTTCAGTAGTTGGGGCCTGTGGGCTCAGTATTTGTGGCTCCTGGCCTCTAGAGCACCGGCTCAGTAGTTGTGACACACGGGTTTAGTGCTTTGCGGCATGTAGAATCTTCCTGGACCAAGGATCAAACCTGTGTCCCCTGAAATGGCAGGTAGATTCTTATCTACAATACCACCAGGGAAGATTCCTTCAATTTTGATGCAAAATTGATCCAAAGGCCAAAGAATCACCTCTTTTCACAAATGGATATTATATTAGTACAATAATGCAGTTGATTCTTCTAGCTCTCATTTACAGCCCATTCACATTTCTCATACTGTCGTCTGTGCTTTTTGATATGTTTGAACATCTACAGAGCGTTAGAAGAAGCACTCAGCTATGTTCTCCCAGTTATGTCAGAGAGCAATGGATTTTCTTTTTTATCAGGCTTCCCCCTGGGGATCTCATAATAGATCACTATGAAACAGCCCACCCCTAAAGTTTGTGGGGCCCAGCACAAGAATACAAATAGAGCCCCATTTATGTAGATCTCCATTTATGTAGGTCTAATATTTAAAGGTTACAGATCAACCTAACAAATAAATGTTATACCTAATGTTATACCAAAAAATGTTATACCATCCTAACCAGGGCTTCCCAGATAGCACTAGTGGTAAAGAACCTGCCTGCCAATGCAAGTAGACATAAGAGACCTGGGTTCAATCCCTGGGTTGGGAAGATCCCCTGGAGGAGGGCACAGCAACACACTCTAGTTTTTTTGCCTGGAGAATCCCATGGACAGAGGAGCCTTGAAGGCTGCAGCTCACAGGGTTGCATAGAGTCGGACACAACTAAAGTAACTTAGCATGCACACACACCATCCTATCCTAATGAATACATGTTCACATTGACTTAGAAAGCCATTTTCACATTTAGAATTCTCTTCCTCCTCAGAATTCAGCTAAAAATGTAGAATTCACCCCCAAATGCTCAGATCTGGGCTCATGGACATTTCTTCCCATCCCCCATCACTTGCCCATATCCCAGCCCATATACACAAGCTTCCTCTATACACCCCACCATCAGCCTCCCATATGCCACCCTTGGTACAGACTGGCCACATTGGCTGTGACCTCTGCTTTTGGTAGGAAGAACCTGGTAAAGAGACCTGAAGAAGGCTGGAAATAGGCTCGGGATCATTTAGGCAGCAAATTCTAGGTACCATAGAGAATCTCTAGGTAGCCAGAGAATGTTCTAGAAGAGGTAAATGGGCTCAAGACAGTCACATTTCCTTGTCCCACAGACTCCTTACCCATCTATACCTATAGAGGCATAGCTGAAAGTCATAGTGGAGGTCCTGTAAAGTCCGGGGTCCAGGGTAAGAGAGGGTATCTGAGGGCATTATTATTATGTAAAATCTGAATCCAGGAACTCAGTGCTCACCCAGATCACTCCCCATGACTTTGGACAATCCCCTTCAACTCTCTGGGCCCAATTTCTTTGTTTATGGTTTGAACCAAGAATTTTTCAATGCCTTTACAGACATCAAATCCTATGCATCCTCTCCAGATTAAATTCCAGTAACACATGTGGAGTACTTATCATGGGCCAGGTGAGTGCTTTTGTGTACATGGTCTTATTTAACCCATGATTCCCTCACTGCACACCCATTTCCCAACCAGACAAATTTATGGAGCTGTGCCCAGGCCAAACATCCCAAAGACTTTCAGAGATGCCCACTAAAAATGATTCAATGCTAAGAGCATCCAGGAGGGAACTACTAAGATTCAAACAAACCCACAGTCCACCTACGGCAGCAACCACGAGGGGCTGGCAAAGAGGACACTATGAAACAGACCTGGAGGGAATGGGTTTCTGCTGCCTAGTCTACAGATGGAGAGCGAGCTGGTTAGGGCTGCAGGGCAGACACAATTTCATACAAAAAGCAACTAAAAGTTCCTGGGTCATTCTATTTGTCTTTTGTTTTTTACTTTTTGGTGGTGCCACAAGGCATAGGGGGATCTTATTTCGCTGACCAGGGATCACACCCACAACCCCTACACTGGAGGCACATTCTTAACCACTGGACCACCAGGAAAGTCCCTCTATTTGTTCTTAAAGGGAGAGATCTGGGCCAGGCAAAGAGAACAGCAGTGGGAGAAGAGAAGCTAAGATCGGAAGAGACATTAAAGTCAGTTCTAGGTTTCTTGTGCTAAGACTTGAGGCAGGTCTGCAGACGTCTGGGGATAAGGCTTCCCATCCTTTTTCTCATTCCCTAAGATTCTCTAGCTTGTGAAACCATCTCTGCCTGAATACCCCAGTTCTTGAGGTCAAGTTGACTCATGTACTTATTCTCCTTGGTTAGCTGGCCCTCCTCAGGTCACGACCTACTATTTGACCTTGAGCGAGTATCTTCATTCTCCAGGCCTCAGTGTTCTCAATTGTAAAATGAGCCTTCCGAGGACTAAAAGAGATAGCACCTGTTACGTGCCGGGCGTAGGATAAAGCAGTCAGCAATTGTCAGATACTAGTGTTATTATCCATTCAAATGCAAGAGCAAGAAAAAGAGAGAAGCCAGTTTTGAGCCGGTCAGCCCTGCCGTGTCCCTGAAGGACAGTGGGCCCCTTATTCCCTGAGGACATTGCTCTCTGGCCTGTCACATCAGATGCAGGACAGCTGGTAGTCACACAGCTGAGTCGGTCAGCCAAGCACACCGCACACCCGGGCCTTATCAAATATTGATGGAGTGTATAATGTCTTCTGAACACAATACACCTCTTCTCGAACGTGAGCCCAACCTTCTCTGACCCCAGAGGAGGGAGACGGCTTTCCATACCCCTTAAGCAGCTGTACATCTATGGAAACTTGCCCTCGTCAGAGGCAAATATCTCAGAGTGTGTTATCTTTTCTGTGGCAGGAGGAAAACTCCCACTGCCTACTTTCAGGATTTTCCTACTAGGCCAGCTCCCCAAGAAAGAAAGGGATGGAGATGAAAACTGATGTTGGAAGCATATCTTCTATGCCAAGCTCCGTACAGAGGGCAGTGCATACATGGTCCAATTTAACCCCAGCAGGCCCCCTATAACATGGGTTTGTAGTTGAAGGCAGTGAGATGCAAGGCAACTCACTGGGTAGCTCAAGCAAGATCATGACATTTGTCCAGGGTGGAGCTGACATGTAGACTTGTGTCTAAAATCAGTGTGCTTCTGTTGAGAGTACTCAGAAAGTAAGACCAGAAGTCAGGAAGTCCCCAGGATCCAGGTGGGTCTGTTCCTGGGACCACTGCTCGGGCTCAGGCATGCCTGGCTGTGCAACCTTCCTCAAAGGCTGATCAGAGTAAAGCCAAGTCAAAACTCTAAGTTCTCTCTGTGCTTCCAATGCAGGACACATGGGTTTGATGCCTGGGCTGGGAACTAAGAGCCCACATGCTGTGAAGTGTGCCCAAAACAAAACAAAAAGACAAAACAACAACATCAACAACTCTAACTTCTACAAACTAGTGCTTACCAGTAAGGAGAAGGAAGTGGGTAGGCACACTGTAGGAGTAGAAGATTAAGAGGTACAAACTATTAGGCATAAAATAAACTACAGGGACTTCCCTAGTGATCCAGTGGTTAAGATTCCGTGCTTCCACTGCAGGGGGCAAGAGTTTGTTCCCTGGTCAGGGAGCTGAGATCCTGCATGCCATTCAGTGTGGCCAAAAATAAATAAAATAAACTACAAGGATATATTATACAACAAGGGGAATATAGCCAATATCTTATGATAACTATAACTTTTAAAAATTGTGAATCACTATATTATACACCTATAGCTTATATAATATTGTGCAACAATAAACATCTACTTCTGCTTTATTGACTATGCCAAAGCCTTTGACTGTGTGGATCACAATAAACTGTGGAAAATTCTTCAAGAGATGGGAATACCAGACCACCTGACCTGCCTCCTGAGAAATCTATATGCAGGTCAGGAAGCAACAGTTGGAACTGGACATGGAACAACAGACTGGTTCCAAATAGGAAAAGGAGTACGTCAAGTCTGTATATTGTCACCCTGCTTATTTAACTTATATGCAGAGTACATCATGAGACACGCTGGGCTGGATGAAGCACAAGCTGGAATCAAGATTGCCAGGAGAAATATCAATAACCTCAGATTTGCAGATGACACCACCCTTATGGCAGAAAGCAAAGAAGAACTAGAGAGTCTCTTGATGAAAGTGAAAGAGGAGAGTGAAAATGTTGGCTTAAAACTCAACATTAAGAAAACTAAGATCATGACATCCAGTCCCATCACTTCATGGCAAGTAGATGGGGAAACAATGGAAACAGTGATAGACTTTATTTTAAGGGGTTCCAAAAATCATTGCAGATGGTGATTGCAGTCATGAAATTAAAAGCCACTTAATCCTTGGAAGGAAAGTTATAACCAACCTAAACAGCATATTAAAAAGCAGAGACATTACTTTGCTAACAAAGGTCCATCTAGTCAAACCTATAGTTTTTCCAGTAGTCATGTATGGATGTGAGAGATGGACTATAAAGAAAGCTGAGTGCTGAAGAATTCATGCTTTTGAACTGTGGTGTTGGAGGAAACTCTTGAAAGTCCCTTGGACTGCAAGGAGATCCAACCAGTCCATCCTAAAGGAAATCAGTCCTGAATATTCATTGGAAGGACTGATGCTGAAGCTGAAACTCCAATACTTTGGCCACCTGATATGAAGAACTGACTCATTGGAAAAGACCCTGATGCTGGGAAAGATTGAAGGTGGGAGGAGAAGGAGACAAAAGAAGATGAGATGGTTGGATGGCATCACCGACTCAATGGACATGAGTTGGAGTAGGCTCCGGGAGTTGGTGATGGACATGGAAGCCTGGCGTGCTGCAGTCCATGGGGGTCGAAAAGAGTCAGACACGACTGAGTGACTGAACTGCAGCAACTATATTTCAATTAAAGGAAAAAAAAAAAAAACAACAACGAAGTTCTATGGTTCCCTGTCAAGCAATCCCTGACCAGCTCATGTCCCCTGACCCTCTGAACCGAACCTTGTTTTCAGATTCTTTGTAAATAAAATTCCATCTATTCTTTTAAAATCCTCATTGATAGTAGATATTTACTGAGGTGTCCCCTGTGATGGGGCCCTGCATAGGTTGGGGCAGGATGGGATAAAGGTGTGGCACATCCATTTCTCAGCACAGCTTCAATCAGTATTTGCCCTCAAGTTATTTATAATCGACTTACAAGTCACAGGGATTGTGCTGATAATCAATGGTATTTATAAAATGTATGAGAATTTAGAAATTAACTCCATATTAGGGCACCACCAAAGGAAGATTACACGTCTCCTGGGATCTTCATGACATCCTGATGAAGTCATCGGTATTTTTATGAAAAAACCGAGTCAAAAAGTGTTCAATGACTGTCCCAGAGGTAGTGCTGAGCCAGGACTGGAACCCCGGTCTTTTTTTTTCTTCCTTTCCTTTTTTTTTTCTTTGCTGTGCCATGTGATATGTGGGATTTTGGTTCCCTGACCAGGGATGGAACCCAGGTCCCCTGCAGTGGAAGCGTGGAGTCTTAATCACTGGACCACCAGGGAAGTCCCCCAAGTCTGTCTTATAAATGATATTTAATATGAACCATCATTGTAGAGGGCTTTCCTGGTGGCTCAGATGGTGAAGAATCTTCTTCCAATGCGGGAGACCTAGGTTCGATCCCTGGGCTGGGAAGATCCCTGGAGGAGGGTATGGCAACCCACTCCAGTATTCTTGCCTGGAGAATCCCCATGGACAGAGGAGCCTGGTGGGCAGCAGTTGATGGAGTCGCAAAGAGTCCAACACTACTGAGCGACTAAGCACAGCATAGCACATCATTGTGGGAGCCAGCGATTTTAGAGATTAAATAAATAGTTGCTTTAAAAAAAGACTGGAGCAGAACAGAGAAGTAAAGTGGAATGGCTTGACTCTGATCACACAGCTAGCCAGGATTTGAACCTAAGCAACCTAGCTGCAGCGTCTGGTACTTAACCATCATTTCTTCCTCTGTAACAACTTAATTTCTACACCAAGTTCCCTTCCACTGGGGAAGCAGAAACCTAAGTTCTGTCATTTTGTGATTTTTCTTCCCTTTTCTCTGAAGTGTGTGCAAGTTCTAGTGGCCGGGGGTGGGGCGGGGGGGGGAGGGCAGGGTGGGGTTGGGGTTTGCCAAGTGCCAAACGGGCATCTCATGCTGAGGTGGTCTGGGGTGGGCTGACCCCTCAGGGCCTCAGTCATCATGCCCCATGTGGGTAGCCCTCACTGTCCACTGTCCCCACCTCCAGAGGGGTGCCATGCTCAGGGCAGCAGACTCACTCCCCTGTTCTCTGCCACACTGGCCCTAGGAAGTTCTGTGAGGCAGGCCAAGGCTTGGTAGACCAAAGCTCACCACATGGCCATCCCCTCTGTGGTCTGGCGACCTCCCCAGGGCTCCCCTGCAGGGCGCCAACTGTCTCTCATCCTCCCCTTCTCTTGCCCCCCAACTTCCTTCTCTTGTGTTTCCCCCAATCTTTCTGTCTACACCTGTAGCCCCCTCTGGTCTCCTAAAGGTAAATTTATGGAGCCCCAAAGATGAGGGGGAAAAAAACCAAAACTTCCCTGGTAGCTCAGCTGGTAAAGAATCCGCCTGCAATGCAGGAGACCCCGGTTCAATTCCTGAGTCAGGTCGATCTGCTGAAGAAGGGGTAGACTATCCACTCGTATTCTTGGGCTTCCTTAGTAGCTCAGCTGGTAAAGAATCTGCCTGCAATACAGGAGACCTGGATTTGAGCCCTGGGTTGGGAAGGTCCCCTGGAGAAGGGAATGGCTACCCACTCCAGTATTCTGGCCTGGAGAATTCCATGGACCATATAGTCCATGGGGGTCATAAAGAGTCGGACACAACTGAGCAACTTTCACTTTCACTTTCAAAGATGGGAAGGGGCTTCCTAGGTGGCGCTAGTGGTAAAGAACCCACCTGCCAAAGCAGGAGACATAAGAGACAGGTTTGATCCCTGGATGGGGAACATCCCCTGTAGGAGGGCATGACAAACCACTCTAGTATTCTTGCCTAGAGAATTCCCATGGACAGAGGAGCTTGGTGGGCTAAAGTCCATGGGGTTGCAAAGAGTTGAACATGGCTGAGCAACTAAGCATAGCACATAGCACAGGTAATTACCTACATACATACACATATATATGGAGGAAGATCCAAGAGTGGATATAATAAGGCTTCACAGTCTAACATGTATTTGAGGGAGATCTTACAGCAGGTAAACATTGATCAACCAAGAAGAGAGAAAAGGCAAGTATTACTATTTCTACCCAGTCAACCCAGGGATAATAACACCACCCTTCGCAGCGCCAGAGGAATTGAGGGGAGAAGGTGGTGAGTTGTTTCCTTCACACTCAAATTACAGTAAAGGCAAGACAATTAACTTCATTCATTCTTGAGCACCTGCTATGTGCCTGGTACTAGTACCTAATACCAGCACCTGGTACTGGGGATTCAGCCAAGAACAAAACTAACACAAAAAATGTGCAGTAGGTACAGTGCCAGTAAAAGGCCACAAAGTCCAGCATTCCAGGTGGATGCCATGGCCATGCATCCTGAAGAGACAGCAGCTCCCAAGGTGAGGGGTGGACCTGAGGTCAGAGACAGAGGGATCTTGGCAGAGAACCTGATCACAGTGAGCACCCAGTAAATACAGCTACTGAGAGTCATTATGAGTCTTCCCCAGTCAGGAGCCATTGCTGTTTGGACTCCCATGGGCATCTGCATCGTGGACATGGGGCCAGGCCAAGGAAGCCATGTGCTCTACATCAGGCTTGGTGACCCCGGGGACCAGTGTCTCCAGTGTTGGCAACACAGCCCCCAGATGTTGGCTCTGGCACAAGCACTCCAGGCCCCTGAGCCTAGAGAGAAACCTGCTTCCCAGCACGACTCCCACATTCCTTCTGGGTGGAATGCCTTTATATGGCCAAGTCCCATGGGCAGGGATTTAATTAACTCTTTACATGCCTTCACAAAACTCCGCATGGGAGAACAATTCCTCCTCTATCTACGGAAAACGCTGATGCCAAGGGAATGTTTATATTTGGTGATTCTCCAGTCTCCTCTTTATGAGATCCTGCAGTGCCAGGTAACCAGGGCGGGGATCTGTCTGAGCACCTCAGGGGCAGGACTGAGTCATTCCTGAGGGAGTGGAAGAGTTTGTTTAGTTGGTTTTGAGTTGGGCAAGAATGTTGCATGCCTACTGTGTGCAAAGCCTGGTGTGAGATATACCAAGTTAGGAAAGATGTAACTCTTGATACAAGACAGTAAATACATAGTGGTGAAAAAAAGCAACAAGTAATCTGGGTTTCCCTGGTGGCTCAGACGGGTAGAGAATCTGCCTGCAATGCAGGAAACACAGAAGACTCAAGTTCAGACCCTGGGTCAGGAAGATTCCCTGAAGGAGGAAATGGCAACCCACTCTAGTATTCTTGCCTGGACAATCCCATGGACAGAGGAACCTGGCGGGTTACAGTCCCTGGATCACAAAGAGTTGGACACGACTGAGGGACTAACACTACTTACTACTACTAACCTGGAAGAAGCATGACCCCCCTAGACTATCCAGAGCTCAAAACCCTGAGTTTTAACACAAGGGTCTGACAGGAAAGGGGAAAGCCAGGGCAGCTATTTGACCCTCCCCTCCCCCCACCCAAAGGGCCTGGATAAGGTCAGTCTGAGAGAGAGGATCTCCGCTTATCTGTGACACACCCGCTGAACTGGCCTATGTAACCTGGCCGCCTTATCAGAAGCCCTGTCTCGCAAGGCCAGTGAGGGTCAGCACAACAAGGAGGGTGGTGAGGTGGCTCCAGGTCCCCAAGAGGAAAATTGAAAAAGCTCAGGCTTCCACTAGACTGCAGAAGAGCCTTCTAGAAGGTCCTCTCGGCACCAGGCACTCCTTACATCAACCTATGGCGGGTGCAATTTCCATTCTGAACTCTCTGAAACCAGTGACCCATGTTCATATTATCTGTCCCCTGCCCTAAACCTCCGGGGGTTATGTCCTTACTGCCAAGCTCCTGTGTCAGCTGCTCAGCCCAGCATCCCAAACCCCAGCCCCCGTCATCAACAGCAGGGACCCTTCCAGCCTCTCCCCAGTACTCAGGCTGCTCAGGCCACCTAGAACAGCCTCCCCTGCCTCCACCTGGTGAAATCCTGCCCCCTCCCTCAGGGTGACCTCAAATGCCCTTCCCCTCACAGAGGCTTCTCTGTTTCCCCAACCCCCACTTTCTGCCTGCCATACCCCCAACTCCTGAAACGCCCCTGCATTTCATACCTGCCTGGTGTCATGTGTCTCACTCCAGCCAGGACGGGCCTCTCTTACTTCATTAACCTGGCAGCTCCCTGAGACCAGCCTCTGTCCTATCCCCTCCTTCTCCCTTCACCAGAGCCCCTTGCAGTAAAGGAGTTCTCTGTGCTTCTAGCCTCTCCATGATGTCTGGGGCCCTGTTTCCCTGCACAAGCCTTGCCTGCTCCCCCTTACAAGGCGATGGTCAGGGCCGCTGGAAGCCCGCTGGGGAGATCGTTTGTTGTTCGGCTTTGGCATTCATTCACATAGAATCAAATTGCTATGAGGTCCTAATGGATCCTTCCCACTCCTCCTTTTCTTGAAAGTCTTGGTCTAGTATTTGGATTTTTTTTTTTTTTTTTTGCTTTAATTTTTGTTGGAGCAGAGTTGGTTTCCAGTGTTGTATTAGTTCCTGCTGTACAAAAAAGTGAATCAGTTATACATATATATATATATATATGTCTCCACTCTTTTTTAGATTCTTCTTTTTTTTTTTTCCAGTATTCTTACCTGGGAAATCCCATGGACAGAGGAGCCTGGCGGGCTATAGGCCATGGGGTCGCAAAAGAGCCAGACACAACTTAGCGACTAAACAACAACAACGTAAAAGCAGCCAGTCCCCAGCTCCAGCCCCACACCCTTTATGGAACCTGTCTGATATAGCCTCTAATTCATGTGCCCTTCTTGTCAGCAGCCCACAGTGGTCACTTAATGTGAACGGCCTCAAACCATTAAGGAACTTGGAGGGTTCTGTCCTCAACCAAACCCACAGCCCCAGAGGTCAGCATAGTCTCATCTTAAACTTCCCTAAGCTCTTCTCTTAGCACCTAATTCTGTACATATACATTACAGATATTCACTAAAGACATTCTGAATTTTGAATAACCCCTAGGTGTGCAATTCTAAGATTATCTTGCCTTTCATTTACATCATGCACCAGGTAACCAGGACGTATTCCTGTGATGGAGTTCTGACCTTGCCACAGTCATAGGCCCCTTCTCTGCACTCAAGACCCAGCAATGCTACTTCTTGGCTGAGTGATTCTTGCTCTTTTTAGTGTCCTCCGTCTATAAAATCAGACAAGTAATGCCTACTTCATAACATAGTTGTGAGGATTAAATAAGACTGTATGTGTTCATGCATGTTTTAAAAACAAAATGCTATCTAAATATAAAGTAATGTAAATCCTACAAGGTACTGAACCAGGTTTAAGATCTGATTCCAAAGTGGCCTAACCATTTAATTTGGACTAGCCATTTAATTTCTAGTCTCTTCCATCCTCATATGCACTCTCTCCCGTTGAAGGCCCCATGGTCCTCTTGACCTGCCTTTTCCCACCCCTCCCCACTCCCAGGCTCTAGGAATCAATTTCCTTCTCAGCCTTCATGGACTGGCTTAAAGTCCTAATGACCACTCAGGTCAGGGTTCTTTTTTCTAGGTCATCAGTTTAGATAATTTACATTCTCCTGCAACTGGCTTCATCCTGATTATACATCCACCTTCCTCTCTAGACCAAGGGTCAGCAGACTTTTTCTGTAAAAGTCCTGATGATAAATATCTTGGACTTTGTGGGTTATATGGTTGCAATGACCTGATTCTATAACTGTAGCCAGAAAGTCATCACAGATAATATATAACTGAATGGACTTGGCTGTGTTCTAAGTAAGCTTTATTTACAAAATAGGCACAAGGCCAGAATTGACCCAAGGGCCATAGTTTGCTCACCCTGCTCTACACTGCCAGCTTCCTAAAGTACTGACAAGCTTTTCCTCTTCTCTCTGCCTTCATGTGTAGCCTCAATGCCAAGCACAGAATTTAGCCCCGAGAGGTCTCAAATAATTCTTAAATGAATAAATAGCAGTAATAATAATAGCATCCTTTTACTGAAGCCTTATCAGGTGCAAAATACTTGGAACTTTGTAAGAAAAGTATAGGAGTTGCCCTGGTGGTTCAAATGGTAAAGAACCTGCTTGCCATGCAGGAGACCTGGGCTCGATCCCTGGGTTGGAAAGATCCCCTGTAGAAGGGAATGGCAACCCACTCCAGTATTCCTGCCTGGAGAATTCCATGAACAGAGGAGTCTGGTGGGCTACAGTCCATGGGGTCACGAAGAGTTGGACACAACTGAGCGACTAACAACAACAAAAAAAGGTATATGTTATTTCACTTTACAGATGAGGAAAATGGGAGCTGAAGGACTTTGCCTGCTGAGCTGGCAAGCAACAGAGAATCACACCCAGGTGTGTGCAAATCAAACCCGCCCATGCCATGCCACGTGTGTGTGCAAATGTTAACTGCATTGCATCTGAGTGGTGTGGTTGAACTAGGTGTCATCTAGTTTTTCTGGCAGAGTTAGCCAAAGAATCTTCAAATCCCAGCCTGACTTCCCGGGCAGTCTCAGGCTGCCGTGCTGTGGGGTGAACACCATCTGAGTTGTTCTGTCTCCTTCTCACTCGCCCAGGGCCAGTCCCTCCATCCTCTGGGGCATGTACAACTCAGCTGCAAGCACAGTGGGACCTCCCTGAGCATGAACACATCCTGCCTTGGGGGGGTAGGGGGGGTGCTGGGTTGTTTGGTGCACCAAGAGCCTGGCCCCTCCCTCTGCCCATTCTCTCTCGGGAGCCCAGAGAGGGAGAACCATCGTGGCGTCCTCCCAGCTGCAAAAGTGGGACCACCATCCCAGACTCTCCAAGAGACAAAAGGAATTTATAGGAGGGGGAGAGAACAGGAGATGGGGGTTAAGGGCCAGATCTGAGTTCAGCTACCTAACTTTGTGTTCCCCAGGCCTGTCTCAAATCAGCTTAGAATCCCAGGCCTTAAAAGGACAAAGATAGATAGGGAGGAAGCCGATCATTTTTAAGTAAATGATCTCCACGGTGTTCCAAGGTTGAGAACAACGTGAAGAATCCAGGTTGAAAGCAGGAGGTTTCTTCTGAAAGCAGAAGAATCCAGATTGAAGCTGATACTTGGAAGCACACAACAGAATTTAATCTCGACACTTCCAGGAGCCGCTATAGCATTGGCTGAAGCAACTGAGAATGAGATTTTGGGAAAGTCCCTGAAGCAGTGGTCAGGTAGATTGGAGGAAACCAGTCAGGAAGCTGCCGTCCCGGGGGGAGCTGTTCAGAAGCCCTGAAGCCGGGGATGCAGGGGGAACGGGGAAGTCCTGCCTGGTTCTTTGCTAGCACTGCCCAGGCTCTCCACCTTTTCCTTCTACTTCCTCTCATCTTTCATTCATTCGACAAATATCACTTGAGCCCTACTATGTGCAGACATGTGATAAAGATGTATACACCTGTTCCGTTCTCTTCCCCATCTTTTCCCTTTTCTTTCCTCCCTTCTTCATGCCTCACAATCTCTCTTTCCTTGCTTCCCCGACATCCTCTTTCATGCTACTTTTCCAATTGGAATTCAGGAGTGAAAGCCTAACTCCTATCTTCTCGCCAGAGGCAGGGGGCTGGCAGTCAGGGGGCTGCACAGATATCCTGGAGGGAGACTGTGCATAGAGGGCCCTCAGAGCTCAAAGTGAGCATCATTGTGGTCTGGAGACCAAAGAAATGCACCCAACCTCCCACCCATCCAGGCTAAACATATACACCACGCACCCTTACCCCATCATAAACCAGAAAAAGACAGAAGTACACTACCTCCTCCAAGGTGCACATCAGTGACCTCACTCCCTACAGTGGGATCACAAAACTCAACTAGTCAGGGTCCAACCAAAAAACAGAAAGCACCAAATATGTCCCACAATGGGGATCTATTTAAGGCATGAGATTAGTTACAGGAGTGACAGAGGAGCTGGTAAGTCTATCAGGAGATGATGAGGCAACCCTGAGCAGTTGGAAGCAACTATCACCCCCAAGGACCAGTGGGACGAGGAAAGAGAGAGCATTACCTGAGCCCAGGGACCTGCCAAAAACCAGAATAGTAGCAGGCCATCTGGCAGGTACCCAAGACCCCAAAAGAGTCACTGCCAACAATGCCCCAGCTTCCCACCAACAACCTGGTCAGAAACCACTGACACAAACCCTGTGGTGTCAGCCTCGCTGTGATTCAGAGCAAGCAAGAGATCTGGACGTTAACGGGCTCAGTTTGTTCGCCTTTGCATGTTCCCTTACCAGGTACCTAGGCCTCCGGAGGCCCACCTGGCTTTGCCTTTGATCCACAAGTTTGGGTCCCAAGACTCGAAGAGAAGCCACTTTCATCCTGGAGGCCAGATATCATCTGGGCTCCATTTCCCCACACCCTTGGGTCTTGCCTTCTGGATGTTCGAACTCACTTGCTTCCATCACATCTCCCTTCCTTCCTTTCTCCTTCCCTCCTCCCTTCCTCCTATTCTGCCTCCATCTCTCTTCCTTCTTTCCAGTATCCCTCATTCACACATTTGGTGACATGTGGCTCACCCTCTATGTGTCAGGCACTGTGTTGGGCACTGGCCACATGTTGGAGGATGAGAACTACTCCCTGCCCTCCAGGAATTCACAGTCAAGGGACAATTCCATCTATAACCCTCTGAAGCAAAGACAGGGCTGGTCAGTTCTGACTGGGAACTGGACAGGGAAGGCTCACAGAGGTGCTAATGTTTAAGCTGATTCTCGAAGAACATTTCACAGGTAAGTAAGAAGAAGCAAGGCTTTCCAAGCAGAGGAAACAGCAGATTCAAGGATCTGGAAGCAAGAAAAAATTAAAATCCAGTGGGGCAGAGGATGTGATGGCATGACAAAGGATGGGTAACATCTACGAGGCAAGGGCTCATTGCTGAATGGCCTTGTGGGCGTACGTCTCCTGGGAGCTATCGAAGGATTTTAAACAAGAGAGGAAGCCTATGAGAACTGAACTCTAGAAAGAGTAATCTGGCTACAACATAGAGGAGGGACTGGGGTCAGACCTGAAGCTAGAAGACTGGGGAGAAAGCTGGTGTCCATGCAGGAGTCCAAGCAAGCCAGGCAAGGTAAAATCAGCATCTCTGGGAGAAATTCACAAGGACCTCATCATAGTCAAGGTCTGATTGTTTGAAAAGAAGGAAAAGAAAAGAGAAAGGAAGAAAAAGAAAACCTGCTTGGAGAAAGTCAAGCTTTTCTCCAGTAAATCAGTTGTCAGGGGCGCGGGTTGCTAAGCTACAGCCCGCTCTAAAAGGAGCTTTGGGGGAGGTGGGTGTCATCATTCAGGTTGCCCCCTCCCCCAGGCCCAGAGGAGGGGAAGGGGTCGCTCCACCTCCAGGAAGGACCCACAGGGTGCAAATGGCAGCAGCACAGCAGGGAGACGAGGCTGCAGGGCCTTGGCAGTGTCTGATGTTCAAGCTGGGTGTGCATCTCATCAGCTACTCACCATGGCTGCGGTGTGCAAAGCTCCGGGGCCAGTGAGCACAGCAATGCTTTGTTACGTAGGGTCACAAGCTTCCATCTGTCTTTTAACCTGTTTCTAGGCCATGGAGATATGGGTTTTTCTACATCCCTACTCTTGCAGGTTTGCCCTGTGCAATCAAAGAGACTTTCAAAAAAAAAAAAAGTCAATTTAGTCATCCAATGATTTAACTACTATCACCTGTAGCTTCTTAAAATTCAGAAGACGGGGGTGGAGAGAGTTGCATTGCAGCAAGAAAATCAGCAGTGGAGGCTCAGTTTACTTTCCAATGTCTTAAATTGATGGATTTTCCCCTGGAATTCAAACGTGAAGCAATAAGGCCTGGGGTCTTATAGGGGGCTCCTCATGGGGTCTGGTCATACTGTGTGTGGCCAGGAGCTCCAGCTGCACATTCCTGAGACTTTGTTTCCCCATCCAGGCCCAGCACACATCAGCTTTGTGTTTATCAGGGTTTTTTATTATTATTTACTTATTTTTGGCTGTGCTGGATCTTCATTGCTATGCAGGCTACTCTCTAGTGGCGATGTGCGGGCTTATCATTGTGGTGGCTTCTCTGGTTGCAGAGATCAGACTCTAGGGCGCACAGGCTTCAGTAGTTGCAGCGCATGGGCTCTGCAGTTGGAGTTCCCAGGCTCTAGAGCACAGCCTTAGCAGTTTTGGCACACAGGCTTAGTTGCTCTTCGGCAAGTGGGGTCTTCCTAGATCAGGAATCGAACCCATGTCTCCTGCATTGGTAGGCAGATTCTTTACCACTGAGCCACCAGGGAAGCCCCATCTTTGTGTTTATAATAGTCACTCAGAGACAAAGTACTCTTAAAGGTCAATCACATCCTACCTCGCTCCTTCTCTGATTTCCAGATGTCCTACAGCCTCTGCCACATTCCACTGGACCAAGTGCTCCTGGAAGTAACTGTTTAGGGAGTGAAGCCAGTGTAAGCTGGCTCCCAAGATTTGGCCCTGAGAAGTAAGCACAGGGAAGTGACGGGGTACCTAGAAAGAGAGAAACCTGAGGAGCAAAAGACAGGAAACTGGAGTCTGTGGATGCGATGATGGGGATTGATGACCGTTGATGGAACCAAGACCTGACTGAAAAGAGAAAGCCTGGCAGGAGAGGTGAACTGAATCACAGGGGCTGCAGCTGAAAAACAGCAAGCAGGAAATCTAGGCTGGAGATAGAGAAGCCGCTAGAGGAGATGACCAGGGCAGGGAGAACCTAGAGGAAGAAACTGATCATTGTCAGCCTCACCTGTTGAACTCCCTCCCGCCTGTTGAGTGAAGACCATGCAGGGCCCAGTGGTGGCACAAGGCGAACTCTTCCTGAATCCTTTCAGATCTGCACGACCCAGGCCCCAGGGGTTTTTGTCTGCCTCTCTTACCAAACATAACTTTCCCATTTACTATACTACCTAGGGGTCCCTGAGCAACTTACTTAACTTCACTGTGTTTCCTCATCAGTAAAATGGAAATCAAATCATCCCTACTTGACAGAGCTGTTATAAGGATTAAATATGTTAATATATGAGAGATGCTCAGAGTGATTACTCAATAAATATGAACTGTTAAGATTTATATCATTACTGTCATCATCTTCACTTTAGTGAAAAATGAATAGATTCTAAAACATGGATGGGGGTGGGAACCTCTCATCCTCTTTCTGTAACTAGGCAGAAAGAAGGCTGAGAAGGTCAAATACTTTCTGAGCCCACACAACAAAATGAGTGATGGAGCCAAGATCCAAACTCAGATCTGCTGGCTTTACACCTCAGGTTGCTTCCACTGTATTTGTTCATCTCTCTGGGTTCCTTGGATCCTAGATAATGATGGATGTGGGAAGCAGCCTGGGCTGGTGGGAACAGCACAGCCATGGAGTTGGATACCTGGATCCCATGTCTTACCTGTTAACTGGTGATCTGGGACATGGTACTTCTACCCTCTGGCCCTCAGCTTCCCCACATCAAATAATAAGACCACCTCGCCAGGGGTGTTGTAAGGACAGTGAGGCTATCAAGGTGAAGAGGACAACACAGAGCATTTACTTTTGATGACAAGACTGTCATCAAAAATCAAAAAGCATGAAATGATTCTGCTTCTTCTTCCCATTGCTTATGGATCACTCACTGCTGTTTCCTGGCTTTCTGTGTGCCCTGGGAAGTCATTTTTACCTCAATTTCTGAAATACCTTTGCTCACTCTGTTATTTTCTTTCCCTTTAGTTTCCACCTACTTCTAAGTTTCTAGTCCCTGTTTATGGTTGGTGCTGGCACCTGGGCCTTTAGCTGGAGAACTGAAATACTGTTTCAGTCCAAGGACCCATTCCAAGCCAAATATGGGATTGGGTAGAGCTGGTTTTTTACTTCTCTGACTTTGTATGCACCCTCGCTTCCCAGCCCCTGGTACCAACGCTCCCTAGTTTCCCTAGGTTTTCTCTTCCTCTAACCAAAACTGATCTCTGGACAGAATCTGAAATTCCTTCCCATTCATGTAAAAGTGACAGACAATCACTAATACCTCTAAAGAATATATATATACACATATATTATGTATAATATTATATATATATTAAAGCAATGGCAACCCACTCCAGTACTCCCGCCTAGAGTATCCCATGGACAGAGGAGGCTGGCTGGCTACAGTCCATGGAACCACAAAGAGTCAGACACAACTGAGCAACTAACACACACACACAGACACACACACACACATTTGGCTGTGCGGGGTCCTTGTTGCTGTGTGGCCTTCCTCTAGTTTCAAGTAGCAAGGGCTACTCTTCGTTGCAGTGTATGGGCTTCTCAGTGCAGTGGCTTGTCTAGGCAGGTGGGCTCAGTAGTCGCGGCCCCCAGGCTTTAGTTGCTCCAAGGCATGTGGAACCCTGCCAGACCAGGAATCAAACCCATGTCCCTGCATTGGCAGGTGGCAGGTGGATTCTTATTCACTGTGCCACCAGGAAAGTCTGCAAGAGCATTTATATATTTTTTAAATTTTTTTTTTGTCACTCTGCAAGGCATGTGGGATCTTAGTTCCCCAATTAGAGATCGAACCGAGGCCCCCAGCATTGGAAGCACAGAATTTTAACAGCTGGAAACCACCAGGAAGGTCCCAGCATTTATATTTTAATAAGAGTGAGAACCTTCTACCAAGCACTGAAATCTCCCTGCAGAATTTCAGTTTGGTGTGTCTCCAAAGTGTAGGGCCTTCCCTATACCATGCAGGTGGTTGGGACTCACCTATGTATCATCCAGGCCCTTGCAGTGTTTCTGAAATGTTTCCTTGCTTTGGGATCAGTATGTCACACCTATGACAGCTCTTATCTTTCTATCTTAAAGAGCTCTGGGAATGTTAATTAATGCAAGACCTTCTGAAAAAGCAGAGTTGCAGGCAACAACCTCCAGCTACAACTGCAGTTCCTTTTATACTTATATCCTTTTATACTTATACTTTTAGACTTAAGTCTCCATTAAGAACAAAATTCAAGGTTTGCTAGCCCTTGTTCTAGCAAAGAGGTAACATGCCTCGAGTGTTTTGGACATGTTTGCGTTCCATTCCTAGCCTATTTCTAAAAAAGTATTTCATTATTATTATTCCATTTGTATCAGGTACCGATCTCAGTGTGTAGTTTCAAGTTCTAGCTCTGAATCCCAACTTCATGACCTTGGGCAAGTCTTTTGAGCTTTCTGTCTCAATTTCCTCATCTGTAAAGTGAGATAATATTATAGTACCTAATTCAGGGGATTGTTGTGAGCCTTAAATGAGATAATATCTGCAAAGTACCTACCCAGTGCCTGGTTCTTAGAGGCACTCAGTAGAAGTCAGTTTCTTTCTCTCTTCTTCCCCCACATCCCCACTCGTTTGCTCCAAAACACTCTAGGGGAGTAAACAGAGCGATCCATTCAGGTTCATCCACACCATGAGTTCTGAAAGGACACACACTTGATTATTAAAAACCTCAGACACACATCCTTTTTGTTTAAAGGCTTTTCAAAAAGGAATTTGTTAGAAGTTTGAGATTAAAATATACACACTATTACATATTGGAGAAGGAAATGGCAACCCACTGTAGTATTCTTGCCTGGAAAATTCCATGGACAGAGGAACCTGGCAGGCTACAGTCCATGGGATCGCAAAGAGTCGGCCACGCCTGAGCATATCAGCACATTATATATAAAACAGATAACCAACAAGGACCTATGGTATAGCACAGGGAACTATACTCGTATCTTGTAATAACCTATAATTGAAAAGACTGTGAAAAAGAGTAAATATATGTATATGTATATATATGTATATATAACTGAGTCACTTTGCTATACACTTGAAACTAAAACATTGTAAATCAACTATATTTCAGTTTTTACAAACTAGGTGTTTTGTCCTTTTTTTCATTTTCTGCTTGTGCTAAGTCTTCACTGCAGTATGTAGGCTCCCCTTGTCGTGGAGCACAGGCTCTAGAGCATGAGGGCTCAATAGTTGCAACACATGGGCTTAGTTGCCCTGTGGCATGTGGGATCTTAGTTGCCCCAACCAGGGCTCAAACCCCTGTCCCCTGCAATGGAAGGCAGACTCTTAACCACTGACAACCAGGAAAGTCCCCCCCAAAAAAATTTTTTTAAGACTTTTCAAACACTCCCTTTTCACTTTTTCTACCCTTTCCTAGGAAAGAGAAGAGTAGAAAGTGAACTGAAGAGAAAGTTGTGGAAAGCTGTGTATGCTGATCATTAAGACACACCAAAATAAACAGATTGCTTCGAACAAAGAGATTATTTACAGTCTGCATAGTAGAATTACCAACCTGGCCCAAGTTGCAATGTATTAGAAAGAAGCCAGCCAACTGTTTCCTCCTTTGGAAGCACCGTGGCAATTAAACTGTCAGCTGGTGTGGCTGGTATTCATCTGAAGGTTGCAATAACAAAATCTTGTCCAATTTGCTACAGCTTTCTTTAACCTGCTCCAGGTGCCTCCACTGTCCTAGATCCAGGTTGGTGGGGCAGGTGGATAACTGCAAATCACTAACGTCTTTCTGATTTGGGATCAGAGCCAGGAGATCAAGGGCAGTGGTTAGATCTAAGAACAAATGTGAAGTTATACTCAGGAGACAAAGCTGGATGTTAAGAGACCAGGTCAGAAAATAGAATCACAAACTGTGGATGGATCCACCACGGGTGCTGGATAAATGGAACAGTCGGCATCAGTTGACCCAAATGTGCCAGGCATACAGCAGGAGCCAAGTGCCAACCCTGGAAAATGAAAGAAGCAGACAGAAGAGAGCAGAGACCAGGAAATAGCCAAAGGTGTAAACAAGTAGAAGAACAGGTTAAGGTCAGAACTCTGTGATCCCACTGCTAAATCCAACAGTGAGTGACAGCGAGAACAGAGGCTAAGACCCAGGCTGAGGGCTGGTGCATTTCCACCAGAGCAGGACTGGAACACTCTGAGGGGAGGGACCCTCCTCTGCCTTGGACACTGCCTTGTGCTCAAAGCCTGGAGCAGAGTTCAGCAATCCCACAATAAGAACTACAGAAATCCTGGCCATGGACCAAATTAGCAGAAGCCAATGAGTGAGCAAAATGAGAAAGACTGGGAGGTCGGCCAGACGGAAGGCACAGCATCTGAAATGGACCTTTCTCTACCTGCCTCAGAGCCCTGGTGTACAAGATCTTCAATGGGCCACACCTCAGACCTTCCACTCTCTGCTTCCTTAGTTCCCTGTGGTTACCATAAGGAATTCTGACCAAGTTGGTGGCTTAAAACAGCAGAAAGTTGTTACCACATGGTTCTGGAGGCCAGAAGTCCAAAACTGATATCAGTCTGCCAAAATCAAAGAATTGGCGGGACCACACTCCCTCCAGAAACTCTAGGGGAAAATCTGCTCCTGACTCTTCCAGTGTCTGGGGGCTGTCAACATTCCTTGTTTTATGGCTGCATTACTATAAGCTTTGCCCCTGGTTTCACATGGCTTTCTGTGTCAGTATGTCTGTTTCTATGTCTGTGTGTGTATAAAATCTCTCTGCTTCTCTCTTATAGGGGCACTTACAATACCATTAAGTTCCACTTGGATAGTCCAGGATAATCTTGCCAACTCAAGATCCTTCATTAAATCCCATCTGCCGAGACCACCACCCCACCCCACCCTTTTCTCTTACAAGGTAACACTTGTAGATTCTAGGGATTAGGACCCAAAGTCTTTGAGGGACCATGATTTTGCCCACACAGGGCCTAGAGCATCAGTGATTTGGACAAGATTCCAGGTTCCCCCTCACTGGAGTGACTTTCCTGGGTGGCTCAGATGGTAAAGAGTCTCCCTGCAATGCAGGGGACCTGGGTTCGATCCCTGGGTTGGGAAGATCCCCTACAGAAGGGAGTATGAACCTACTCCAGTATTCTTGCCTGGAGAATCCCATGGACAGAGGAACCTGGCAGACTACAGTCCATCCCTGGAGTAGGTGGCAGGGCCAGCAGCAGAGCTGTCACCAGGGCAGAGATGAGATGAAGCAGGGCAGAGCAGGGATGTGTGGGAGGCTGGTACAGACCACATGGCAACGGGCAGGGTGACCTCAGTGAGGCCGCGGGGCAGAGTGTAGCTCAGCACCAGCGTCTGGGCAGGGGCGTGTTAATGGAAAAGGTATGAGTCACTTGAACACCTGGCCTGGGGAAGGAAGAAACCAAGGCCTAGCTTGTTGCACTGCTTAGGTTCAGAGTCTTGGTGGATGGTACTGGGAGCCTCAGGCCTGAGAACCTGTGTCCAACCTCCCTAAACTGGGCCCAGCTGGTGAGTTCAATGAACAGGACCCAGTCCCTGATGAGTTCACATCCTGCTGGTGGAGGCAGGCACAGCTCCAACTTCACAGGGCTGTCTTCCTCTGTGTCTCTTATAGGGATGCTTGGCCTTGAATTGAGGCCCACCTAGATAATCCTGATGATCTCATCTCTAAATCCTTAACTGGATTACATTTGCAGGGATGCTTTTTCCAAATAAAGTCACACTCACAGTTTCCAGGATGTGGACATGTCTTTTAAGAGCTTCCCTGCTGGCTCAGACAGTAAAGAATCTGCCTGCAATGCGGGAGACCTGGGTTCGATCGCTGGGTCAGGGAGATCCTTTGGAGAAGGGAATGGCTACCCACTTCAGTATTCTTGCCTGGGAAATTCCACAGACCGAGGAGCCTGGTGGGGTACAGTCCATGGAGTCACAGTCGGACACAACTGAGCGACTAAGCACACTAAATACATTCAACTCCACTTTCCCTGTCAAAATTTACCTGTCCTGTGGTTCATCCCTTAAGTCCTAATGTGATGTTAAATATTTTGAGCAAAAATTGTTAATAATTTAACGCATTACCTCTCTACTTTATCAGAGAACTCCTAGAAACTTAATGTCTGTCAAGAGACAAAGGCTCTCTAGGAATTTCAAGCTCTCTGACAAAGATAGCTTTGGGGAGTGACTCTTTTATCAGCAGCCCTTTTATCAATTCACTGTTTACTGTGGATCTGCCCTGGTATCCCAATCACTGAAAATCTTGGGAGAGTTTGGACATGCTGATTTCACCATTTCCTCTGCTAGCTTGCTAAATAATGTTTGCTTCTTTTTATTCCTAATCCTTCCCTTTCAAACCAGTAAATAGTAATCCTGCATGGTGCTAAGTAATTTACAAGTATCTTCTTTCATGCTCAGAACATCTCTAAGAGATCAGAACTATCAATATTGCACAAGAACCTAGGCTCTCTCTTACCCCAAACCCATGATGTTAAAATTCTCAACAGGAAGTTCCTACAGACCTTAGAATGGTGTTGCTCTGGAAAATAGACTATCAGAAGCATGATGGGAGTAGTCATGGGAGCCATGGTGGAGGGTGCTGGCTCTGTTTCCAGGAAGTCAGGATGAAGGAGAGTGATGATAGACCCTTGGGGTCTGGAATGTGCATTTATTAGGACCACCGTGACTGAGAGACCCCTTATTTTTAGTAGTATGTAACCTCAAATTGGCCAAGTTGAGAGGCACAGATGTGTGTGTGAAAGGACCAAACTGAATCTTTCTGCATGTTTACTTGTGAGCATAGTGGGAGGGAAGAGTGAGAAAGAAAACAGATTTGAGAAAACAAGCAAGTTTAATTTCTGGTAAGATAGGATGCCTTTAATACCCATAAAGGTAATAGGTAACGTTATTGTGCCACCCCAAGCAGGATGAGACTTTGCCCCAGTGATGGTCTATCAGACTAAGCTGCCTTACCTCTCAGGAAGGGGAAAAATAGCATTTATTTGAGCATGTAGATTTTTAGACCATTTTCCCAACATTATTTTACTTAATCCTAAAAATCATCCTCTGAGGAAGATGTTAACCACCCTCACTTTACAGACGGGGCACTCAGGCTCAGAGGGCCTTGATGGTTTGCCTGAGGTCACAGAGGACAAAGTCACTTGTGGACAAGGCAAAGTGAAATGTGGGCACACAGCTGGGCAAAGCAAAGCCATGACTCGCGCTTACATGTTCTAACTCCAGATTCGGAGTTCTGTCATGTATTGTAACTCTAAATTGAAGATAAACCCTGGCGATGCTCAGCTGCTTGTTTAGATGTGAAGGAGCTGCATGCCTCACGGGAAGGTGGAATTAGGAAACCTACAAAGACACAGTTAGTGTCCCCAACCTCACATGTCTCCTTGTCTTTTACCCAGACTTTGCCCACCTTTGCCTAGAAAACTCCTTGAACTTGAAGACTCACTTCAAATTGTCTCTTGGAAAGTTTCTAGATCCACCACCCTCTGGCTCCAGGTAGAACAACTATTCTTAGACCCATATAGATATGAGTTGTGTGAATAGAGCACTTTGAATATGCCTGCCTCTGCCAGTAAGATGTGAACTCACCAGGGACTTGGTCCTATTCGTTGTGGCCCAGCTGGGCCCAGTTTAGGGAGATTGGGCACAGGCTCTCAGGTCTGAGGCTCCCAATAGTTGTTGTTGTTGTTCAGTCATTAAGGCTCTCAGTACTGTCCTCCTAGACTCTGAACCCAAGCAGTGCAATCAGCCAGGCCTTGGTCTCTTCCTTCCCTGGGCCAAGTGTTCTAGTGACACAAGCCTTTTCTAGAGGCTGTTAACATGTGCCTGCACCAGACCAGAACACTGGGGCCCCTGCCTCAGACGCTGGTGCTGAGCTCCACTCTGCCCCACGGTCTCACTGCCCGTTGTCACCCTGCCTATTGCCGTATGGTCTGCACCAGCATCCCCCATGCTCCTGCTCTGCCCTGCTTCATCTCGCCTCTGCCTTGGTGACAGCTCTTCTCCCCTCCTGGCCTTGCCACCTACTGCTGGGAAAGAGAACCTGGAATCTTGTCCCAACCACTGACACCTCAGGCCCTGTGTGGGCAAAATCATGGCTCCCCAAAGACCTCAGGTCCTAATCCCTAGAACTGGCCAGTGTTACCTTATAAGAAAAAAGGATCTTGGCAGAAGTGATTTAATGAAGGGTCTTGAGCTGGTGAGATGATCCTAGATTATCCAAGTGGGACCTAATGGTATTTAAAGTGCCTCTATAAGAGAGAAGCACAGGGAGATTTCAGACACACACATACACACACATGTGCGCACACACACACACAGAGGGCCATGTGAAACCAGAGGCAAAGCTTAGAGTAATGCAGCCATAAACCAAGGAATGTCAACAGCCCCCAGAAGCTGGAAGAGACCAGGGACAGATTTTCCTCTAGAGCCTCTGGAAGCAGTGTGGTCCTGCCAACAGCTTAATTTCAGCCCATCAGCTGCCTGCCTCCTCCAATTTCTTATGGCCCCTTTCTCTAAGAACCTAGAATGATAACCACCATTTATTGAGCACCTACTACATGCAAGGAAGTAAACCAGGGCTTTCCCATGGGCTGCATCACTAATCCATCCAATAGCCCTATGAGATGGGTATTGAGTCCAGAAGAGGTAAGGTCCAGGATCATTCAGCTACAAAATGCTGGTGCTGGAATCTATTGATAAACACAGCTGTGTCTGACTTCAAAGCTTGTGGCCATAGCCCTGGTGCCTCACTGCCTGAATGGGGACCTTGTCTAGTTGACCTGCCATTCCTCTAGAAATCTACTAAGATCTCATATGAATAATAAGAACTGGGACTTCCCTCAGGGTTTAGTGGTTAAGATTCCGTATTACCAATGCAAGGGGTCCAGGTTCCATCCCTGGTCAGGGAACTAGATCCCTCATGCTGCAACTAAGAGCCTATATGTGGCAACTAAGATCCATCCCAGCCAAATAAACAAATAAACATAAATTTTAAAAAGTAACAAGAGCTTAATATGTGCAAGGCATTGTGCTCAGCACTTTCCGTACATCAATTTATTTTTGTCATCAAAGCAACTCCAGGAGGTAGGAGCCAGTAGTAACCCCTTCCACAGACAAGAAAGCTACCACTAGTGGTAGAGCCAACCCCAAGCCCTGGGTTTGCTGGGGGTCCTGGACCAGTGTTACTTCCTGTGATCCATTTTGCCTCCTGTTCACACTAGCACACAGGCTATAATTTGACTTGGATGCAGTTCAGACTTCTGAAAGGTTTCTCTGTTGTCCCAAGTCTGGAGGACTTCCATCAAGTATATGTGTGGAGCTTGCTTATTAGTTTCCAGAGTTCAAAACACCCACCGTGCTGAGAAGTATTCCACTGCCCAGACATTCACAAACACCCTGCCCACATTTTCAAAAGTGTCTCTACATAGTCCAATCCACCCTCCTCCCCCTTCTCATTAGAAAAATTGAGAAAAATATAAGGTATAATTAATATACCCCAAAACCTGCAAAATATAAATTGTTGCAGCATTTGTCATTATAACAATGATCATACAAAAAATAGGAAAGAAAATGTTAAAGATTTCAGCAGATTTTGTATCCAAGTCATTAAAGAAGAAAAAAAAAAAATCTTAATGGAGGCAGGTAGAGGGAAGAAAGCCAGGGAAGAGATACAATGAGACAGAAAGCAAGATTCTTTATATTCATAAACCCTGAATATCTGAATTGATTTACTTAGAATCAGTGGTAATTTGCATGCCCTCCTATGAAATGCTGAACAGCTTAATTGAATCAGTAAGCCATACAAGATGGCCAACAGACAACAAATTCCTTTTGGAAGTGAATTAGGACTTCCTGCATCATTTTGGTTCTTTATGGGATTTGGGTAAAGAGAAGAGATGATTGGAAGGGAGAAAAAGTTTGCCCATTGCTGTCCACAGAAGTAGGATAATGAAAAGAGAATAGGACCAAAGCAGAAAACCTAGTTTCAGTCTTAGCTCTGACACTCATTTGCTATGTGAGCTTAGACAAAGCACTTGCCTTCTCTGGGCTTCAGTTGTTCACGTCCGCAGTTCATTTCCATGGTGCTTTCAAATTCCATAATGATATTTTTAAGTTATATAGAATCACAACCATATTTTTTTGTTTTGCTCTGCTTTTGCTTTTCTTCTCACAGTTGTACAATCAAGTAAAAGACTGAGATGTGCTTGCTGCTGAACACACACATTTATCCAGAGGGCAAAGCCACACAGACATTTGATTAAAAATCTTCTGACAAAAGCTGTGTCTCGCATCCAAATCCCAAGTTCAATAGAACTGCCTTGAGATGCCGGCCGGGGCAGCCTATGCTAGGAGGAGGCCCATGAAGGCCTCTGAATTTCTTTCATTGCAACACTCCCAGAAAGTCCACCCTGTCATTAGCCTGCAAAGTAAACACCATCCTCTGCAAAACCTCGGTCAGAGTCACCTAGAGTCAACCTCGCTCTTTTAAAAAGAGAGCTTTCACCATTCATCACTCCGCCAGGCCCTGCTTTAAAACATGAAAACAAACATGGGACTCCCCTAGGAAATCACCCTGCCCTTTCATCCAAAATCACAGAAGGCTGTGGGTAGAACTCAGAATTATGTTTCATTGGTCCAGATCACAGTTTGTCTGGAAAGAAAAATCAACAGAGGGGAGAGAGAGGCAGGGTCCTGAGGCTGGGGTAAGAAAAGAGCCTTTCTGCTGTGATGCCATAGAGCTGTGTGTGGTATTAACACAGTCAGAACATTTTACCTAGAGTCTAGAATTTAGACCTATTAATAAGCATTTCTTTACATTGAGGAATTTTTACCATGTCATTTTGTTCTTGTTAATTCAGATTCTGCTTCATTACATTAAAGCTGCATCTTGTGTTATGTCTTGAATCCCCACTGAGTTAGCAAATTCTTCAAAGGCAAAGGAAGTTCCAATTCTTTGGTTTCCAAGCCCCGCAAAGAGCCCAGTGGTGTACTGAGCCGAGGTAGGCAGATCGCCTGGGCCAGGGTGTCAACTGCAGCTCTTCAACCTGCCCCCCAAGCCCTTCTGCCACCAGTTTATACCCATCCATTTCTGTGACTCACAACACACTACTTCCTCCCCCAAGTCTGAGAAGACTAAGGAGGCCAAAGCGTTACGAGGTTCCTACACAGCCCAGATTAGCCTAAACTCCATCTTGGACTTTCTGAATAATGATTAATAATAATAATAGCTAACACTTACTGAGTACTTACTATGTGCGGGCATTGCCAGGTGATTTCTTTTTGCCACACACTTCATGACAACCATATGTATGAAATAGCTACTTTTATCATCACCATTTTACAGATGAGAAAACTGAGGCCCAAAATACACACCTAAGAAACAGTAGACCTGGGATGCGGATCAGGGTTGTCTGACTTGAATCCTGTGTTTTATCATCTCAGATATATTGCTTCCTAAACTGGTTTGTATATGACTTAAGAGGAGAGATTCTTTTTTTTTTTTCTGAACAATCAAAGAACCAAGAGAAATTCTGAGCAGTAAATAGTAGACTCATGGTACGTTCCTGATAACTGACTGATGGGAGACCCTTGCCCAGGGTAGTCAAATGCCAGAGACAAGAGTGACAGAAGGATAGACAGGGATCCTGCAGAGAGTTTGGAGAACTGCTTAAAGCCAGGCCAATTTAGGATGTGGTAATGTAGGCACAGAGACCCCTTGTAGGCAATACCCGGAAATTTCCAGAAAGCTCTGAGAAGGAAGATGGCTTTCTCTCCTCTGAGAAAGACTCTCCAAGGTATAATGAGGCATCCAGATCTACAGCTAGGGCACAGGGTGGCTACTGAACCAAACCTAATTCACTGTCCCCATCCATTGGTGGTCAGTAAGGAGCCAGTGTTGATCTTTGCAAGCATCTGCTGATTGGCTATCCCAGCTGACATCCAGTTTAGAAAAAGGTAAGCACTCAACAGTTCCTATGCTTTGGGTGGTATGCAGAGGTTTTTTTTTTTTCCTTTTCATACACTAAAAATATGAACTTTAGTAGGAGACTTCCCTGGCAGTCCACAGGTTAGGACTCTGCACTTCCACGGCAAGGGGACCAGGTTCAGACTCTGGTTAGGGAACTAAGATACCACAAGTTGTATGGTGTAGTTTAAAAAAAAAAATATATATATATATATATGTGTGTGTGTGTGTGTGTGTGTGTGTGTGTGTGTGTGTGAAGGAAACATGTCATTTAAAGAGATTAGGATCTCAGATAGGTTCTAAAGGCCTTATTTTACCCATTGTTAATAGTATTGAGTTCAATGGTACAAAGAATCATGCTTGTATAAGAAAATGCAATCTCAGTTCTTTATCAGCCTTTCAGGATCCCCTAGCCCTTGGAGTAAGGATTCAGAACAGGAGCCCTTCATTGTTTACGACTGATTTCTAGTCAAGAGAGGCCAAATATGATTATGATACACTGAATGAATGAGGGTTTTACAGTGGATTGAACAGAGACAGATCACAGGAGGCTTGCCTCCTCATGCGGTCACACAGCACATGGTAATATAGGTATGCCAAATTCACAAGGACTTGCCCCTTAGATACCATCCTCAGATTGGAAGCATTTACCTTACATAGATTCCACCTTTCTCTAGCCAGCATTGCACACTATGTTGACTCATCATTTTGGAAACTAGCTAATTGGCTGCTGAACTGCTTTAGTCCCCACTGCGAATTTTTAAGAAATAAAGTTCTTTACCACATCTCTTCTTAGCTATTTTTCTTTTCTGATGAGTAATTGTAAATATCCTCTAGAATCTTCTCATTTGCCTACTTAGAAGAAACTCAAAGAAACAAGACAGAAACCTGCTGGTTCAATCATATATAAGCAGCCCAGGAAACATGTTTATGCAAAAGGAAGAATCACAAAGTTTAACATTAGAAAAAGTGGGAGAGAAAAAGCAGTACACATAGGAAGCACAAAATGAGATGATAGAAATAAATCCAAATATGTCAGTAACCACAATAAATATGAATGGACTAAACTGACCTATTAAAACTAGAGAAAGTATTAGATTGAAAAATATTATAAGTCCAACTATATTTTAGAAGAGACTTATTAAACTATAAGGATGCAAAAGGACAGGAAAAAGCATGAAAGAATATAGAGCTGTCAAATACTCACCAAAAAAAGAAAAAAGAAAAAAAGGTAATGTGGTTATTATATCAGACAAATGAGTTTAAAACAAAAAAGCATTACTAGGGAAAAAGTGAGTCACTACATTTTGATAAAAGGGTTAATTCATCAGGTAGGTGTAACAACTCTAAATGCACATGTACTTAAAGTTGACCTAGGAGGAGTCATTTGAAATGTTCTTAAAGGATAAGGAGTTCACCAGAAAGTCAAAGGGAGAGGGCAGGGAGAAGAACATGCCAGACAGAGGAAACATAAGGCACCAAAATCCAGAGAGGTAAGAAAATGTAGCATTATATGGAGGTCTAAAGCACTGGATAATTACACTGATGAAATCTTTGTTTCTTTTACACTTTCACGTACCAGGAAGAACTAGACCAAGTTCCTCTTCAGCATAAAACCAAAGCCACTAGAAAAAGAGTATTTACTTACACAGGGCTGAGAGGACTGAGCTATGGTTTCATTTTCTCTGGCAAGTCCTGCACTGCAGATTTGCAAAATCCCAGAGTAATTCACTCTGGTGATGTCATTTTCACCCTGGATGATGACACATCCTAAACAATCATGTGGCTGATACCCTCTGGCTGTCAAGGAAAGGTCCAAACAAAACCAGCAGCATTGCTCAGCCTTAGATTGCCAGTAGGCCACCTTGGTTCCTCGCTTTCAAAATTACAATCTGACTTGTTACATGTAATAAAAAGAGGGTAAGAAAGGAGAAAGAAAAACAAGTGTGGAAACAATTTCATATTAATGTCATGACCTAACGCATCCATCTGATCTCAGCTGGCAAAGAAAGCAGAAGATCCAGTCTGACAAAAAAGATCCGGGATAGTTGCACAATGGGGTTCTGAGCTAGGATCGTCTTTTATTTATTGTCAGTTTCTTTGTATATTGTCAGTTTCTTTGTATATTGTCAGTCAATCGCGAGCAAAATACCTCAAAGATCAGCCCAAAAGTTTCAGTACGTAAGGCACACTTGATGAGGAATTGCTTTTTAAAATTTCAGATGATTTAGATAATTTGTGGCCTTTGAATTTGGACTGATTTTTTGCTGATACTTTAAACAAAGAAATTATCTAATATGTGGTAGGAATTGGCGCTTATCTGGCTCAGACGGTAAAGAATCTGGCTGCAATGTGGGAGACATGGGTTAAGTCCCTGGGTCGGGAAGATGCCCTTGAGAAGAGAATGGCTACCCATTATAGCATGGCTACCCATTAATGGCTACCCGTTGCCTGGAGAATTCCATGGACAGAGAAGCAAGGCGGGCCACAGTCCATGGTGTCACAAAAGAATCAGACATGACTGAGTGATTAACACTTCCAAATATATATATACCCATTTTTAACTTTGGTGATGAAAACTGGAAAATCAGAGGGGGAGGCAAGAGGGACGTGAGAAAGGATTGTTTCTTTTCCTGACTTCTTCTAAACTGTCCTTTTCTGCAAGGTAAATCTTGTTTTTCCTTTAATCATAGCAGAAAGCATTCCCCATATCAGAGAAAGTGAAGGGCAGGTCTTGAACTCTGTGCTCTATTTTCTCTCCAGCTATCCAGGTTTGTCCTCTGCCCTTCAAGGAGCTCTGTCCCTCTCCTCTCTTATTGATTCCTCCTTTCTTTGTACATTCCTCAGTTCCCTTCTTGCCCAACACAGAATGGCAGAATGTTTGCAACCTAGTACTTTATGTAGAGGCTGCTTTATTTTATAAATTCACCAAGTGTTTATCAAGCCCCTGCTGTCTGCCAGCACTGTTCTGGGTGCTGGAAATACCGCAATGAACAAAGCAGACGAAATCCTTTCTGTCACCAAGTTCCCTTAGGGGGCCGCCAGGGAAGGTAGCGCCGAGGAAGTGCCCTCTGAGCTGACATCTGAATCATGGAAAGGAGTGAACCCAGGGGAGCACACTTGGAAGAGGTTTCCAGCCAGAGGGACCAGACCCCCCCAAAAAAACAGCTTTGAGAGGAGCATCAGTTCCATGCATTCCAGGAAAAGGAAGGAATTCCATGAGCTATTCCTGAGACCCAGTCACCCGCCCATGAAGGGCACTTGTAGCTGCTAGGTCACGGGACTAGAGCCTTGCCAAGAGAGGAAGACATGCCGCCTGCTCAAAGTGAGAAGTTCAGATTCTAAAGTGTGGCTTCTAATTCCATTCCGAGCTATGGAGTTAGAGGTTGGGGTGGGGGATCCTGTGCTTCCAGAAAAGCAGTGTGATAGCTGTTGGTGCTGGCAGAGTAGAAAGACTAAAGCCTGAGGAGCAGAGAGGGGAGGCCTGTGCGACAGTCCAGTCTCCCAGGGTGGTGGCAGAGAACAAGAGAAAGATGAGGGCTCTCTAAGAAAGGGAGAAGTGGGCACAGTATCTTCCAGAGAAAATGTATCAGTTTGGATGAGGAAGAATGGGGGTTAGAAATATGAAACAAGGGAAATTAGCTTAGGACATTCTGCTCACAGAGTTCCGGAGTCGGATTAAAAGCAGTCTCAAGAGAGAGAGCTAAACACCTGGGGGACCAACGGCCTGGAGCTAACACACAGATAGGTGTACTTACCTATACACTTACCTGACTCACAGGTATAGTCACACGCTCATGCAGCCATCACAGGTGCCTTTTCATTGTGTGCCAGGTTGAGGGAAATAAGCTCAAAATATTGGATTGGCTAAAGTTTTTGTTCAAGTTGTTGTATAACGTCTTTGGAAAAACTCACATGAATTTTTTAACCATCTGAATACCTTTTATTATATAGAAGGCAGGAGGACCAGTTCATTCTTACAGACTTATCCTCAGCGCCTTTTAACCTTTGTTCCCCTTCAGTAAAACATGGAAGTCACAAGCGTGGGTGTGTCCAGTTGGTAAGTCATGTCCAACTCTTTGGAACCCCGTGGACTGTAACCACCAGACTTCTCTGTCCATGGTATTTTCCAGAGAAGAACATAGGAGTTGGTTGCCATGTCCTCCTCCAGGGGATCTTCCAGACCCCAGGATGGAAAGTGCGTGTCTTACATCTCCTGCATTGGCAGGAGGGTTCTTTATCTGCTGAGACACATTGGAAGCCCAAATGTCACATATTACCTCTCAAAGCTATTTGAAACCTCAAAGTAAAAATAGTAACTAAAAACAAAGCAAGGTGATTTCAGAATGTTTCTTCAAGCTACATATGTCCCCTCTGCCCAGATTTTGGTCTGCACCTTTCTGATCTAGAGGCTTCCCTTCAGGATCTCTGCTGAGCTGCAGAGCCCGAAAGGGTGGCCATATCTGCACACCAATCTCGGGCTGCATTCATTAACCCAAAAGAGAAAAGGAAAAGGCAACAACTTAGTGGACTGCCAAAGCTTATCTTTAAAAATATGTAGATGGGTTTAGTCAGGAAAGGAGAAGGAGCCTGGAGTAAAGAGAGAGCTTACCTGGCTTCAGAGAGCAAAGCTAGGACCAGGAACTAAAAATTTCAGAAAAAAAGTTTCATATTAAAAAAAAAAAGATCTCACTAAAGATGCTAAAGATCAGAACTTTCTGACAGTGGATGAACTGCAGGTGGGCTGGGTTGCAAGCAGGAGCCTGCCCTGGGTCTAAAGTCCCTTCCAACACTTTCGTTCTATGACTTGGTTTCTACCTAAACACCATGAGTGCGGCACTGAGTGAGGGTTTTCACCAAGATTTTTGTTTCCTTTCTCTTCAGGAATATTCGATTAAAAAGAAATATCAACTTCATTAGCCGTTAGGGAAATACGAAGCAAAATCCCAATGAGACACCACTTACCACTCACTAGGATGGTTATAACCAAAAAGATAGACCCTAATGAATGTTGGGGAGGATTGAGTAGAAACCAGAAACTTCATGTATTGCTGGTGGTGATCTCAGAGAAACAGCAGTGGGTGGTCCTGAACAGAGATCTTGGTTCCCTGCCCAGGACTTGAACCTGCATAGCCTGTATGGAAAACCAAGAATCCTAGTAGCTAGACTACCAGGGGCTAGAAGCTAGAAGCAAAGTGGCCCTGGTCCTTGCCCCTGTTTGAAAGCAAGAATGTTTCAGGGAGGGAAAAACTGTTAAAACTATTGTTCAGTTGCTAAGTCATGTCCGACTCTCTGCAACCCCATGGACTGCATCACACCAGGCCTTCCTATTCCTCACTATCTCCAGGAGTTTGCCCCAGGTTCATGTCCATTGAAACAGTGATGCCATCCAACCATCTCATCCTCTGTTGCCCTCTTCTCCTTCTGTCCTCAATCTTTCCCAGCATCAGGGTCTTTTCCAAAGAATAAAAGCAGGTACAAAGCTTATTATTAGAGACAGAGCACAAGAAATGGGAGAGCATACAGAGAAACAGTTTATTTAAGACAGAAGCAAGGCAGAAAAACACACACTGAGAGAAAGGGTATGGGTGTCCTCTCTAATGAGGAGGAACACAGTAAAGAGGCAATTAAATTATTTATATAAGGCAGTTCTTCTGGGTATTTGTTTACCTTTGGCCAATTATCTCACTTCTTTTTTCACACCTGAGTGGTCCTAGATTCCTCCCCAACATGCATGTGCAACTTTTTGCTAAGATGGATTCCACTGCAGAGGCCTGTGGGGGTATGTCTGTGTTACTATGGGGTGGCACTCCCTACCTTTTTGACCCCCAAGGAGCCTTCCTGCACATGTACAGACAGGGAAGTGTTCCTTGACCTTGGGAGTGGTCATCTCATCTCTTTACTCCAGCAGAGCTCAGCTCCTGCCATTAACTTTGTCCTTGGAGTGTCTGGGGAAAACTAAAGCTTCAGTTTTACTCCACTTAACAAATATCAGCTGTCGACCGAGAGGCCCATCTGTCTCCTACCTCAGTGGGAATGTAAGATGGTATAGCCTCTTTGGAAAACAGTCTGGCAATTCCTCAAAATGTTGAACATAGAGTTGTCATATGACTCAGCAATTTCATTCCTAGTTATATACTTAAGAGAAATGAAAACATAAGTCCACACAAAAACTTATACGTGAATGTTCATAGCAGTATTACTCATAATAACTGAAAACAACTCAAATATACATTGGAAACAATTGAAATGCCCGTCAACTGATGAATGGCTAAACGAAGTGTGGTATATACATATAATGGAATATTATTCAGCAGCAAAAGGGAGTGAAGTCTTGATACACGTTACAACATGGGTGAACCTTGAAAACACTGTAAGTGAGAGAAGCCAGTCATGAAAGACTACATATTATAGGATGCCAGCTATGTGAAATGTCCAGAATAGGCTCATCTATAGAGACAGAAGACATAAGTAGATTAGTGGTTGTCCAGGTCTGGAGAGGGGAAGGAAGGGTGAAAAATGGAGGGAGAGGAGTTGGGGAGGAAATAGGAAGTGACGGCTGATGGCTACACAGTTTCCTTTTGGAATAATGAAAATACTCTAAAGTTGGTTGTGATGATGGTTGAACATCTATGCAAATAAAGAAACCAAAAAAAAAAAAAAAAAAAAACCCTCACAGCTAACACAACATTGTAAATTAACTATTGTTGTTGTTGTTTTTTAGTCGCTAAGTCATGACCAGCTCTTTGCAACCACATGGACTGCAGCACACCAGGCTTCCCTGTCCTTCACAGTCTCCCGGAATTTGCTCAAACTCATGTCCATTGAGTCAGTCATGCCATCCAACCATCTCTTCCTCTGTCATCCTTGAACTTCTGCCTTCAATCTTTCCCAGCATCAGGGTCTTTTCCAAAGAATTGGCTATTCGCATCAGGTGCCAAAGTATAGGAGTTTCAGCATCAATCCTTCCAATGAATAGTCAGGGTTGATTTCCTTTAGGATTGACTAGTATGATCTCTTTGCTGTCCATGGGATTCTCAAGAGTCTTCTCCAGTACCACAGTTCAAAAGTATCAGTTCTTCGTGCTCAGCCTTCTTTATGGTCCAACTCTCACATCCATACATGACTACTGGAAAAACCATAGCTTTGACTATGCAGATCTTTGTCAGCAAAGTAATGTCTCTGCATTTTAATACACTGTCTAGGTTGATCATAGCTTTTCTTCCAAGGAGCAAGCTTTATACTTTAATTAAAAAATCACATGCCATTAAAGAAAGAAATTGATAAATTTTTAAAAAATTGACAAGTACACAATGAAAAAAATGTATATATGTGGATTATATTAATATCTCAATAAGACTGCTAAAAAAAAAAAAACAAAAACAGAATGCTGGCACCAAGTTCAGAATGCAAATTGATTAATATATTCCAGACCAGTTTAGATTTCACTGTCAATACATAGGGGCAGTGGGAGAGATAGAAAGAGAGGGATCAAGAGAGAAGGAAAAAAAGAAGGGGAAGAGGGTATAAAAGAAAAAGAAAAAAGAACTATTCTCACAGCACAATGGGAAGTAGATTTTTAGCATAAATATTATTTGTAATTTGCTAATTAAAGCAGGATCTCTATCATGTAAATATGTACTTCTGAATTCTGACACCAGAGGTGTTTTTAAGATGATTTATTCTGGATTTTCCCCTGAGACCCAAACAACAGAGCAGTCTGAACTGCACCCAGTGTTTAGCGCGTGCGCGCGCGCACACACAGACACACAGACACACAGACACACACACACACACACACACACACACACACACACACACTAACTTGAGGAAAGGCCTCTGCCCCTGACTCCCCGATATCCATCACTTCATGCTGGCTCAGCGCAACCCATGATGCTAAACATTTCTTCTTGAGATAACACCATCCTGAACTCACGGGACCAGTTCTGTACCTCTTTTGCTCTCTGTCTTCTAAATAAAAGGTTTGTAGGTCGTTACGCTGCCCGTATTAGAAATAAAAACTACTTTGGGGAGATTTGAGTGTCGGAAGCTCTTGGGTAAGAAAAGACAAATGAATTAAGTTGTCAAACCCTTCTTTTCAGAGTATGAATGCAATAGATCCTTGTATAATGAAATATCATTATCCAGGGGTGCTGAGAATCCCTTTTCTTTCTTTTCTTTGTGTTCCATCTCATAGTCCTGGAGGTACTTGAGAATTATATGGCACTTGTAACAATTGTACAGGTGACTGAAGATATTTCACAGAGGCAAACCATTCATATTACTTTTAAAATGTAAATATGTAGACGTAGATGCATGAAACATAATACTGATTCTTTATACTGATAACTAGATGGATATTAAACACAAAGATTGCAATCATTTAAATTTATAAATATATTTAATAAGATTTAATAAAATATTCAGTTAAATTTAAAAGTTCAACTATAGTTAAATAATTTCATTTAAAATGGTGTATTCATGTATTATTTTCACATTTTGACTTTAATTTTAACAGATAATACAAATAGTTTAAAGCAGTAACTTTTTGAAAATATTCTAAGTAATTATAATTTAAAATGTACATTCATTTTAACTTACATTTTGATAACATGTACTCAAATTTTAAACATTTTGAATGAGATTGCACTTTATTTTTAATTTATTATTACTGTCAGTTGAACACAAATTGCATGAAAATCTTTAAGAATATAATCGGGAATTCCCTCGTGGTCTAATGATTAGGACTCTGAGTTTTCACTGCCCTAGGCCTGGGTTTAATCCCTGGTAAGGAGACTAAGATCTTGCAAGGCGTGCAACATGGCCTAAATAAACAAATAAACAAACAAATAAAATATGGCTCTATTTTTTATTTTTAAAACAAGAACATAGTAATTTTGCTGAAATCAAGAAAATGTTCTGAAATAAATGAATGATATATGGATTACTTATGTCTTTTGTCACTCTTACAAAATGTCACTAGCTCATCCAAACTCCTTTATTAAACTGTTCCCTCATAGCTCAGTTGGTAAAGAATCTGCCTGGAATGCAGGAGACCACGATTCGATTCCTGGGTCTGGAAGATCCCCTGGAGAAGGGATAGGCTACCCACTCCAATATTCTTGGGTTTCCCTTGTGGCTCAGCTGGTAAAGAATCTGCCTGCAATGTGAGAGACCTGGGTTTGATCCTGGGTTGGGAAGATCCCCTGGAGAAGGGAAAGGCTACTCACTCAAGTATTCTGGCCTGGAGAATTCCATGGACTGTATAGAGTCAGACACGACTGAGCAACTTTCGCTTTCACTTTACATGACAAAGCAGACAAACAACATACATTTTTTAAACACTCACATTTGAAAATTCCTCTAGGTACAATTCCCTGTAATGCACAGCCAGCAAAGCAACCATGACATTCCCTCATTTTCTTGGCTAAATTTAGAAGCAAATATTTTCAGAACATGAAATTAAATTACAAAGGTCATAGGACAAACGAATAATATGCCATGTGTGGTTAATTACACTTAGTTCTAAAGAACAAAGTCATCCTAGCCTCTATATAAAAATGGTGTATATAGTTATTTCATTTTGAAATGTCAAAGGGTTACTTGGTTTCAAGAGGAAAATGGATAAGCACAAAGATATTTATGTAATACTGGAAAAAAATATTTCTTAAGAGAATGTAATATTTAATTCTTTATTGCTTTCTTTTGTCCTGTGGCTGGCTTATAAATATGCAATGCACAATTCTTTGTGCCACTGAAATTAAGGGTTCACAGTATTTTTAGTCTTTTCAGAGAAAAGAACCAAATAATTAAGATACAGAGAAGATATGATTGTTTCCCAACAGTTACTAAATCTGATGAACCATTGTAGTCATAAGATACACAGAGTTACATTTAATCTTTTTCCATGAGATAACCTGTACTTTTAACTTCAAACCAGATGCTGTTTTTATCTACCCTTAATACTTCAGACTTCAAAGGAAAACATTTCTGAAATGCTTGAATCAAAGCCACTTGTCTGCCTAGTTTTTATTTCTACTGTAATTAAAGCAAGGAACTTAATTGTGAGTGAACTCATTCTAATACTCCAATAAGACAAAATAAGCAAGCCATATTGTTAATAGCAATGATGGAAGTAATAGCTCTGGGCAGCCTAGCAAATGCTTACCTGTGACTTGGGGTGTTCACCTAAAAAAAGACACACTGAGGTCAGCTCACTTTTTGGTTTTGAGGGTAATTTTGCTCTGCCATGTTCTGGGAGATCAGAGTTTTTCCCTCAATATTTTTTTTTTTCCTCTGTTGCCCTAGGACTTAACGTTCTAGCTTATTCTGGTTGGTTTAACAAGCATCACTGGACCCTTATTGTCAGACACTGTGCTCAATGTTAGGAAATCAAAGATAAAGACTACAGTCTTTGGGGTCAAGAAGCCCAATCTAGAGGATTCAGATAATGGGGATACTGTGTGATACGTTTTCTCTGGTAGAGGCATGAATGTATTCTAGCCCAACCTACAGATTTTGAGTCCAGAGGAGGGAATCATTAACTTCATCTGGATAACTCCTCTAGGGCTCATTCAAACTGTAAAATGTATATGATTCTAGTTGATGTATATGACTGATGTGTATGTATAAGATTCTGGGTTTCTTATTATTTCAGCTGAGGCATTTAACAGACCTTCCCCAATGCTGATGCCAAAATTGGTCTTACAGCCTCTTCCAGGCTTCTCTTAATGTTTTCCTTATGTTATTAACTTATCTAAAACCCCACAGTTACTTTCTATCCAAGGAGGGCTGTTTTGAAAGTGCAGTACCCCTTCAGCCTGATTTGGTGAAGAATGACTTTGTCATCTTTCTCAATTTACTTTCCACAGACTCAAATTTTAAAAGACATTACTTGTCTTTAATCCTTTTGAAATGAATACAAGTCTGAGACTTAACTCCTCTCTTCTATTTTGGAAAAGAGAAGCCTTAAATTGGTTCTATCCTGTGATTTATTGGGCAGCTTCTTGCCAGTGTCTGAGGCTGGTCCCAGTCTCAGTCTCTTGGTTTGCATCATGCAAGCGCATAGGGTTTGCTGATTCAGGAATCTTTCTGTTCTTTGTAGCTCTTCTGCTGGCCACTTCTAAATAAGTAGAAGCTTATTGAGTTGTAAAACTCATGTTTTGTTTTTTTGCTTTTCTGAGGAGGTTTCAAGAAGACCCAAGAGATGAGTCTTGGGTCATGAATGAGATAAATTGTAGATCAGTGAATTTCAAATGGGAATAAGGAGGGATAAGAGTTTTTTCAAACCACACAGCACCCCTCTGCCCATCCCTGTCCACTGCCACATCCGAGAAGAATGACTGCTGGAGAAAGTGATAATAGCAAATTAGAACCTGGAGGCCAAGTTCCCTTAACATTTCTGTCACCAGCTCCCCAGATGCTCTGTGATCCTGGTTTGCCTTCTGGTCAATATACTAATCTGTTCATCTCTGTATTTTGAATTTAAATAAATAAAAATTTTAAGTGAAATCTTAAAGAATGAAATATATATTGAAAAAGCTATCATAGAAAAAAAATATGTATTTCAACTGTCTACTATACTTAATCCCCAAAACAAATGGCAGAGTTGGTTGAATTGGGTTCATTCCGTAAGCCTCATTTCCCCCACAAAGAAGCAGACATTCAATTGTAGCTGGAGGATGCAGTTTCAAAATGATGCCCATTCATTTTCTGGGATGCAATTGAGGTGTGTTATCCAAACTCCAAGGGCATATCCCTTTACCCAAGGGATAGTAGAATGCTGACAGGGCCCAGCAGAGCCAGGCAGTTACAGACCCACAGGGGGTGAGGGTGTAGCTTGGAGACCCTCATGAGAAGTCTCAGAGAGCCTTTGAATTTGTTACTCTCTACCAGTTACCTGAGTTCATCTCATTCCTGGCCAAAGGCATTTTCTTGTTAGCTTTCTCTAAAAAGTCTCATCTTGCCCTGCCTCCCCCTCCAATTTAGTTCTAAAAATCCTTGCTCTCCCTAGTGTTCTAAGAGGCAACAGCTCTTGTCTGGCCCCTCCAATCCTTGTTCCTCTCTTGGACCTACCTATCTTTATGGCTTTGTTGCTGTTCAGTCGCTAAATCACACCCTACTCTTCGAGACCCCAAGTACTGCAGCACACCAGGCTTTCCTGTCCTTCACTATCTCCTGGAGTTTGCTCAAACTCTGTCTATTGAGTTTGTGATGCCATCCAAGCATTTATCCTCTGACACCCTCTTCTCCTGTCCTCAATCTTTCCCAGCATCAGGATCCAATGAGTCAGCTCGTCACATCAAGTGGCTGAATACCTTTATGGCTAGCAAAATCTAATGTATTTATTATCAGACCACTTACAGAAAAAAAAATGTGTCAACACATGGTCTAAAGCAGCCATGGCTCCTCTGCAGGGGACATGTCCAGCACCGTCACTCCTGACCTCTCATCTTTCCCTTGCTCAACATCCCCTCAGGAAGTCATATGAATTGTATTACTATTGAACTTGGGAGAAGGTACAGAGCTTAGGTCAGCCCTTATTTCCGCAGAGCCAGCCTGTCACAGCAGGATAAATTCTGGTCTATTCTCTGCTATGCAGTACAGGGCCAACAATCACCCTGCTCTAGAACTTTGTCTCAGGATAGACTCCAACTAACCCAAGCTCATAGAGACTGCTATATAGCCAGAATTCAAATTTTTTCCATTTTAATGATAAATGTAATCAGCTAGCCAATGACCCCTCACATCAGCAGATTGGGGCATTTGCTCCCTGTAATCAGGGAGCAGAGTGATTTAAATTCTGTATTTACAGCATCACAATTGAATAGGGAGAAGTAGGGAGATGATTTATCAAAGGATACATTTGCCACAGAGACGAAAGAGCTCATATTCTTGGGCCAAGGCCCATTCTCTCCCAAAGAGTATTTGGGAAGCTGCTACCAACTTTGGTTTCCTAGGCTTTGGTTTTCTGTGCTATAGGCTGACAGCACCTCTGCGCACCACCTCTGTTCATCCAGGTTTTCTCCAAACCATCAATTAACTTTACACTTGTTAAATTAACAGTTACTTTCTGGTGCTTGCAAACCTGAGATTACCTCCTAGGTCTCCTTGGCTGAATTTATAGGTGTTCCCAAAGTTTTCAGTTACATACTGATTATCTATCAGCTTACTTCAACTGACTTACCATAATCTCTGTGTGTGTGTGTGTATGTGTGTGTGTCTTACTCATTTAACTCCCAGAAGGAAAGCTCATTTCCTACTTCCAGGTTTCTTTGGAAGCCATTACTCCATTTACTGCCAACAAAGGCATTTTTGAGCTCTCTGGAAAGAAAGCTTTCAGTGTAATTGTTTTTATTATACTTTAAAACTTAACCACCTGAATTCAAGCATTTAAGCAGTTTTTGCTGATTTCATATTGTAATAACTTCTTACAATATGAGGTAATGATGACAAATACCTTGTAAAGCCTCTCAGTATAACTCATCTGGTTTTTAACCACTGTTAGTCTTATGCAATAAGCTCAGCACATCTTTAAGATCTCTGATTTGTTTCCAAAGAAGGTGGATAAAAATATTTGATTCTTGAGCAAAGAAAAGCTAGCTGGATGCCTTCTACAATCAGAATCAGTCTCAGATCAGAAGCATCTACCCCCACTGTCTCCCTTTTTTTCCTCACCAAACATCTCTCCTGTGTGAGGCATAGTTTGGGGAACTGTAGCTGTAACAGTGAAAATATGACATGATAGATTATTCTTGACCTAATGGGTCTTGCATTCTAGTTGAGGGAGACAGACTATAAAAAAGAAAAAATAATAAACATGAAAAATAGCAGCACCTGGTAATTGCTACAGAAAACAAAACTGAATAATGTAATAGATGGAGGTCATCAGTTTAAGCTGAAACCTGAACAAAAAGTAGGAGCCAATTATAAGAAAATAAGGGTAAAGAACATTACCAGAGAGGAGACCTGGAATAGGCCTGAGAGGAGAAACAGGCTTGGTGAGTGAGGGAAGAGAAAGAAGGCTGGAGGATGGCTGGTGGGGAGGAGAGTAGGAATAAGAGTAAGACTTCCATCTAGAGCACGGGATGGGGAATGTGTCAGGGGCAAATACCATGATAATTTCCTCATTTAGAGGGACTGTGGAAACTGTAACTGCCTTACCCTGCCTTATGTTTTCACTCCATCTTAAAAATATATAATAAGCAAAAGGTGGGTTTATAATATGGGTTTGTTCAGTCTCCATAGCATTATCTCTGGCCAACTTCATCTGTGTAAGTCTTTGTAAGATTTATCAGGTGATACCCATGTTCCAAACAAATGAAATGATGTTTGAGAAGAGCAAAAGGGCAAGGACGTTAAAAATTCATCACCACGCCCCTCAAGATCTCAGAGGTCATAGGTGGTTAAAAGCCAAGTGCAGAAAAGTAAGGCCCAAGTAAATGACTTTCTATGAATTGTTTCACTAAATTTGATGAAATTATCCCTTTGCGGAGGAATGGAGGTATCAGGATTCTGGGTCTCAAAATGTGTCTTCCAGCTCCGTGGGACCAAGGAAAGGATAAGTCAGGCCTCAAAAACGTATGTTGGCCCTGAAGTTTGCAGGTTTGTGAACTCATTGTTCTCAGTTCATTTGGGAGAGAGCTGGCTCTGGGGAAATGATTCACATTAATCAGAGTTATAATAGACTAATTAATAAAGTACAATGTCATTTATTCATTACCTACGAGAGTTATAACCACCAACTGAAATTCATATATTTGGTCAGCACACACTCTTCCTGGTAGAAAAATCTATTTAAGAAATCAAATTAAAGTCGGATGGCTAAAAGTTAAATATGGAAGCTGAACAAATTGAGTTGGATATTTGGAAAGGCAATATTCATTAAGCAGTGTTTTTTCTTTACAAGGACATACAGTCCTAGCTGGGCAAATGATCTACTGTTCAGCTGGACAGGGAAGGCCAGTGTTGGACAAACACTGGCAAGTTTTTACGCCCAGTCTCTCTGGTTTTCTAGAACTGGGGCATTGATTCCCAGAGGGTGGTCTGAAGGCCACCTACAGAAAATACTCCTTGGGTAGTTATTAAAAATGCATTTTGCAGCCCCTGTCCCACACTTCTGAATCAGAATCTATAGTCTTGGGCTGGGAATACTGATTTCAATTATTTTTCTGTGGAACTGGAAGCACACCAAAGTTTTGAAAACCACTGTTAGCTGCTAGGCTATTACAGCCTTAGGCAAGTTAGTTACTTAACTTCTCCAAGACTTAGTTTATTTGTCTGTAGAACAGGGATAATAATAGGTCCTATCTTCCAGGGCTATTGCAGGGATCAAATGAGTCAAAACATGTAAACCCCTTAGAACAGTGTCTGGCACCTAGTAAGTGCTCGGTACCTGCTTCCTGTCATTATTATTACCACGATTATTGTCATCACCTTCATTGTCATTATTTGGTTTGCTACATTCTTGCTTGCTCACAGATCTTATTTTTTTTTAATTAAGCAAAGCCAAGTTTATTGGTTATCATAGGAAGGGAGACCATACCCTTGACAGAGTCTTAGAAACATCTCCTAGATTGTTTTTCAGTGATGACATTTCAGGATTTCTGCTTCTTAAAGGATGGAAAAAATGGTATTCTAAGCCATTTCTAACTCATGCATCAGGATGGATTTGTTTTCCGGAAAGTTTCTCATGGCATCCATAGTATTTGAATTTTGATCTCAGTTTATTTTGATCTCAGAATTTGGTACATCCTTGCCCCTGCTTTGAAAGTTAGGTTGCATCTTACTTGGGGCTAAAAGTTATCTGCCCACTGGCAACAGCAACATATCAAGTTATTTAAAGTCATTTCTTTAAATGTTGTCACTTACATGAATTACCCTCATCTCTACACCTTTCTTTACAAAATGAACACAATGTAGAAATAGAGTTCACTCATCTAGAAATTGTTGAGTGAAACCTCTTACAGTATGGAGGTCTTAAAAATCTAAAAACAGAATATAAGAATAGAACTACCATATGACTGAGCAATTCTACTCCTGGGCATATATCTGGAAAAGATGAAAGCTCTAATCTAAAAGGATACATGCACCCTAATGTTCATAGCAGCATTATTTATAATAGCCAAAACAAAGAAATAACCCAAATGCCCATCAACAGATGACTGGTTTAAGAAGATGCAGTATGTGTATGTGTACACACACACACACACACACACACACACACAATGGAATATTACTCAGCCATAAAAATAATGAACTATTGCCATTTGCAGCAACATGGTTGGACCTAGAGAATATCATTCTAATTGAAGTCAGACAGAGAAAGACAAATATTTGTATGATATCACTTTTATGTGGAATCTAAAAAATAATACAAATAAATCTATACAAAATAGAAACAGACTCACAGACATAGAAGTCTGTTTACCTTATGGTTACCAAAGGGGAAGGAGTAGGGGAAATAAACTCAGAGTATGGAATTAAGAAGACTACTACACATAAAATAGGTAAGCAACAAGGGTTTACTGTGTAACACAGGGAACAATATTACAAGTGGCTTCCCTGGTGGCTCGGTGGTAAAGAACCTGCGTGCCAATTCAGGTAGACACAGGAGACACAGGTTCAACCCCTGGGTCAGGAAGATATTCTGGAGGAGGAAATGGCAACCCACTCCAGTATTCTTGCCTGGGAAATCCCATGGACAGGGAAGCCTTGTAGGCTACAGTCCATGGGGTCACAAAAGAGCTGGACTCGACTCAGCAACTAAACAACAACAACAGCAAAACTATAATGGAAAAATAACCTGAAAGAAGAAAACAATGTACATATACAAAACTGACTCCCTTAACTGTACACTTGAAACCAGCACAATACTGTAAATCAACTATACTTCACTTTAAAAAGATAAAATAGAGTTGTTGAAAAATGAATACATTTTTGCTAAAGCAAAAGCTGAGTCTAACCTTGTGAAGAAAAAGGGACGGTGTACCCTGGGTTTAGACAGGGCTTAACTCCTCTGACTTCTTTATGTCCAATCTGCTTCCCAGGGCTGGGTCTCTCCCATTCTCATCAGTACGGATTCTTGTCCCTCCCTCTCACTTCTACTCACCAGTAAACTGTGAGCCTACACTACCCACTGGTCTGCAGTGGAGGGAACAGCCTGAGTTACTGATGACAAGCAGGGCTCAAACAGCTTGCTGAGAGCGAGCCATGCCTACCAGACGCACAGTGCTCCACTTGGCTCTCCCCCATTTCACTCACGTGCTGGTTTCTGCTAAACATAGCCCAGTTCCCAGGTCACCAGCTGGCAAGGCTCTGAACTATTTTTAGCTGGGTCCAGGGCTCAGGGCACTAAATTGGGATAGGTAGCTGAGATACTGCTCTAGCTTTTAAAAATAATAATTTCTATTTTTCTCTCGTTACAATTTATCATGACTTCATTTTAGACTTTTTGGAAAATATTGCTGAGGAAAAGGTGAGAACATTGAAAACTCGTAGTAAAAAGAAGAAAATTAAAATTTCCCTAATTTTAGGGCAATACTCTTCATTGAGGTCATATATCTATACATAGTAAAGCATATTAATCTTAAATGTACATATTGATACATTATGTAAGTGTGTACCTCCTTAACCCAAACTCAGATCAACATTACAGATATTCCAGCATCCCAGAAAGTTCTCACTTGTTCCTCTGCAGTCAATATCCCTATGCCTCACACACCTATAATTCCTATTCTGACTTTTATCACTTTTGATTTATCTATTTTTGATTTTCATATAAATGGAATCATGTAGTATATACTTTTTTTTTTTTTGCCACACAGCACAGCTTATGCAATCTCAGTTCCCTGACCAGGGATTGAACCTGTACCCCCTGCATTGGAAGCACAGAGTCTTAACTACTGGACCACCAGGAAAGTCCCCATCATCATGGTTTTCTTTTACGTTTCTCTATATATATGAGAAGGGAATAGCAACCCACTCCAGTATTCTTGCCTGGAGAATTCCGTGGACAGAGGAGCCTGGCAGGCTATGGTCCATGGGTTCCAAAGAGTTGGACACGACTGAATGACAAACACACACACACACACACACACACATAATTTTTACTTATTTATTTATTTATTTTTGGCTGTATTAAGTCTTCGTTGCTGCATGGACTTTTCTCTAGTTGCAGTGAGCAAGGGTTGGGGGGTGGTGGGGGCGGCGATCGAGGCCTACTCTCTAGTTGCAGTGTGTGGACTTCTCGTTGCGGTGGCTTCTCTTGTCATGGAGCATGGGCTCTAAGGTGCACAGTCTTCCGCAGCTTCGGCATGTGGGCTCAGCAGTTGTGGCTACCTGACTCTACAGCCCAGGCTCAATAGTTGTGGCACAGGGGCTTAGTTCCTTCGAAGCATATGATATCTTCCCAGACCAAGGATCAAACCCATGTCTTCTGCATTGGCTGGCAGATTCTTTACCACTGAGCCACCAGGGAAGCCCTCATCATGGTTTTCATTTGCATTTCCCCAGTGACTAATGACACTGAGTACTTTTTCAGACACTTATTGGACATTTGAACAATCTCATCTGCAAAATGTTCAAATCTTCAGCCCATTTTAAAAATTGAGTTGATTGCCTTTTTTCTTATTGGTTAATAGGATTCAAGCTATTTATTGGATATCTATCTGTCTGTGTCTCTATCGATCTATCTTCTCTCTGTCTGTGACTTGCCCTGTCAGTTCAGTTCAGCTCAGTTGCTCAGTCATGTCTGACTCTTTGCGACCCCATGAACCACAGCACACCAGGCCTCCCTGTCCATCACCAACTGCCCGAGTCTACCCAAACCCATGTCCAAGGAGTCGCTGATACCATCCAGCCATCTCATCCTCCGTTGTCCCCTTCTCCTCCTGCCCTCAATCTTTCCCAGCATCAGGTCTTTTCCAATGAGTCAGCTCTTCGCATCAGGTGGCCAAAGTATTGGAGTTTCAGCTTCAACATCAGTCCTTCCAATGAACACTCAGGACTGATCTCCTTTAGGATGGACTGGTTGGATCTCCTTGCAGTCCAAGGGACTCTCAAGAGTCTTCTCCAACACCACAGTTCAAAAGCATCAATTCTTCTGTGCTCAGCTTTCTTTATAGTCCAACTCTCACATCCATACATGACTACTGGAAAAACCATAGCCTTGACTAGATGGACCTTTGTTGGCAAAGTAATGTCTCTGCTTTTTAATATGCTGTCTAGTTTGGTCATAAGTTGCCCTTTCACAAAACTTATTAATTTTAAGGAAGTCAAATTTATCAGTCTTTCCTTTTATGATTACCTTTTCCATATCCTGTTTAAGAAATATTTGACTGCCCTGCAGCCATGAAGATGTTCTCCCATGTTTTCTTCAGAAGCTTCATTGTTTTACCATTTAAGTCTATGGTTCAGCTGAAGTTAATTTTTTGTGTATAGTATGAAATAGAGGTCAAAGCTCATTTTTTTTTCCCATAAGACTATCCAATTCCTACAGAATTGTTTACTGAAAAGGCCATTTCCACCACCACATATGTGTAAGTCTGTTTCTGGACTCTATTCTCTTGTCTATTCTTGTACTAATGCCACATTATCTTAATTCCTGTAATTTTATATTAAATATTTTAGTTTGGTAGTGTGTGTGTGTTTATTCACTCAGCTGTGTCTGACTCTTTGTGAGCCCCCCAGACTGTAGCCCACCAGGCTCCTCTGTCCATGGGAGTCTCCAGGCAAGAGTACTGAAGTGGTTTGCCATTCCCTTCTCTAGGGCATCTTCTTGACCCAGGGATCAAACCCAGGTCTCATGCATTGCAGGCAGATTCTTTACCATCTGAGCTACCAGCTGAAGCTCTTGGTAGTATAATCCCCAGCTTAGTTCTTTCTCTTCAAGATTGTCCTATCTGTTTTAGATCCTTTGCATTTCTATATACATTTTAGAGACAGCTTGTCAATTTTAACCACCTCCTCCCACTCCAAAATAAAAAAAGTAATTGAGGTTCTGATTGAGTGCCTTGAATCTGTAATTAATTTGAAGAAGACCAATATCTTATTCTCATTTCCCCAATTCATGAACATAATACATAGATCCATTTATTTGGGTCTTTAATTCTATCCTACTTTTTTTTTAACTTAGAAAAAGATTATGCATAGGGTTTTCCCTCTGTGGGTGTGTCTGTGTGTTTTGTTCTCTTTTGCTTTCCTTCTTACAGCTCTCAGACATCCATCAAGATGTACGCACACACAGAGTGTAATAAATAGTCACTGGAAGGTGACTTCCATGTTTCTTCTCATGCTCTGAGTAGTTAAAACATTATATTTACATATCTCATGGCTCAAGCAAAACCCATTCTATACAGGAATAGCTGGAATTTCTTTTAAACTAAAAAACATTTTATTCATTCAAGCTACAGGAGAAAATTTGGTCTTAGCTACTAAAAAATGACAATTTTGTGATATTAAGTCAGATTCTTGGACCCTCAGAGTCCTCATTCATAAAAAAAGTAAAGACCAGGATATAAAATTCTTCTAAGCTAAAACAGTCTACTATTTTACTCAATGGATACTTTTGGTAGAGACTAAATAGATGAGCTTAAATAACAAAACATATTAGAACATAAAATACATATTTAAAGGAAAACACAGGATGAAGAAAATACATATACTCAATATATAGACTAAATAGGATCTTTCCATCCAAAATATATTGATAGAAATTGATGCAAAATATAGATCCAAATATGTATGGTCAATATACAGCTGTATTCCATAAGTAATTAAGAAAAATGAACCCAAAGTTTGCACACACGATTATAAATGTAGTAAGTCACTATATGGAAAAATGGAGAGGCTTGTTAAAAATGCAAATTAAAATGGCATTCAGTTCAGTTCAGTTCAGTCACTCAGTCATGTCCGACTCTTTGCGACCCCATGAACTGCAGCACACCAGGCCTCCCTGTCCATCACCAACTCCTGGAGTTTACTCAAACTCATGTCTACTGAGTCAGTGATGCCATCCAGTCATCTCGTCTTCTGTCATCCCCTTCTCCTCCTGCCCCCAATCCCTCCCAGCATCAGGGTCTTTTCCAATGAGTCAACTCTTGGAATGAGGTGGCCAAAGTACTGCAGTTTCAGCTTCAGCATCAGCCCTTCCAATGAATACCCAGGACTGATCTCATTTAGGATGAATTGGTTGGATCTCCTTGCAATCCAAGGGACTCTCAAGAGTCTTCTCCAACACCACAGTTCAAAAGCATCAATTTTTCGGTGCTCAGCTTTCTTCACAGTCTATTAGTGTATCACTATCTACCTATTATACTAGCAAAAATAAATGGAAGTTATAAAAATCCCAGTAACAGCTATACTATGGAAAATTAAGGTATTTATTGGGTACATAATATTTTGCTACTCAAAAATATCATTGTTTAATGATTTTCCTAGAGTTGGGCATTGTCACAGGACAAAATTTAATGAAGAGCAACCTGTGAATATGTATAAAAGAGCTGTAAAATTGTTTATCATTTTTACAGACAATGGAAATTAAAATTTTAAGTTTTAAAAAATATCAATAATAGCATTTTATTAATAAAAGCTTGGGCACAGTCCAAATTTTTCAATGAGGAAAAAATTAAATAAAAGAGGAAACAAAGTCTTTAAAAAAAGATTTATTTATATCTCTGTTCAACAAATGTTTAAGTAACTATTTGGAGGAGATAGAAGATTTAAGAAAATCTTTAAGACTAAATCCATGGTCTCATCCTTTAACGAACTCAAACTCAGGAAGACAGATGTAATAATTACAGGCAATGTTTCTTGAGGGCTTCCTATGTAGGAGGTAATATTTAAGCACTTTAGATATATTAACTCTCAATATTCAAAACAACCCTGTGAGGTGGATATTATTGTCCTGAAGCACAATGATGAAGTAACTTGCTCAAGGTCATGGCATTCTAGTTTAGGGAAGTATCATCCTTTATTTAATTAATCTGCAATCATTAGGCCCAGCTGTTAAGTAACAGGACTGGGATGAGGATGGAGGTTGGGTGGCTCCACAAACTGAGCTCTGAATTTCTGCATCAAATACCTTGGTATTTTTATACAGAAATAATAGGAGGTAAGTATCAGTAGGTACGAAGTGCCATGGAAGCACAAGGAATAAAACAGTGGACTCGGCAGGGGTGGAAGATGGAGAGTGGGGCCAAAGATGGGGGTAGGTCAGGGAGGAAAGTTTATGGAAAAGTAAGCAGAGGCAACATGGACAGTGCAAGACTAGCTCAGGTGTTTAGATTTTTACCCTGGAGATGTTGTGGCCTAAAGGATGTGAGAGCATAGGTTGGAGGATGGGGAGACTGGCTGGGAGGTTTCTGTAACTGTCCCACTGGAAGGAAAGGCACATCTGAACAGAAACAAAGGAAGGAAAAGAACCAACTGTCCAGTGTTGTGGACTCCACCAAAGCATAGAAGTGTGTTAATGGAATATAGAGGCTGGTGAGTAGGGAAAGGGGGCCAAAGAGCACAAAATGACATGTATGGTACTGATCCCTTCTGAAAATGTGTAGAGACATGGCCTGAACTCCAAGGGTACAAACAGAGGGAGAGGATGAGCCCAGACTGAGGGCTCAGCATTGTTCTGAACTAGGTTCTGTCTGAGTGTTACCTCATTCAGGGCTCCCAGCTCTGCCAGGAAGGTGTCAGCATTCCCATTTCACCATCAGGGGCACTGAGAGTTCCAGGGTTTAGGTGAGCTGCCTGGGTGGTATGGCTTGTCCACAGTGGAGACACCGTGTGAGTGCCGGACTGTGAGATCCCAAGTGCCTGCTCTTGCTATCATGGAACCCTCCTCATTCCAGGAGAAAACTTCATGATCTCTGAAGTTTGGATCAGGACAATTGAGGGAGAAATTCAAACTAGGAAAACAAATGTGCGAGAGACTAGCCTGGAATCATCTTTGATTCATCACTCTCCTTCATCCCCCTGTACTATCCTGCTGTTAATTAACTTCTGTTAATCTCATCACCAAGGCAACTCTAGATGTTTCCTCTTCTCCACTCCCATCCCCTGCTCAGCCCAATACTGCCCAGGCTCATCTACTTGAAAGGCATTGTATACTACTCTCTCTCTGATCAAACATTTTTGAGAAGGAACTCTTCAAGACTTTCTAATGACACTGCTTCCTAGATGGTCTTCCTGTTTCCACTCTTATTTTCCCATTCCCATCCCTAATCCCATTCTGAGGGATTAGGTTGTGTCTCTGTTCTTAGCCCTCCAGGACCTCCCATCACACTCAATATAATCCAGGGTCCCTGACAAGGCTCACTCTCTTGGGACCTTCTCTGCTTCTGACTCCTCCTTTCAACCTGTCAAGGCTGTTCTTTCTTCATCTATGCCACGCATGTTGCCACCTCAGAGCCTTTACATGGTACTTCTTTTTGTTAGAAGTAATCAACTCTCACCAACCCACCCTGAGATATTTACACAGACCTGCTCTCATTTTATTCAAATTGCTGCTCATTTATCACATTCTCAGAGATCCTCCCTGACCACCATCTCTAAAAAACCAGTTTTCTTTATCCCCAACCTCTTACCCTGCTTATGTTTCTTTATGGCCCCTGAGAGTGAAGTTGCTCAGTTGTGTCTGACTCTTTGCGACCCCATGGACTGTAGACTGCCAAGCTCTGCCATCCATGGGATTTTCCAGGCAAGAATCTTGGAGTGGGTTGCCATTTCCTTCTCCAGGGGATCTTCCTGACCCAGGGATTGAACCCGGGTCTCCCACACTGCAGGCAGACTCTTTACTGTCTGAGCCACCAGGGAATCCTTTTATAGCCCCTAGTATTACACATGTATGTGCATGCACACTCCACATCCTAGTAAACCAACCATTGTTCTTTGCCCAGGGGGTTCCTGGGCCAAGGCACCTTCAGTGTTAAACCCAGACAGTCCCAGGCAAATCAGGATGGATTGATCACCCTACACTTGCTCTACCAGAATATAAGCTTGACAAGGAAAAATTTTATTTTGTTCTCTGCTGGATCCCCAGCAGGTAACATCGTGCCTGGCACTGAGCAGGTGCTCAATAGTCATTGAAGGAGAATATATGAACAGTTTCCTGTTTCAAATAGCTCTAGGTTTAAACTTTTCTTCCCAGCATTCTAGTTCCTCCTAGACTGCTTACCTTAATCACTCCACTCTCTGTGGACACTCTCTGCCCCAGGCATTCCAGTCTCTTTATACTTCTG